>NW_020455810.1:326769-555109 GCF_003342845.1 Nothoprocta perdicaria
GATTTAAAAAAAAAAAAAAAAAAAAAAAAAAGAACCAAAAAGACCCTAGATGTTAGATGGGAGAAATTTTGGATCTGAAGTGTCACTGGTCCCTGGTCCCTGGAGATAAATGAGCAATCTGGCACTAAGCTTCAAACTGTTATCTGTAGCCAGAGAGGCATCAAAACAGGAGGCTGACAGAGGCCAGGTGCATTGAGCTCTTCTTCCCTCACCATAAATACTCTCAACAGCAGGTGTCATTCTTGGATGTACATCCTAGAATCTTGTCCCTGTTGATGTGAACTCAATCTTTTCTCTAGGTAAATGAGTAAAATATGTCACTGGTTACCTGCTGTGGCTTTATGTAGAATTGTAATAGGCGTAACAGGGATATTTTGAGTAAGATTACATTGGCATACTGTAAAAGAGATTGGGACATTCTGAACTCGTTATCGATTCAAATGATTCTTTTATTCATCTTTATCCCTTATATCTCTTTATTGCTTTAATACATAGATTAACATAAAAATACAGTTAAAGATAGTTCTTTGATTAAAGAATGCTAAATAGTGGCCACATGGAGGAGGAGAAGGAGATTTAAACATCATTGAAGCAAGTAATTGTTTACTAACTATTTAAGTGCAGTTTTAATGTAACAAAGAATCTTCCTGTATTTATGGAAGGAAAACAACTTTTTGCTAGTTAATTGGGCAATGATCTGCCCCTTAATTATGCAGTGAACAGAATGAGTTGCAGCTGGAAATAATAAAGCAGACCTTATATTGCAAAAGGGCTAGAAGAAGAAATTAGCTGTAAAATCGCTCATATTCCAAAAGCAGACAAAAAAGCTGTTAAAAATATGACCTTATGGCAAGTAGGAGTAATTTTTCAGTCGCTTGTACCTAAGTCTTTCAAAAACATTTAGAGCTGTATTTGGAATGTTTTATTAATAAAGGTTTGTATTTGTACATTTACCTTATCCAGTTTTGACACAACAGGGGGAAAGAAAATAACAAATAAGTTCTCAGCTTCAGCCCTGCCCTGGGGCAAGTGCAGAAGCATTATGAAGTGCCCCAAGTACTTTCCTGCACAGATTTAGACCTCCAAAAGGCAGTAGAGCAAAACCCCATTTCAGCTGTATGGCCTGGGAGCAAAGCCAGCACCAAGGAGGTCAGGCAAAGCAGAAATGTCTTACAGTGAGGGTCGGTGATGTTAAACACTCTGGCATAGAGTAAGATATTGGAGTACGTGTCTGAATCATGCCTGTCACCTGATGAATGCCATGAAGTGTGCGGAAGGGTAAAGGACAACCGTACAGAGTCACAGTCTTTGTGCCTATAAGAAGCTCTCAAAGATTATGTTGCTGTATGTAACAAAAACTCAGGAGGATGGAGTAGATGCTGTTAATTAAAAGAAGGAAAAACTATGTAAAAAGGTAAAGTCATAACAAAATAATCCACATAAAAATAAGTAAATCAGCTAATCAGTAAGACACATCGAGAAAACAATGCTTGCTAACAATGCTTGTTATCTCATATTTGCACATTTTAATGTTAAAATGAGAAATGTATGTTTTACCACTAGCGTAAGTCTAACAATGAAATATCAAAATTGGAGAATGAGTAGAAAGCTTCTAGGGAGAAGAATGGAAGTACGGGGTGCTGCTCAGCCATCAGAGTGAACCACTTGGCTGAAGTGGAAAAAGATTAAACAATTCCTTTTTTCTAGTGAAGGTAATGGATTTTCTTGTTTTCCTTAGGGATATGAAGTCAATTTTCCCTATTAGAAGTTGAAATACAAACCTTATGGACTTCTGAACCTTAAAGGTAAAAGTCTTTCCTGCTTTTTGATACACATTTTCACACTTTTTAAGTTGATCTTCTTTATACCTATCATATTAAAAATACAGAATAGTGATTGTATTTTATTAAGAAAATAATCCATGGCAGAAAAGTATTTGTTGTGTGGAATAATCAGCCAATTTCATGGAATTTTTTGTTCTGTTAAAAAAGAGAGAGATTTGTTGAAGTTTGTCTCCATTTTCTCATCTTTAGCATACAAACCAAAAGTGAATTTTAATATTTAAGACACTGTAGCCTTCCACTGCAGGGTACAAAATATCCACTCAGTTTTTCTTCTGCCACTTGGATTTTCACATTATTAAGTTTTAGAAAACTCTACATGATTTCAGTCTCAAGGTACTTGTAATAATATCCCTCTGGAAAGGAAAAGAAGTTATTTCTGTGTTTTTCTTACTGTAATATTTTCAACTGTAGCTTTTCATTTTCAATAGTAGCAATGAAACATATATTAATTGTAGACTACAAAGTGGTCAGTGTCAGGTAGTTTGAACTTGGAATGCAATAGTATGCCACGATTTGCTAGAGTATATTCCTTTGAACCTGGAACACCATGATTTGCTAGAGCATGTCAGTATTCAGAGATTAAACTGTGAATCAGACCTTGGTGATAATCTAAGGGGCTGAAGTTTCACTGATAAGATTTTGTGTATTATTCAATATCTCAGTCACAAAGGTCTATCACTAGGCTGACTAGTTTGCAATGAACTCATCACTAAATACAGAACATTTAAGAGCAGTGTGTATTTTACCTAGCAGTTCTCTTCATACGTACAGTTAGTTGGATTCAGACTGTCAGTTAGTGTATCTGGTAGCTGATCCTGACTGTACTGAAGTGACTCTGCCCATCAGAAAATATTGTTCTTGTGCTTGTATATTTTCTTGTCCAAGAACGGCACAGTTGGTTGGGTTGACCTCTCTACTTGGCAAAAAGAGAGAGTTGGGGGAGGAAATCATGCAGAGCAACAACAGCTGTGCAGATGGAGCACTGAAGCATTAAACGGTAACAGGCATATTGTCCACATTAGTGCATAAACTGGCTATCTAGGTGTAACTAGATGCTGTTGTCTCAGGCTGTGATGTAGATTTCTTCAGGGAAGATTTGGGTCTACTGACAACTCTTACACTGGCTGGCAGTATTATCAGAAGTCTTCAAACCAAATGAGAAATGTAAAGTGCAGATATATATGGAGACTTATCTATATCTTGCTGGTGAGGCAGGGGATGGTCCATGCTGCAGATGTCCTTCAGGGAAGAAGGTGGAGACAGGATTCCCTTCTAACAGGGGAGGAGCTCTGGCCTGGAAAGCATCCTCTGTCAGCAAGAAATAACAGTTCTGCCTATGTATTCATTTTTTAAAGAAAGGTAAACTGTGACAAACACACATAATGTGACAATGTTACGGTTAACACAGGGACCTCAGGACAGAATGACACCAAGACAGTGGCATAAACAGGCTGTGGCATAAACAGATTTTGAGGAGTATCTCAACAGATGGGTATGCACAAGAATTTTCCCCAGTGTTTCAATGGCACTGTTCTCAGATTTCTACCCAGTGGCTTGAAAATAAAGACTGTAATGAGAGATGACTTGGCAAGAGCAACCCAGAGGAGGTTGTTGAGGAAATACAGATGCAGACTCAAAATTTAGCCTTCAGATTAATTTTCCCTTACAACTTCAAACCTGTCAATTGAAGGTCATGGTGCTTCACCACCACTCATGTAAGTAGGTGTGCTTCTCTAGATCTGCGCATGAAAGATCTGTAGATGAACAGAATGAAATAAGTAACAGCATTGGGGCAGGGCAAAAAATTTCCTGTGTGTAGTAGACTGCACACCGTGACCGTGCATGGGCACTGCCTACCTTGAAAATCCATACATAAGCTGCTTGCAAGAGAAATGGACATGAACTGACCTGTAGAGAACAGCAAAATAAACACAAAATGAAACTTTCACTGTAGAAATGGAGGATTGACAACAGTTCTTGTTGTGACCTTCAGTGATCCCTCAGTGCTTCTGTATTTTGCCTACCTGTGCTCACAGCCAAGTCAGGGCAGCTGGTGATTTTGAGGAGGGCTCTTTCAGACAGCTCAGTGGAAGGTCTCACATAGGGAGCTCCTTACCTGGAAGCAGTGCTTAGCCAAGGCTGTAGCCTTGGTCCCCACTATAAAGAGAGAGCCCAGGGATATTGGGCATAGGCATAACTGAATAAAAGAGCATCCCCTTTCTTCATCAAGTGATTCCTAAAAATCACTTGCAGGTACGCGATCACATTCAAGTGAAAATGAATTGATAAATAGATTTACTCATATTTTAAGAAAATGATGTTGGATAGAGGTAAACTCTATGGCAAATATGGTCAAGGTTTTTGAAATATGTACTTACTTATAAGCCTGTGTATACACTTATACACATCTGTTTTTGAATGGTTAAGTGAGTATAATACCACATTAAAACCTTATGTGATGATTCTTCTGACTACTTATTTTACTTTCCATTTTTTTCTACTGATCTGAATATCCCATAAGCATGAACCTCTACTGTCACTGTTTGGCTCTAGGTCGCTTTAAAGGTCTGGTCCTGTACCAATTACATTGCTACAGGAATTGCACCCAGTTTCCCTTGAGTGGCTCTACTGGGGACAGTCCTTGTGTGAAACGTGAGTGGGAATGAAGATCACTAGGGCAGGCAAAAACTACAGCAAATTATTCATTCAATCTTGAGCCTTTGAGAAGTCTCTGCCTCCTGCTATAATGATATAACTATAACTTCTACAGTTCACTTGCCTGTGGATTGTACATTAATATCTGATTAATTAGTTGCCTGTGCATTAGTACTTCTCCTTGAAAACAGAAGTACTGAACTACCTAACTTGGTTAATGCTATCATACTTTACCTGCATATTTCTTGCTGGCTTGGCAAACATGTAGCTGTGGTCCATGCTTATGCCATTTCAATCATTTTAAATACACTCAAACACACTTAAATACAAACTGAAAATATTAGCAATACTGTTATCAGTAAAATACATCATATATCTCTAAAAATGTCTGCAAATAATGCTCTGTTGAGTGGTGAAATTGAAAAAAAACATAGAAAGTAGAAAGCCTTCAAGCTTCTCTCATAAAAATTACTTGTATAACTAAGAGAACAAGAACATGGTCAATATAAAGCCATATTAGCTTTATATAAATAGTAATCATTCTAATGATTATTATAATAGCTCATATCTGAAATACCTGTGTAAGTGAATAATTAAACAGGCATACTTCCTTAAAGATTAAACAATATGAGTCCATTTAAACAAAGTACTGACTTAATTTCCTCGTCGATAATGTCACTATCTGAATGGAAGACCAAAAACAAATAGAAGCTAAACTTTATGTCTACTAACTCTTTTGGCCTCCTTAATTTTCTTTAATTTAGCAGCTTGTTGAAATAATAGATTGTAATTATCTTTCTGGACTATAATGACATATCCTAGCTTTCATTACTTCAGCAGTATGAATTTCTGCTACTACACAGCTTTTCTTTGTAACCCAGTCTACCTACCTTAAACATAATCTGCCTACTCATGTTTTTTTTTGTTTTTGTTTTTTTCTTAACAAATAGGTTAAATAGCTTGCTCTTTATATTCCAGAAATTCTGCCATAGTTTTACAACTGCATCACTCTATACCACTGTACTTTTTTGTGTGTTTGATTGAGCTAGAGAATTTTTTTCCCTGATTATATCAGTTCAGACCCACATGAATAATTAACATCCTGTTTTGCATTTAACGTTTATTTATAAGCCATTTGAATTATTTATATTTATAAGCCATTTGAATGGCTTATATTTATATTTATATACTTAATAATAATATAATTAATATACTTAATAATAATAATTATAATAACTATATAAATATACTTATATTTATAAGCCATTTGAAACTCAACCAGTGAATAGTCCTTTAATTAATGTATGGTTAAAGTAAGACTTCTGATATAAGTATTATTCCTCAGTGTTTCCTGTGTTCAGCTGAGCGTGCCATTTGACCACATGCTTCTATGGCTTTTGCAACAACAAAAGGCATGATGAAATGTTAAAGATTTATGTATTTATGTTTTATTCTCTGTGCCTTTGTACAGGTACTCCCATTCTTTATGAATGTTTAAAGTAATATAGTATATTTTAATGTGAATATTAGAGTGTTTGGAGCAGCTATCAATTTGAAAGTGTTTCTTTGATCTATCTACTATCACTTTAAATTTTTTAGTAAGCTATCGGTGCATGCACCAAGTTATGATCACAAATAAACATAACAAAATAATTAAGCTTTCAAGAGAAGTAAGTCAGTTCTATCATATGCAGGAGGAGAACAAGAAAGAAGGTTTCACATATGATGCCCTATTCTTATGATGGGATCATCATACTTTTATCATCATATAAAAGATAGGTACATGCCACTTAATCAGGACATACATTCCTGGAAAAAGTTTTTAATTGAGAGATCTTTCAGGGGACAGATGTAAGCCCAATAATACATAAGATCAATAGTGGCAGTTTAACAGAGGATATGCTGCTGTTCCCTAGGTTGTCTAGGGGCTTGCTAATTGTGAACTTTGTCTTTTGTGAGTCTTGTGTTTATTCTCATCTGCTTGCTAATTCATTAAATTTGAACCCCTCCTCTGAAAGTGTGTACCATGGGTAGAGCTTGTATTTCAGCTGCTGTGTGTGCAACTAGAAAGTCAGCTGTTGCCAGTACATATGACCCGACCTGGGCTGAATCAAACCAAAGTGCAAGGAAGAGTTAAGGTAAAACTTGCTTAGCAATTCCTGTATATGAGTAAAATGTAAATTTTGAGAATGCTTTTTAAGCACCATTTCTGAAAACAATGAATAGGTTTTCCATTTGTCAGCCCTGGGAGTGGTGTTTGCAGGGAGCTGGTAACTGCTGATGTGCATTATTCGTAACAAAAATGATTTGGGCACAGAGAAGGTTTCAGTTGCATGCCAGCTGCTGAATGTGTTTTGTCACAATCATCTCGCAGCCCATATCCTGTTGTCTTGGGGCAAAAAAACAGGCCTACCTCCTTGGGGGTTCCTCTGTTTACCTTCAGGGGGTGCAAATCTGGAGTGGGAGGCTCCAGAAATGCTTTATTGATAGGTGTACATGGACAGGGAAGGGTGACATAGATTCCATGAAGTTTCTGTTTTCTTACTTCTGATACAAGGGAATTTATGTTAATGAGTGTACAAGAGACTTACAGATCTCAAATTCAGAAAATTCTAGAGAGTTAAAGTAGTTTAGAATGGACTCACTTTTATGCAATGATTTATTCAATAACTTGCATGATTATGAAACCTTTTAGAGATGTTCATTGAATCTCAATAATTCTGATTTAGTCTTAATTTGCAGAGAAGCACAGGCTATGAAAAAGGGCAAAGAAGGGGTGAATAAGGCCCTTTTTTTGTATAGTTTTGCTATCTGAATGAATCCTTGGATGTTAGATTATTTAAATTTAATCCTTCCTCATTTCAAAGCAGAATTATTTTTATTTAATGAATATTAAACATATATTTAATAATTTACTGCTATAATCCCTGCCTTTTATCAGCTGAGAAGTAACAGGAGCTTCTGCCATTCCTCAGACAGGCTATAGGAAACTGTCAAAAAGAAAAGAACTAAGTGGTTAATCAATAATTGTGTATCCGGTATAAAATGCTCAATCCCATTTCAATAAATGTTTCTCCTGTTTCACCTCACTGTTGGGCTGCATTTTTATGATCTTAATATATTTAGAGTTTCTCAATAAAAAGAAGACATAAGAGGAAGACAAGGTAAGAAAATTAATGAACTTAAAAAGTGCCAGAGGCTGAAGGAGAACCCAGTTTTCGCACAAGTAGGTAATTAATATGTCATCTGCAGTCTTTGTGATGTGGAGTTTGAAGTGCTCTTAAAAGGTTAGAAATATATATTTGCCTTAGATACTCACTATAATGATCTGATGTTGCCATTAATATACATATCTTACAGAAAACTAAACGGAAAATAGACACTTTCAGAAATTAGGTGTCTGCAATTTGCATAGTGAATATGTTTTTAGAAAAGTCTCTTAACAGGACCAGCTTATCCCACATGTATTTAAAGGCTGGGACATGGGAAATAAGCAGGGGAGGCAAGTCATTGTGCTTCATTTTACCCATCTATAAGTTATCGATAATGATGCTTATCTCTAATAAAACTCAGATACACTGAAGAAGGTTCAGGTGCGTGTATATATTTATACACACATATATATATATGCTCTATAGAAAAATTTTTGTAAAGATGAGTTCACAGAGCTGTTTTCTGAGACACTGTAGAAGTACTTTCCTCATAGCAGAAAAATACTGTACTGGTATCCAGTAAAAATGATGACTATTGACTTTTTTTTTAATTTTCATTTTAATCTAGACTATTTCTAGGTGACAGTTCTGCTCCATTTATTTCTATTAGTTGTTGACAGTACAGTGTTTTCTGAAATTCTCAGCATGTTTTATGCTACTGGGATCAAACTGATCAATTTCATCTTATTCAAGGTCAGTAAAATGTATCTGTAAAATTTAAGTAACTCTTGAAAATTAATATATTTTCCAACATGTAACATCCACCATGCATCAAGAAATGCTAGCCTTCTTTACTTAACTAGTGTGAGGACTGTGTTGAGATTCAGATCCTACGAACACATATTAAGATATGCTTAATATTTGGTATACATATAGATCCACTGGAATAATTGTCTTCTCTTGAAATGTGTAAAAGCAGAGTTGTGTGGCTGCATGGTATATTTATAAATATATGTAGTGGATATTGGCCTATCCTGTTACATCAAATATACTAGAAATGACTCACCATAGAATACACTTTCTGTAGCCATATACCCTTGTGAAAAGTAGGAATAAAACACCATTATTTTCTTCTGTCCATCTCTTTTCACTCAGCACTGATATAAATGACGCACAGAAATACAGCCATGGAAAATAAAACATTCAAATTTACAATTTCTTCTGGACTTTAATGAACTATGAGAAATGAGTGCAATACAACCAGATTTGTGTGCCCTACAAAACCTTTGAACAGAATTATATTTCTGAATGTGCTGACATCTTATCTTTTATTTCTCTAGAGCAATTTTATCTGTAAGAACTTACATAATATTTATGATGGTTAATAAGAACTGTTTGAATTTCATCATGAGGTGGAGCCGTTATTTATTCGAGTTCACACCAGGAAATGGAGAGATATATGATATATGATATATGATATATGATGTAAACAAACTTTATATACTTATATACTTAAGTATAAGTATATAAATAATAATATATACTTAACTTGAATTATCAATGGCAGTCCTACTGATTCCAGAAACACAACTATATTGTTACTCTAATAGTCACTTTAAGGACTGAACTCAGATCCTGAGCTTATTGTCAGTAGTTAGCAATAGTAAACAGCTAAGGGAGTTTATCTGTCTCAGGTTTGCTGATGTTTTATAAACACATTGAGACACACTTTCAAAAATGGACTATATGTCCTCAAAACTCTGTTGCTGTTGTTTTCTGTCCTAAAACTGGCAAATGTAAATTCACCTTTGAGATATTTTTAAGATTGGTTGCCTTAATGAAATTTGTATTTTTAGAGTCTATAGCGAGCTGACAAAGGTAAAGAATATGCAACAAACTACAACAGACACCATTTAATGCATGGAGTACTTTTGTGGGAGGGAGGGGTGGAGAGAAGTATGTGGCATAAATGCATTGGATAGGAAGTGATTTAGAAAGTATGAGGAGAATCTAAAATAACACTGGATAACAGGCTAAACACACATTTAGCACACTTAGCTCAGATGGCATGTTGTTGAGAGAACCAAAACAGAATGAAACAGTCTGAAGCAGTCTGTTTCTATATGTCTACTAAGGTGGATCTGTTTAATGAATAACCTGAAAGAATGACAGCATTATTCCTCACAAGTGTGACTGTGAGTAGTCTCACATGTTTTTTTCAGTCCCCTGGTTCAAGAATGCTAGTGCAGAAATGAAGGAAAATATGGAGAAGGATAGCATAAACAACTGTGCAAGGGTAAGATGCATGTCTGGGAGAGATCAACAAGCATAAAAAAAAAAAAAAAAAAAAAAAAAAGATTTGCTATGTATCCTGAGTATGATGACAGCTTGATGAGGTGAAGGAAACAATGCTACAAAATCCTTGTAGGAATTGCAGCCTTAATGCTGCATCAATCTGTGCTACATGAAAGCTGCTATCCCTAATTTGCTGGGTAACATACAGATTACAAGAGGAAGGTTGTTGGCTCCATTTATTCTGCACAACTGTTCTACCTATGAGTATGTACCGCTTGGGAGAATTTTCTGGTTTTCAGAACGGCAAGAACAGATCTCTCTTAGCTTCTGTTTTTTGCTGAAATGGACTGCATGGATCTGCAAAGCAAACAGCTCTAATTCGGAATATATTCTGAGTTTAGATGTTGCCCATGCTGTGTCTATGTCTTTGTGTAGACATTAGCTCATAATAAAGTTATGATAGATTATTATTATGATAGATTAACGTGAGGATATATTCATCTGGTCTGCCATGGAGCAATTGCCTATTTATGAATTAGAATGAGGAAGAGTAAAACATAGTGCCAAGTTCTTACTATATTTTGATTTTATGTCTTCACTTAATCTTTGCTTTAATTTACTGACAGTTATTCTTATAAATCTGTATTTTACATGGATAATTCTATTTGTATTTCTCATTCTTGGGCTTTGTGACTCCAGCTATGGAATTCTTTTTTGACCTTTTATTTCTCTCTTTTTCAAATTAAAGTCTATCTCCTGATTTCTTAGGATAAATTACTGGGCATTCTGTGTCGCTTGGTAATTTGGATTGCTCAGGCACCCTTTAAGACTGACTGGATGGATGAAATCCCAAGACCAAACTAAAAATTTATTTGGTTTTATAATGAATGCATTCTCCTCCTGCAAAAATATGCAACATGCAACAGGTAGAAAGAGGATAGAACTCGGTGGAAAAATTCACTATTGTGCCCATAATCCTACAGAGAGTACACCTCATTAAGTGTTATATGCAAATTAAGGATTAGCTCTTAGTCGAATCTAGTAAATTTTAAAATAGTACCTAAATCATCTGGGGACTAATGCTATGCTCTGCATTCAGAACTGCTATGACCAGCTATAATCCTCTCTGTCTTGACTAACCAAATAAGAAGAAAATCAGGAACAGAATTAATTCTTTTTATCTTATGGCTTTAGGTGTAAAAAAAAAACAGTGCATTAATACTTTGTTGCCTGGTTTATACTAAATAGTTTAATCAGCAATTAGATCAGGATGCCAATGATATGTTTTTATGACTTTAATAGTCATTGGTCAAGAAAATGAGAAAATGAAGCATCCTTGCTAAACTTCTAACTAGCTGATATACAATATAAGGCATGCTTTATTCCAAATTATTCATATAATAAGAATCCACTGAAAGGACTAAGAGTCCTTTATTTGCATGAAAGGTGGTACTTTCTTTGTGCGAACAAGCCCCAAAATAGAAATTAATGGCATTTTCACCATTTTGATCTACCTTTAACCTCATCCCTATTTTAGTATAGTGATTCATTCAGTGGCATGCTTAATGGGGCTGTTTTAAAATAGTCATCTTTCCTGCCTCCTGGTGGGGAGAGGATGTGGGATCAGTCACAAATATATGAACTCCCAAGCTGTCACAGATAGAAAATGAGGTTTTTCACTGAGATGTGTGAATGACCCTCGTTTTTTCTCTCTGCCTCTATGTTTGGAGAGCAGCATTCATTCCTTCATAACTGGAGAGACAAAGTATTTGTTTTTATCAATCTATGGACAGAATTGCAAAAACAGCATGAAATGTTTGCCCAAACTGCATAAATCTGGACTATAACCTGGTAAGAACCTGACAATTGAAACCCTTACGCTTTTTGTTTTTCTGTTTCTCTACCAGGTGTTCATAAATTACCTTAGCAAATTGTTAAGCACTGCTAAATTCTTTTCAAGCACTGTCAGAATTTCTCTCTTTATTTTTGCTTTACTCTGAGAGCCTTTTCTCCACCCTCCAGCACTCATTCTTGTTTGTCATTTTTTGTCCTTTGACATGTTTCCTGGCCCTGACTGTCCTATCCTCCTATCCTCTCCAATGCTAATTTGGTGGAGACAGCTTTCATCACAAACAAAAAGAGTATATTTTGAGTATATGAGTATATGAGCAGAATAACATTGTGGGTATAATATTTGCCAGCACTTCCTTTCTCACTGTCAGGCCAGAGCAAGGCAGGGGAAAGCAGTGAGGATACTGTTGGCTGGATTGCCTGTCTGAGGGGTCTGGGAGCAAGCAATGGGGAAGGATTTTGCCACATGCTCTGGGTGTCCCTGCTTGAGTGGGAAGGTTGGACTAGATGATCTCTCGAGGTCTCTTCCAACCTTGAATATTCTGTGATTCTGTAGTTGGCAAGCATAGCCCCTGTAGGCGTTAGTATACTAAGGGAATGAATTGGGTGTTGGGCAAGGTGGACAGATCCCAGGCCCGCTGCAGCAAATACAAGCGGGAAATAGCACCTCTGCAAGGTTTCTCTGCGTTTCTAATGTTTGAGATAGTCTTCAGACTCCTTCCATAGCAACTAGCAACCCTCACTCCAATCGTCCATCTCCACGCACTCAGATGAGCTCACCAGAAACAAAATCCATAGATTTAAATTCATGTAGCAATCTCCCCTATGAGTATCTTCTAAAGGGTGGAATATGTCTGTTAACCTTTAAACCTTTTATAGATTGCATGGCATGAACTCATCCATAATTGAAGGAGTCAGCCTCTTCTGCTTGGAAAGGCTCTTTTTGTTTCTACACCTTTCTAGATATATAGACATATGAAATATGAAAAGATACCATATAAACCTAAAATAGCATTATTTTTATATTGTAAGTGCATGAATTGGTACCTGAATCCTAAAAGTCAAGAACTGAGAACACCCATACACCTATAACATAACCTTCTTCATGTCTGTATCTTTTAAATTTTCTTTTGTCACATGAAGGAAAGCATTTTAGTCACTGTAAAGAACTGAATTCTCTGGAGATAAATATGGATCTGTATAATGAAAGGACTTCTTTTGTTGTAGAGGGTGAACTTATTTAATATGTGAGAAGAGGCTTATTGAAAGGTAAGTGGGGCACTTTTTCTTAAGGTGTCTTTATCCAGGAAACTAGATCCTTTTCCTAATTCTATCATAAAATTCCTTTGCAAAATGAAGCAATCTGCTTAAAACAGTTTCTTTCAGAGGTGGACATGGAGAAGGCTGCTCGCTTTTAAAGTGTCTGATTTGAACCTAATAAAAATGCTGAGAACTCTCAGCTGAAGTCAGTGGGGGTTGTTCTGAATGTGTGGAGTGCTATAAAAACAAAGGGTGCTTTGGAAGATCAGGCACAATGTTTCAGGGCTTCAAGAACAAGTGGATTTTTAAAGTCTTAAATTCTCTGACTCTAACTGTAACTATGAGATAATAAATAGCACCCCTTCATCTCACAGGGACGTGAAAATTCTTAACAAATGTAAAGCACTTAAATGCTATGTAATGACGAGTGCTACTCAAAAGCCCAGACGTGAATGAATAATTCTATGCTCATAGAGGGATTGAAAAACATGCAGTAAATATAGTATGGAGCCACATTCTATGCAAGGCTCAAAGAAAATATTAAACAGCTGTTTGCTAACAAAACATCATCCTGCCAGTGAACTGAATTATACACGGAGGAGTAGACTACTGCAATCATATAATTAGAGACTGAATCAAGATTCATACGTTTCAAGGATCTGAATTAAGATTACATCAGAAGTTTAATCTTGTATATTTTAACTTCTGGATGCTTATTGTTACAGTGCTAACAGTTGGTATGCGCATTTCCCTGTGCTTCACCTAAAAACTCAAACTGAGAAAGCAAATTTCGTTTTGTAATATTATGTTGATCCCTACAGGTGATTAGCAATGCTGGGACCTTTTGCTCCAGGTTGACAGCTGTCCCTTGACCAAACAACGTGCCTGAGAGTAGATGTGGAGGGCAATGGGCAGGGTGGCACTGCGTGGGTGGCGAGGCCATGCCCCCTCATCCTCTACCCAGGGCATGCATCCCACGGTGCCACCACCAGCAAAACCCGGGGGCATCAGGGCCACCACAGCAGCTCCACACTGCCAGCCAGGCCTTGTCCCTCTTCTGTCTCTCCTGAATAATATTCATCACTAAATGTTTAGAAAGAACACAAGAAAAATACATATATAAGAGTGATCCTACCTAGTTGCCTTATTTCTGACTGTCAGCTGTTTGGGAATTTCCTGAGCTAATAAATATGTGCTTTGCACACACTGTCAGATAAGATGCCCATGAAACAGTCCCAGTTCTCATTCTCCTTCAAACCCACAGGACTTTCCAGATCTAGCTTTTGTTACTCTGCCTTCTTTCCTCTCTAAAACTGTTTCCAGCCTACTTTTGATCCCCAAGTGAACCTTGAATATACAGGAGAAGTGAGTGCTCACTCAAGTCAACGTTCTGGCGTCAGGATGAACTACACTACCACTCTGCTAAGTCAAGACACTATGTCAGTATTCCTAGGCTCTGAGCCGGAGCTGGCCCAGTACTGGGAGGGAAATGTAGGATTCTAGCTTCGATAACCCATGTTGTGCCCACTGAGTTTTTGACTCCTGAATCTGGTGTAATTGTACACATATAAATGGAGAGCTTTCAGAGGGGAAAAAAAAGGCTTAATGGAAATTTATAACTTGGGCAAAACTACATCTTTTGTTTTGTGTGATTTCCCTTAGCATTGTTCTCTGAAATCACAGAACCATTTTCACTTGAAAAATCCACTCCTAGGAAGCTGATTCCCCAGTAAAAGTCCCATGTCAAATGTCAGAGCACAATTTGGACATCGCATGAACTCTAATGCACGTGTACGTCCTTAGTGTGTTTCGATGCCTTTCAACATCCCTCAAGGTGAGTCAGATGCGTGAGCTTCATGTATTTTTCCAGGTTCACATACAGTACAATATAAATTGAATGTAAGAGATGTTCAACACATCTTTAAGAAAAATACATAAATAACTCAGGGCTACTCAAAGAAAACAACCTTTAATTAATGACAATAATGGCTGAGGGATTGTTCTGTATTCCTCTATAGAAGGCACATGAATTCTGGGAAAACAATGACAGGAATGAAGACAGAATGAACCCAGGAAGATTTAGTTCTGTTCTGCTCCTGAAATGGTATATGATAAAAAATCAGATGTCACCCTTTTCCCTCCTAGGAATGCTATGGTTAACGGATGGATGAATATTTGGAGAAAGGTCATCTGACAAAGGTGAAGGCTAACACCTACATAATATCTTCTCTAGAGATTTTTGTAGTAATTTCATAGCCTAAATAGTCAAAGATACAGAGCAAAAATGATTAAATCAAAGTTTTACTGATTTTGAAAATAATTTATGTATGATTCCTATAGAAAAGGAAATATTCTTTTTGTGAAGATGCTAAGGAAAATGTATTATTGAAATAAACTACTGATTTCTTGGAGCTAATTAAAAGTAATAAATACTAAATAATTGGAACTGACAGGCATTTTACTTACAAGTTTATAAAAAGAACTTACCATACAGCAAAAGTAGTGTACAAAATAGGGCAGTGCTCTAGCACTAATACCACATTAAGAAATGATCAGGAGCATGATAACTGGTGACCATTTGTGTAGATGGTCACATAAATATACATATTGTTTTAGTTAGATTCTCAGTGTTCTGTTCTTTTAAAATTGTATTTTTTACAGAAGAGTTTTTTCATTTCTTAATTTTATGTGTTCTTTGTTTTCCGATGTGCAGTCTTTGGTGTTTTACTCTGAAAGAAATACAAAAAACACTGTGTGTCTACTTGAATGAATATCTGCTTGAAACTTTTAAATTTTTAATTTGTCTTCCATCTCCCCCTTGTGTGAAATAGACTTGGTTAAGAAAGAGCTGCTTGTACCAATATTTTTATCTCTGACATTTTCATTAGCAGATATATTCTATTTTTCCCTTTCTATCCAAAGATCTATAGCACCAGAAATATAAAGCCTGTATAGGACCTAGATGTTACAAATGCACCATCTTTTGTCTAGATTTAAGTATGTCTCCTTTTTATCTGCCCATATCTTTTTCTAAAACCTAGACTGAGGCATTGGTCTGATTTGTGTTTGCTTAAATAAATCACATTATACTGGGTGTTAATTAGTATTTTTGCTCCAGGGACTTTGCCATAGTAAAATGATGAAACTCTTCACTATCCCATCTGTTCAGAGTGCAATTAGCCCTTTGTCTCAAATGAAATTATCATTCTCCTTCTGTTGTAGTGTTCCTCAAAGGAGCAATGATGACCCTTGTTCATCAGTTTTGACTGAAGACAGCTTATTTGTTCTTCGACGAGTTACGTGTTGCTTGGTCAGTAATAATATGGTATTCAAACTGTTCCTAGTTTTGAGGTGAAGAGATGCATTTCATCTCTGGAAGACTCAGCATTTCAGAATCCATGCTGTAATCAATCACGTCACTATCCACAGCTTCTACAGGACAAGGACACACTGTTCAATATTCAGAAGGTTTTAGCTCAACCACATATACGCTAAAAAACACTCAAAACTCTTGGAGGAGATCTTCAGTTCTTGTTACACTGTCAGGACTGAGAATGTGGTCATACCTTTTGCTTGTGCAGGAGCCATATTAGTAGAGCTTTGCTGGTGCTGCTGCTGTTGGTGCTTTTTGTGTTGCAAGGCTTGAAGGAAGGGAGGCTTGACGACAGACATGGGTAGAGTAGAATGGATTTTGATGGGTGGCAGTGAAAGACAAAATATTTAATGTGGGAGGAAGAATAAGAAGCAGAAGGTGAGAGACAAGGATGACAAAAAGTGGAGCAGAAATAAGTTTTAAAATGCCATATCACCATACTTGTGCAAACAATTCATCAGTCTAGTTGTAGGAACAGTTTTCTTCTGAAATGATCTAAATCACACCAGTTATTGCTACAGAACAAGCAACAGATTGTTCCATACGCTAAAAGGTGAAATGATTAGAGCAGAAAAATCTAAACAATTAAATTTTCTCCTACATGGGTGACTTGAGAGTTGTTTATCTTTTTCCTTTGGGACAGTAAAAACAGTGAAACAGCTGTCATGGGGAGAAGGAAACATATGTTCTCAAAGACAAGTTTTATAACCACTGAATTTTCAAAGTAAGATGAAACAGAATAGATGTTTATGTGCATCCTTATCAGCCATTCAGGGCTTTTAGAGAATTACAATCTTTTGTTTATCAATGGAATACAAGAGGTTTCATTAGTATCTCACGTTAAACGTACATTTTGGTGCCTCAATAAAATACCGTTTATCTTAGATAACCTGAAAATAATTGTAAATAATGTGTTGAATTATTTCCAATTGTAAACAGTAATCTAACAAAAAAACAAAAAGAATGCTTTAGATATAATTGTCCCAGAAAAAGAAAAAAGAAAAACAAAGAAGAAAAATTTTCTGTGCTATCATTGCAGTGATATACAATCACCTACAATTAGTTGTTGGATAAACTATTCAGCCTTATTTAATATTAAAGAGATCCTAGCAGCAGTTCCTATCAGAGGCAAAAGAGGCTACTGAAAAAATGGAACCAGACAATTCTAGTGCCGCTGTCATCTGGAAATGGATATAAGATTTGGATGAAGTTTTGGAAGGAGGCTGAAATGCTATTCCAGGTGAGTCCTTTTTCCTTCTGAAGGAGATTCTTCAGGTGAGAGAGTCTTGCCATTTGGAGTCTCCTAATGTTGTGATTCATCTGAGCTCTATCATTTTCATGTGGATCAGGATTAGGATATAGGAAGATTAGTGCAGCCAATGTTAGAATTAACAAAAAGATGCACGAGATGTGTGTGACAGACGCATCCCTTCTCCTGAAGGGAGACGCATCCCACACCTGAAGAAGGAGTGGAGAAGGAAAGCAGGGCTTCCTTCACCTGTCTGAATTAAGGACGAAGAAAGAGATGGATTCTGGGAGCATCTTGAATGCTTGAATCCCAGGAGACTTGAACTGCAGCAGAATTACATCAGTGCTCAGTATGATGATGTCCTAGAGAGCCTAGTAAGATTTATTTTGGAAGAACGGTTCTGAAAAATAAACTTTTGTTATTATTTATCTTCTTGTAAAAATAAAAAATGATAAAAGTATTATTTTTCAGAAGATCTATGTTATCCCATGCAAACATTTCCTTTCTTTTCTGCATTAGACATTCTTAGCCATTTACTAGTCTCAGGCAACTTTTGAAGTGAATGCTTGCTCAACACTTAGGAAGACTGTTTGATGTCTTGTCTGAACTGAGAAATCTGTCAAGGTTCCTACAAAGAATATAACTTCGCCAAAATCTCAAACATTAATGTCCAGACAGATTTGTGTGCATTATATCACTCATTGACAGTCCTTTGATGTTACAGTGAGGAAACTATGTAGAGCATCCAGAACATATCTTTTAGAAATATTTAATTCTGTCATGATAGATACATCACAATTAACATTGGGTAGACTTTCAGGAACCTGACAAACAGCTTGTAAAGCTCATTTGTAACTACTAGAACATCTTTTCCTCGCAGAATTAGTATATATTATTAACTAGCCCATGAATCATAGAATCATAGAATCATAGAATGCCGAAGGTTGGAAGGGACCTCAGAGGTCATCGAGTCCAACCCCCCTGCTCACGCAGGGTCACCTAGAGCACGTGGCACAGGGCTGCATCCAAGCTGGTTTTAAAGATCTCCAAAGAAGGAGACTCCACAACCTCTCTGGGCAGCCTGTTCCAGTGCTTTGTCACCCGCACAGTGAAGAAATGCTTCCTTAAGTTCCTGTGGAACTTCCGATGCTTCAGTTTGAAGCCATTTCCTCTAGTCCTAAAGGTCTAAATGATAACCCTTGATAACACTGCTGCTACATCAAGTTTTGACTTCAGTCTCTCCTTCCTAGTTATCAAAAACAAAAGTGAGAAAAGTCAAAATCACTGTAATGCTTAAAATTGCATTTTCATGTAAGTGGAGAACTTTTTTGGTTCTTAGTTTCTATTTTGGTTCTAGTTTCTATGCATCTAATATACATATATACATATATGTGTGTATTTTTGTCAACCCCAATACAGCCTGGAACCAGAATGGCCAGAAGGCTATTCAGAAAATGACCTGGAGATCCTGATGAAGAGTGACTTGAAGGTGAGCTAGCAATGTGCATTTGCAACAAAGGCAGGTGGGGCACCTTGGGCTGCATTAGCAAGAGCATAGACTGGAGATCAGAGGAAGTGATCTACTGAGCCCCTAGTGGGACCACACTTGGACTTCTGTGATAGCAGGGAATCATTACAATGCAGTCACTGGATCGCTTTGAATTGCCCAGTGTATATGAGGTAAATATTTTTTAACAGTAGTGAATATATAAGAATGTACTAAATTATTATAAATGTATTTTTATATTTTTTCTCTTTTCCTTATGAAGTTAATATTAGAATAGAAAGAAACAAATTACATGAAGAAAATGTATGTAATTATAGTGTTGACAACACATTTGAAAATGAACTAAATTGTAAATGTTTAAACATGTACTATATCTCCTGGTTCTGTCTTATGGCCTAAATCTAAATTAAAATCTAAATTAAATTCCATTACACTCTCTGAAGGAATAACTTTTATGACATTTCTCAGTATCTGATACCACAAATCATTGTATAAAAAGCATGTAAAGGATAAAATATGTTAATATGCAAGGAACGACAGAACAGAAGATCAGCATGCCTAAATAATTAGCATCTAACTTCACAAAATAGCATGTATTAAGATGTTCAAGAATTACATTTTTAAAGTTAGCATTAATAACAGCAATGTTTTAGGATTTTTTATGGAAACAAGTTAAATACAATGCTAAGACCAAAATTTACTGGTTTTCAATGTAGTGGCTTGTGTTATTTGGTCTAATTTGACTCTCCACTAAAGGAGAACTATGAGATCTTGGTATGGCTCTTTATCCATACTTCCTGAAGCAGTGGTGACCACCCTGAGAAATGCTAACAGAAGGGAGATCAGGCACAGAAAGGTATTTTCAGAAACAAGCAGATTCAGGCAGCCAGAACCAGTGTTGGCATACATAAGCATCAGACCATAATCAGACCATTTCCCCCTTATCTTGCTTGCTACCAACGCTCACAGGGAGAGGAGCACCAGCCTTGCTCACTTGCTGTAA
Organism: Nothoprocta perdicaria; assembly: GCF_003342845.1. Lineage (NCBI taxonomy): Eukaryota > Metazoa > Chordata > Aves > Tinamiformes > Tinamidae > Nothoprocta > Nothoprocta perdicaria. The sequence continues at coordinate 346,959 of NW_020455810.1, forward strand.
GGGTCTGGATAAAGTAAGCCAAACCAGGTGCTGCCCTGAGAGCAACAATAAAGAATCATTTCTGATCCATACATTGGATGAATACCTGTCTATTTAAAATAAATCAAGGGTTATAGTATTTGCTCAGGTCAGCTTTTACATATCAGCATTACCAGCATAAAAAAAAATCTGAAAATGCCAACAAAAACGGTTTAAAAACTGCTGGCATTGGTGTGAACAACAGCAGTGGTTAAAAAGTGTTAAAAGCATGCTAACAAGAAGGAAGATGTATTGCAAGGTTCAGCCATTTTAGAAGAGAATTATTGTGAAAGAAGAAATCACTTTTCTTTCCTAGGTGAAGTTGATTTACATCTGATTTTCACTCTGAGTCATTTCAGCCAGCGTATTAGGAGAGCAACAACCACTGGGTCTTACTCAAAATTGTCAACATCTATTTTCAGGGTTCTGCACTGAGTATCTCAGGAAGAATTATATGTAGATAGAAAATACAAGCCACATTCTCAGGAAATAATAACCTTTCAAGCAAATTACAAGCAAGCCCTGTGACAGGTTCATTATAAGCCTTTTTGTACTTTGGATTTATTAAACGCTTTTAACTCATGCTGTGAAAATTGCAGGAGAAAAGAAAGAAAGAAAAAAAGACTAGAAGAGATTACTACCAAGCTAACAAACAATGAACTCAATTTTTAGAAACAGATTTTGTTTTATTGTATTGGTTTCTACTTTCTTTATTCACAAGAATTAGCGCTAAATTATTTCTGGTTAAGAGAGAAAAGACAAATATGTCATGATTTCTGTGTAATGAAAAATGCTTTAAAAGACTGGAGTGGAAGTCCAGGGGTCTGAGACTGGAAGTAAGAATTCACAAACCTCCAGCTCCTGCAAAGACCTCAGAAAGAGCAAAACTGTGTCCCTCCCTGTGATCTGTTCTGTTTTGTGGCTTATGGTATTTGACCATGTCTTACATTCCTTTGGGAAAGTCCTGAAAGAGTATCCTGAATAGTCCAAGTTTAATCCTGGGAAGCACAAGTCAGTTTTCCTCGCTGCTGCTGAGCTACCTTTCGTACTCTGTATCAGATCATCTCTGTTTATGGAGTAGCATGTATTCCCCATATAGAGAAATAGTGACACTGTGTTGCAGTTTATAATGGGGGGTGAATGAAGGTCTACCATTTCCTTTATTCCTCTTTTGCTCCTTTGTCCAATAAATGAGCACCAGAGATTAACATTAAGGTTTTAGCCTTCTCTCCCAGTGTGACACAGAAAAGATTTATGAAGTTTATTTTGTTGTAAGGAAGCAAATAACAACTAATGATATAGAAAAGAGCGAAGTATACTAGTCAATACCTTCATCTAAGATGACTGAACCTTTCATTCTTGACTATGCAATTTTATCTGAACATTCAAAGCTGACAAGGCTTTGTTGCAAATATTAATGTCCCAGCTGCTTCAATTACTTTCCGTATCTGCTATATCACTAGAGTTGCTTTATCTTTTACAAGCACATGCATATCCATAGCTGTATGTATTTATATATAAATATATGTGTATGTCTGTGCAAAGAGGAGTATAGGGGGTAACTAGCCAACAATTTGTTTTTATTGTCTTTATATTTTAGCAGGCAGCACTTAATCTCAGTGATGTTGTTGGAAGGCAACATTTTCAATATGTCTGGGGGAAGGAGTTTCAATTACAAGCCCACAGATGAATCCTACAGGAAATAAATCTCATTATAAATGCACAGATAGACATCTGCAGTTGTATATATTTCTGCAGGGAGTGTTTTGTATTGATCAAGTGGACAATAGGATCAATCTATTAATAAAAGCTCTTTTTTTTTTTAAGAATTCTCAGAATAAAGACACTGCACAAGGTAATTCAATTTAAGGGAAAAAAATAAACCCTGGTCATGACTGTAATTTAAATTTGAGAGAGGAGGCAGCTGTGTTCTGCTGTATGCTTTGTTGAAGCAATTAATCTTAATGGATTACCTTCTGATAATTATTTGAGCTGTGGTGATGCTAAAGATCCTTGTCAGGACTTTTATGGATGAGGTTACCACTGTGGTAGGGGAGGTATGCAGAAGAGAGACACATTTGACACATTTCCTATCAGAAAACCTCTTTGATCCAGACAGCAGATAATTCCTGAGCAATATCGATTGATAAATGAATCCCCCTGAAAATTAGAGAAAGTTGACTGTAATATAAAACTATATAACTGTAATATATATCCTAGACATATGGTTTGGATGTTAAACAAATCCTTCTAAAATCAATGGTAATATTACTATAGGGTATTGCAGGCATGGTAGCAGCTAAATTTTAAGGCAAGATCCAAAGGAAGACAATATTGTTGTTTTGTAGTATTTTGCTGAAGTTTAGCAGTAGCAATGAAGAAAATCTGCAGTTGATCACAGTGGATTGATTAGTAGCATGAGCATTGCTAAAATGGAAGGCAGTTTTTCCTGCACACATGTTTCAAGGAAAAAAAAAATCACCTGTGAAAAGGCCAAAGGACGTTTATATGTAACTATGAGTCTGCAATATTTGAAGGATTTCAGATTTTAATACAGTCTTAGTCCAAATCCAAACAGAGAAAACCTTATCTGCCCGTTTGCACATGAATAACTGCAGCTATAACATCTCCAGAAATAAAAAATGAATTTTATTTTAAAAAACAGGATTCATCCTCCTTTTATTGAGAGTGTGGTACACATAGCTAGTCATCTTCAATAAATATTCTACTTTTTATTATAATCTTATTTTTTATCTGTTCTTTCTAGTTATCTTTTTGTGTGCTGATAAGGTGATCAAGTGCTATTTTGAAGAGTTTTACATAAGTGCTGCTGAGATCATCCGAACGATTTTGGTCAATTTTCCACCCTCTCAGTGAGACTTTTCTCTTGCTCATTATAAAGGCATAAAACATGGTTTATTGCTTTGGTGGTATTTTCTAATGGGACTGTAATATTTCCTCTCCAGTAAAGAGCATGGATACAAATATAGTATAGAAAAGATTTTGTTGGAAAGCTTAAGTTCATATGAGGATATTTGCTGAAAGTGGCTAGGATAAGATCTTCAAGAATAGGATAAGGTTCTGGCAGATGAGCAATGCAGCTCAATTTCTATTTATGATCTTCTTACACCAAAGAATAGAAATGGAATGAGAAGAATGGAAAGGGAAGTCATGTGTCTGATCCTTCAGTGGATGTAAGGGCAACACTTAGTACTTCAGCATATCTCAGTCTGTCCACTGCGACACAAAAAGCTGGAGAAGACAAGCAGATGGAATAAAAAGAAAGTCAAACCTTTCTCTGTTGCAATTTGTGTGCTTGCCTTCTACTACCAGGACAACATAGATTTTGCAAAATTTAAGCAAGTGAATTTTTGCGAAACTTACTGAGATGACATTAAGCAGTCTTAAAACTCGTATTTCAGTATCATAGAAAGAAATACATAAGGAATGTATTTCTTGGTCTTTCAGGTAATTTTTCCTTAAAAAAAATGATAAATCATTAATTGAACAGTGCCTCGCAAAATTCTTACTACATGATTTGTATTAAGAGCCAAATGTATGCTTATTGGCATGCATTTTCCTTCCGGTAGCATTCTCCTTTCTACAGAACATGGAAATAAATTTTTTATAAGTATATTGGTAAAAGTGAATAAACTAAATCACATTTTGTGTTTCTGATTTGAGCATATGACTGTTGTCACTGGACTTAACATAGTTTTGTATTTACTTATTCAACATGTAGATATTCCTTCACAGCACTCAGCATCTCCAGCACAGAAGGAAGTCACAAGAAGCAGTACCCAGCCGAAGCAAGAAGACAGGATGATTTTGCAGGCAGCAGAGAGTCAAGCTGGGCATTCTAATGGCCTTGCTAAAAATCCCCCTGTAAGTTTGACCAGTGGCAGCCACAGCAGAGGACCTTCACCAGTTGTCAATCTGTTTGCCTCTACTCCAGGTTTCCTTTTAGATGCAGTGCCTGTATAGGCCACTGTCCCCGACACTTGGCACGCTCACAACTAAAGCAAGTTTTGTGGGGCTCTGCAACGTCTTTGAACAAAGTCACAGAGGTTTGGTTCACGTATGCGGCATAAGTTCCAATGCAGAGATTATTTCTTTAATACACCAAGTACAATTGCAGCCAACAGGAAAAAAGAGAAAAAAAAAAAAAGAGAACAAGAGAGACATAAAATTTGAATGAGGTCACAGGGAAGGAAAGCAAGCCAGAGCCACAATTTTCAACTGTTCACTCAGTCTGTGAGGGTCTTAATCTATTTTGTAAAGTCAGGCTTTGCAGTCCTGGAAAGAGGACAGCATAATTACTCCAAACCATTGCATTAAATGGACCATCCTCCAGCAAGAGATGTTAGAACAACTTACTGTAGCTGTTACCTCATATATTTCCTTCTAAACCTATGAAAAGCTTGCATCTGAATAAACATATTTATAGATATCCCAGTAAGTATGCATATTTTATTTATTTTTAGTTTATTGGCTTTAAAAGAAAATACTGTGAATGAAAAGGGGTGGGTGAAAAAGAAGTAAATTTCCAAATTCAGACCTTGCTATATTGTCAAGGACTTTCCAAGTCCCGTCTCTCTGGTTCTAAGCCATAAATGCCACAACTACTATTAAAGAATATATGTATATGTAAGCATATATGTAAATGAAGCTGTGTACTATATATTAAACAGAAAAGAATGATATTATATATAGACAGATCATGCTTAAAGCTCAGAATTAAACTTAAGTAAATGCATTTAAATTTGACCATGGGCAAGATTTTCATGCTCCATCTTGAAAAATAACCCAGTAAGATCTAAATATTGAATATCTCTTAACTGGAACATTTGTTGCAGAAATAGGCTTTTCTTCAGAACAGCCATGCTGCTTTTTTTCTTATTAAATATACATATTGAAGAATATGTTTCCATCCTTTCATGTGTGAGTTTCAGAAGGCTGTTCTGAGTTATCTGGTTATATTCTTCACTTTTAAGTTTTGTGAAGAACAAGCGTTAAATAGTTTTTGACATAAAACACCATGCAGTATGTGTTGTCAAATTGAGCTTTCTGGAGAAATTATTCTCTGAAACTAACAGGTTGTATGTTGTGGATTGTTCCAATAATACTCACTGCTGTCAAAAGTAAAATAATGAAACTTCAAACTTATCATTTCAATTAGAACTGACTGATCTAGCCCATAAGCACCTAGCTTTGAACATAATTGTACTTCACTGCTGTTTTGAGGTTTCCTCCATGAGGAGTTCTGCCTTTCAATAACTGGGTAGAATCAGTGAGTGAAATTCCTATACTCACTTTAGAATTAATGCAATATTGATGAACCTCATGAAAATGTTACCACAAAGCACTGATTAGTAGTGGCAAAAATGCCCACCAACTTTCATCTCTTTTTTGAGGAATCTTTGCCCTAACCTTTGCTCTTCATCCTCCCCAAATTTTTATGGTTTTAGGTTTTTAAAATTTTGTCTCAGAACTATTTAGAATAAAATGTATTTTGTCAGTCAAAAATGCTTTGCAAAAGGCTATATTTAATGTTGTTAAATATAGTTGTTTCAGAAGAATCACATTTGATTTTTAGATAAATTCTTCTTTTGAAAAATGATAATGACCTTACACAATTCATGGTTTCCTCTAACGAAGACTGAGGTTGGAAAATGAGAGGCTTTGACTGCTCCTCTTTGTGTATTTTTTTCTACCGTCTGTTGTTTGATTTTTTATTTCTTTCATTCCAGCTATCTCTTTTTGCTGCCTTACAAGCTCTCAGAAGCATGAATTCCATGTTCAGACCAGCACCCAAAAGTAAGTGAGAAAGGTTTAGCTACCACTGACTGAGTGATAACATTAAAATAAAGCACAGATGAGAACTGAACTATCAAACTATCATCATTTTAGAGGGAGTCACTATCACACTACTTAAACTGGGAAGATAAAGCATTAATAAATTTCTACAGCCAGTGTCAGGGTAAGAGAATGCAAACCTTGATTGTTATACGTTAGTTTGAATTTTAGGAACAAAGTAGACATCCAGATAAGCTGTATGCAGAATTTTTGTGCAAATACAGTTGTTATATAGCTTTAATCTTCTGCTTTATATGCTAGAGGTGTTTTGAGCTAGAAAAACTAGAAGAACGTACATTATAAAGCAATCTTGAAAGGTAACAGAATAACCTTCAGAACTGTATCATCAGGTAGGATTTGTTCACCCTTTCCCAGGTTGCTAAGGGTTTAATCAACAAAATGTACAAGATGATCATCAGCTTGGCAAGCTGACAAACATGCTGTCTTTAAATATAGTTTTGTCTGACTAAATAAAAAGTACTTGTTTTCCAAAGGAGGATCAGGTAGGTAGGAAAACAGCACACAGTGGACATTAAGAGCAACTGGAGGAGAAAGATGTGTATGTCTTTTGTTTTACACCTCTCAAACTAGTGTGCTACTATAAGGAAGGGGGAAATGTTGGAGGACAGGCAAAAATGTGTGAGAAATGAGCCATCAAAACATTGCTTATAAGAAATGTGAAAAACATTTTTGCTGTTCCCTCGACATGAGTGAAAAAAAGAAATGGAAAATAATAAAGTTCTGTTTCTATACTTCTTTATTTTGCATATTGGATCCTATATACCTGTGGTTATTTAATAGAACAAAATAATGTGGCTCATGAAAGTTCATGGTAATCATAACTAGTACTGACTGATTTCATGTTACAGAGCTGAATTCATATTATGTTTTTGAACAAAAGTCATCTTACTATGAAACATACAGAGCACCAATATACAATCCCTTCTGCCTCTTTATAATAGGGAGAGGCATAGTCAGTAAGATAGACCATTAATATTTAACAGTTAAAATGGACATACAGGTCCTATTAAAATTGATCTTCTCTGTTGTAATGAAGTTGCACCTTTAATGAATGCCTCTATATAACATCAGAGGAGGCACTTGATTGAAATGGAGATGATACTTTCAGAGTTATATCTTTTTATTAATGAAAGATATTTTTGACAGTCATATATATTCCCTTCAGATTTTAGGAAGAATAAACAAACTTAATAAAGGGCAAGATAGTTTTTGTAATTACAAGAATACAGAGATCTATATTTTGGAGATATATATTTTGGATTTCTTTTGTAGCTCAGATTAGTCATATTCCTAGAAATAAGTGTTAGAGATAGTCTAATGGAAAATCTAATAGACATTAAGGAGTTACAATGCAGTAGATATTAATTTAATTAAAATTAATAGAAAAGACCTTGTCACCGTTCAGAGTACAGGCACATGCATTAAAAAGAAAACATTTTCCTAAAAGTACTTTTTCCCTCTGTAAAAAAATGCAAGGCTGCTTTATATTCCTGTTTTAAAAAGCAACTACTAGTGAATATATCTGAAGTCTAAAATCCTTAGTCACTATATTGCTCTAGCTGTTGAGTCATAGGAAGAGAAAGGAGAGGATAAACTCAAATCAAATCCTGTTAAAATGCAAATGAAATGAATTTCTAGGTAATAAAATATGCATTAAGCTTGGAAAGCTAATGGCCACAGTAGTAAAAATTATATGGCATATTTTATGTACCTCTATCTCTTCTTTGTGCGCACTTAGATGAAAGTCTTGAGATAATTATAGAGGTTTTGCATTCCTCTTCCCACAAATATGAATAATAACTTTAGAGACCCATATGCTTAACTGCCTTCTTTGCTTGCTTTTTCTGCTTATACAAACAAAAGATTTAAGTTTCACAAGTAACATTATCAGATAGTGGCACTCAATATAGTAGAGAAAATGGGAACCCAAAGAAGACTTGTAATGAAGGAGACAGCAAAATGTCTTGATCATTCCACTCATCCTAAGTGCATAAACATGTCAGTGTATCTGACACGTTATAAATTATCACTGCCAATACTTTGCTCTGTAAAAGCAGATAACTGATAAGACACATCATGCACCTCATGAAATGCATCTCATTCTCTCTCTGACACTTTTTCTGTAGCTTTCACCTGGATTAGTCAAAAAAACTTTCAAGGGTTTTCATCTTCAGCTGATGAAAATGATGAGCTGCAACTGTTCTGTCTGTAACTTTGCTTACAAGTAGGTGTGTTCTTTACCACTTTACCACAAGTAGGTGTGTTCTTTTTAAACTCAATGACAATTTAACTTCCTATTAATTAAGAGGCGAGCATAGCATAGTGAGCTTGGCATAGCAAAGATGTGCTATGCCAAGCTGGTCAAGGTTACTGAAAATGGCAACATAAGGTTGCCTTCAGAAACATGTATTTACAAACTGGGAAAAAGTCTTGATTTTCCAAAACTTCTCTGCGTAGCTTTTCTGCAGATTTCACTTTTGGAGTGTATCAAATAATAATAACATCAATAACTACAATAATAATAGCAAAAAAGCATAACCTGGGTGGATTTTGACTGTGAAGTGTCATTAACAATTGAATTAAACCCTGAATAGCAAGTATCTGTGTTTTTGCAAGCTAAAATGAAACCAGCTGGTCCTGGGGGAGGACTAGAGCAGAAACACTGTGGCCATACCTGGAGCAGAAGCAGCTCAAGGTAGAGTAGGACCTGTTAACCAGAGTAGAAGCAGCATAGCAGCATGAAAATTTAGGTTTTTGGACACTATATTTATCAGGCAGTTTGGGAAATGCCTGTAGCTGGAACTGCTAGTTCTTTTGAAGGAGACCTGCCTATGTTAAGAAATTAGACCTAAAGTGTGTGCTAACTATTTTTTTATTAGGGGATTTCAAGAGGTAATAAATTGCTGTCACTAGAGACTACCATGGAGGACTAGGAAGAGATGGGCTTCAATCATCACTCCCTCAGGTGAGGTTTGTGGAAGTTGGTGATTCTTTGGATTGTATGTTAGCTCCCTCTTCTCTGACATGATACTCTTTCTCTTAGATATCTGGGCGCTTTCTCTTAGATATCTGGCCTGAACACTTTCTCTTAGATATCTGGGCAAAAGACCTCTCTTGGGGGAAGTGAGACAGTTTCTTCAGCACTCAGTGGAGCTAAACTGAATGGAATAGCATCTCTGCTCTTAGCCCTAGTGCTAAAGTAGAAAACAAATCTGTTTTTCATCTTTGAATTCTTTTCACAATGAGTGCCTTCAAAATTCACATATGTGCTGATAGTCTTGTCAAATTTTTACTTTTCACCTTTCAGGGTCATCTGAATCCAGATGCTTTTTAACCACTGGAATTACATGATAGTAGATCAATCCTTTTAATTCTTCTAACACATTTTTCAGAATTCAGAATTTTCAAAAATAGCATGTATAATTTGGTATGTAAACTGTTTACATTATTTGTCTATGCACAAAACATACAGAACATATACTTTCTGGGGAAAGACATAAAGATGACTTTCCCTATTTTCCTTTAAGACATCTTACTTTTTCAAAGATTTAGATGCATAATGGAACTTAAATGTAAAAAAGCATTATCTTTTGAATTTTTAAGATTACCAATAGAAGTGATGTTCACTGATATAAATACTTCACAAAAAGTATACAGAAACACCAGAGCTCCTATCTATCTGAATGATTATTCTGCTAACTGGATGAGACTCATGACTTTCATCACATTTATACTTAACCATATAGAAAAACTTTTTTTTTTCTGAGATTCTTCCTGTTTGCTTTTTGATCTAACATTTTTACTGTATTTATTTTAGTTTCAAGGAAAATTTTTAAAAGTGTTATGGAGTCTCGGTAAAGTATTTTGTGGCATGTTTGAGAGCGTCAATGCAAAAATTCATAAAATTCTCCACTGACCACAGATGCTCACTATAGTCACTAATGTATTTTTGTTTCCTTTTTTTTTCTTTCTCTCTCATTAGTGAATTATCAATATTTTCACTGGCTCATAGGCAAGAGCAAAAAATACATTTTGCTGTGAAGGTGAGGAGTGCATATTGACTTGAAATAGGAGTTTCAAAACATTTCATATCTTTTCATATCAAAAGCCTTCATTTTCTTGTAGGCAGAGATGAACTCGGCCCACATGAGATGAACTCAGAGACGAAGCATTGACATCTGGATTTGGATGATGCTTAGGCTTCCGATTTTAGCTCTTGCCCTTAATTGAAGGCATAGAAAGGATTTGTACAGAGAAATTTGAATTGAACCTCTACCTAAAATACTGGGTATTTGGATTTATTGTCCTGGATTTGTGCTTTCTCTAGTTATGAGTGATAGAATACTTTGAAAACTGGCATGTCAGTAAATCTGATAAGCAGGTGCCATCACATTTTAGTCTCTTTAGAAGGAAAAGTTAAGAAAAGTGACATCTCTAAAATCTTTTGTGATACAACAGCACTTTGTATAATTTACCTGGTTTTAACTCCTGTTACTGTTTACTTTCTTGTAGATTCTGTTTTTATTGCTGAAAACAAAATTGCAGTAGGTGATCCCAGAGCTGCTTATATTTCAAGTAATGAAATGTAGCTGTTAGTGGAGCTATGAACACAGATGATACTGTTACCAGATTTTAAACTTGAAAATGTAAATTAAATATAACACTCTGGCTAATCTTACAGCCATGTATATTTCTATATGCAAATTTCAATATTAAAAAATCTTCATGACTATTGTTTTTGACTAAATAAAAGCACCAAAAGTTGTAGAACTGGAAAGCGATCAAAAGGATTTTTCTTGTACGTGTTTGTATTTTAAAGAGCTACTTAGAATATTCTGCTTAGTATGTATATTGAATATATAATATCTTTGTATTATTTCAGGGAAGCCGATTAGAAAGACTTTTCCTTCTATAGTTAAGTAGTTCCGAGTGTTCACTTGTGTGTTAAATCTAACTAGGGGAGGCTGAGGTTGTGAAGAAGTGAATGGAGTAGGAAGGCGTAGCTAAATGTGATGTGAACGCTTTCAAGAGGATTGATCTGATGATTGCTTTTGTGCTACTTTTGACTCGCCCAACCCTGAAATGAAGGTACTCTTTTCATATGTACTTGAATTTGTCATGTGGCTTTCCTGTATGTACTATTTCAGGCTTAACTGCTGTGCTTTACCTAAGATTTCTGCTATAGATGAATGTTGTCATGGGTTGGCTCTATGGCTAAGCTCTTCCATGGGCAGCTGTGATTTGTTAGTATTAAGATGTCCTGCATTTCCTATGTTCCACAAAGAAGCTTTCCTTCTTACAGCCAGTCTTCCTCAACAGTCCTCCTTAGCTCAATAACATTTCTTCTCTCCTGCTATTCTATGGTTATCCTGGTGAGACAAAAGATACATGATCCCCATGGTCAACAGTGCTCTCAGGTTACACTGAATTCACTGGTCCATGCCCTGGAAAGGTCAGTTTTGCACCACGTTTCATCCCGTCAGTAGCCAAGATATGGATCTATATGAATTTCAAAAATGTGTCTAAAGTCCTTTTCAGCTTTCCCTCCCCCTATCTTGGAAAGCATTCTTTCACCACAGATATCCAGACTGAAATAAAGACTTTGGATGTACAGTAGCCTGCAGCATATGTTTTAGCCTCTGCTGTGCCTGCTCAAGTTTTAAATGTGTGCAGGGTGTGTACATGTACTTAAAGCTTCTACTTAGATAACTGCTGCGTCCTGGAGGACACAGGTCTGCTGGTTCTGTCTCCAGAACCTCCAGAACCTTCACCAGACCTCCCCAGCCCCAGGCCCCATTTCAGGCCAGTGAGAGGCTGTCCGTCTCTGACCAATAATGGAACTGCAGTGCCAGCTCCAACTCTGGAGTGTGTTCAAAGCCTGTGAATATAATGATTAATAGACAGAGTATGATGTCCAAAGATTATTACAGCATGTGTGACCATGAATAAAAATTTATGTTTGATAACTGAGGAGTTTTAAATGGTGCTTTTTCTCTCTTCTGTATCTTGTTCTGGACAAGTCAAAAAGATTGTGAATATTAGAGATGACTGGAGAATGTACTATGCTTTCTATTTGTTTGCTATGCTATGTATTTGTATGCTATGTATTTGTTTTCAGTAATAGCATATGTATATTTTTCTGGAAAAATACTGCCTATTGTAAGTTTAATTTAGCTTTTTAAGTGAAGAAACTACCAAACAAATAGATTACAGTGCTGTCTCCTGATTAACTAATAGTATTTTATTATAAAATGTTTATGCTGACAAGTAGCTTTCTTAATTTCCTCTACCACTTTTCCCCTTGTTTCTCCATAGCTGTGATTTCACATGACATAAACACTTTGTGAGTATGCTTTGTACAAATCAGCCTCTTAAGAAAAGCCCTGTGGAGCTGTTCATACAATCAGTGGTGTGCATGAATACAGCTTTTTCAGAGTAGTTGAATAATCAAGTGATGATTGTTTAGCTTCAAAGAGCAGCTCAGTTTGCAGGTAAATATCCATGTCTATGTTAATTCTTTGTCCTGTGAAGCTGATCTCTGTTGGAAGCAGCAGTTGTATTCTGCCTCCCTAGTGCTTAACTCTATAGGTATTAGATTTGACAACTAGTAGAAGAATGAGAACATTCATTGTGTGGGCACCATTGATTAACTGATCCATCTCCAGCAGCTATGAAACAGGAGTTGTGATAGTCTGTCAATGCTGAACAATTTCACTAGGAAGAAACAGATTATTCACACTGCAAGACTATTCAGATGCTAATTTTACCAATAATGACTCTGACAGGGAAGCTGGTACCCGTTAAGATTTGCTAATCTTTATTTTTTAAGACAAGGAAAGCACTTCAAATTTTCAGTTAAAATATCATTTGAATATATTCTGTGCAAAAATAAATTAAAAAAAATATAAAATAACTGTCACTGATGACTATTCCTAAAGCAAACAGGAAAACACCAAATTTTTTTCAGAATTCAAAGAATTCTTATATGGTTGCTATGTACCAAGATATCACCCAAGAGAAAGAGTAGACGAGTTCAGTGGCCTGCCCACGAGGTATGAAATAAATAACCCATGTGATGGATTCCAGTGTGTGTGGCAATACAGGGAGGCAGCTGAAACTCATTTCAGCGGATTTCAGCAGAACTGAAGAAGCTTTGAGTTCTTAAAATGATTTTCATTGGCAAAGAAAGATTTAACTTAATAACTTAATGTATATTGTGTATATATACAATATACATATCCAGGTAGACTATGTTTGATTTAAACAACTCAGTCTTTATATAAATGGCAGTTACTTTTTATTTTTGTGTTATGAGAAGCATGTGTTCAAGCTACTCAGCTGGGATGATGAATGTCCATTCTGTTCTGCTTTTGCTGTAGACTTCATGTATTATCTCTGTTCCCATTCAAAGTACGTGTTCGAAAGCATGAGGCTGAGTCATCAAGGTGTTCTGATGATGAGACAGAAAGTAGTGATGAAGATACTATGTTCATTGCCTCTCTCTTGTTCAGAAAACTTTCATTTCCTTCTGAATTAATTTCCTTTTAATTGGTCCTGTCTTTACTGATGTACATTGATTTATGGCTTTTCTCTTCCTGTGCACAATCTCTTTATAGGACTCCACAGCACTAGCATGTCACTTGAGTAACTACTGCCTTTATTCCTATTGAATTATTTATACAATTCTGGTAAACCCAATGTGCCAGACTCTCCACCACATAAAGCTTTTAAATGTGCATAGAGTGAATGCAACTGACTGAGATAAGAGCCAACTTTCAGTCAGAGATGTGTTTTGATTGCAGATCACTGTGAAGGCCAATGCTGGTGCATTTACACCTTTCATTTACATAAAACTTTGCGTAAGTTTAATTTGAGAAAAAAGTAGGGCGAATTTGCCAGTTGCAGGAAACTAATGGAGTCTAATGACACCAATCCAAAGACAATAGCAGGTCAACGGGTAAAGATGAATTTAAAGGAAAAAACAATTTTTGATGATTATTTATTGAACTACTTCAGGTATATGAAATGCACAAAGCACATGGGAAAATGGGAGGGAAATGTCTGAACTGCCAGTAGCATGACTGGGAAAGAATAAAAGTTAAATACAAGAAGTTTGCCAAGGGCAGGTTGAAAGGAGCTTGGGGCTACCAGCTGAGACAGTTTTCTCTTGTTAGGTTGCAGTTCTGCTCAGCAAAATAGGATTTGAAATATCCTATTTCAAATAAAGAGGATTATATAGGGGACGCCAGATTCCTTCACTTAACTTGCAGAAATCCAACCCTGTGGTTCTGTGAATGAATTTTGGCTAACTGTTTAAGAAAAAAATCAGCTTGTTTTCTTTCTTTCTTTCCGATCAGACTGGGGCTCCTGCATTATCCAGGTAGGCTGTGGCATAGGTGGAAACTGGCAGCACTACAGCATTGCCGGAGCAGGGACCAATCTCTCTTTAATCTGTAAAGTACACTGGAAAAGTCTGAGTTTAGAAGAGAAAACAAAATATAGATTATTGAGCATTATTAAAAATATGGGTCATATCAGAGGTGTTGCCCATGTTTTCCCTTATTTCCCACACTTTAAATGAAAGAGGTACATGATTAAATGTGTTATTGTAACTTGTGTTTGCAGAAAACCAAGCAGCAAAATCAACCTTCTGAAAAGTATGTGGCCTCAGCACTCCCTTCAAGCCCGACTGCTGTATTACAAAGGCATGGCTAACAGTATTCCCACTGAGAGCATTGTGAAAGAAAAGTTTCTATGAACAAGAAAGGGGCTAGAACATAAAATATAATCAGAAATCATTTCATTTTGCATTCCTGGAAGTACATAACTGCAAGACAGAAGCTGATCACGTCTGTGGTAACACTAGGCCATTATCTAGGAGATGCGAATAATCATCTGTATGTAAGGGACTGACAACAGAAAAGAGCGATAAAGCCTCTGAAACTAATACTAATTTTCCCTTGCTGGAAAGAAACTGTTAGTAAAGTGAAAAGTACTTGCAGTCAAACCATAACCTTTCTTTTCCCAAAAGCTACACAGCTTGCTCCAACAAAACATTGCTAAAGTTAAGATATGAGGGTTATTTTATGTTGGAACTGATAATATACAAGGGCTTGGCAATATTATAGCACACCAAAATATCAGTGAAGTCTTATTTTTCATAGAGTTATCAGTTACAGAAAACCAAGCAGTATACCGACAAGACAATATTATGCTCATCCTGCAAGCAGCTAGCAAATAAAATTCAGCAGTATGAAATATTACCCTGGGATATTTTCCTGAAGCTACTGACAAAATAAGCACTAACTTTCCCAAGTATTAACTACAGCATCAAGATCTTGTCCTGAAGTTCCCCTTTAACCTCATCTCAAAATAAAGTATACTCCTTTGTGTTTCTTTTTTTCTCTATGCCACTTGAAATTTCTCTATCCACTTGAAACTGTGAACAAAAGTAAAATATTTTTGTAGGGCAAGAGGAAGAGGCAAGACTTTCTAATGTTCATACCAAACCAAGAAATATCCACAGGGTTAAAGAAAAGCATTAGCTTCTGAAAACATACTGAATGCAGTCAACAAATCATCTTAAAGGCATAGATAAAAGTGTCAGTGGGCTTATGAGTGGATAAGCAAGCTGAGATATCAATAAAGTACGTAAGCTCATGCCTTATTGGGCTGTGAAGTCGCTTGCAATACTTGTTTAAGCAGTATGTATTTAAAACTCCTACCTGTATTAGTGCCAGGTTCCCCATTTCCTCATATTTTTGTAGTTAGGTAAATAATATAAACTATTTGCATATGAAATTAGTGCATAGGAAACCTGATGCTTTGAAGCGTAAAGCTCATATTAGCTATTTAATTGCAGAATTTTCTTCCAGAGATTCAGCGCTCAGGTAAATGTTCTATCACATGCTACTGCAAAGAGTGCTCTGAGGAGAAAGACCCACTCCATATTTATGAATGTGAGAAAGTAGGAGGAGATGTAAATCATAACCAACCACTCATTGCACCAAGAGGGGCCACTGTTGCATTTTCTTATTGGAGTGTCTTCTTTGCAATCAGAATGCTCAGAACTTGTAGTCAGTTTCAGGTTTTTACAAAATGTTACTGAAAAATATTTTTATTTTATTAAATAATTTTTGAATTTTAATGAAAATCTCCAGCTATGATTTCTAGCATGTTTTCATTGGTATTCTATGACATACCTCTTCTTCTTCTTTTTTTTCTTTTTACAGCTTCATAGTATTTTTAGACACTCCTCACTGCCTCAGGACTGTTTTCAGTTGCTATAACCATGCTATCCAGATTAGGAAAATCTTATATACATACGCACACAAACACGCGCGCGCACACACACACACACACACACACATATATGTGTATAAATATATATGTATATAAGAACAATCAGATGATGTATCAAGTTCTGAAATACTGGAATTTTTTAATTTGTTGAAAAGTCCTGGAATTTCTTTTACAAGCCATGCACAGTGTATTCAGACTTTCTGAGGAAAAAAAGACAGAGGTATACAATATACACTGCAGAGAAGAGGGGAATTCTCTTTTCCAAACAGATAAAGTGGAAATTTCCTGAGGAATATGAGGAATTTGAGAATTTTATATTGCTCTTAATTCCATAAACCAGAATATTTAATTCTCCCCAAGCTGCATCAATGCAAATATTTCTGTTTCATTACCAGGGAATTATGATTTTTCAAGAACCCTTCACTATTAGTATCATTTTAGAAAAGGTTTAAAAGATACCAATAGGTAGTATGTCACTCCTTTACTCATGTACTCATGTTGTGCCATGTACTCATTTAACATGGTTAAAACTAAGACAGAAATGATAATATGATCATGAGATGACTGAGAAGAAAAGTCTCACTGTGTACCACAAGATTTCTCAACAGTGTTTGTCAGACATCAGCATATACCAAATAAGAATGCAGTGATCAGCAGAAATAAGATTGCTGTTGTAAGGCCATTTCTTTAGCTATGAAAAGATTTTAACAGACAGTATTCAATGTCATCAATTATTAAATCTATATGACCAGTATTTCTTCTTTTCTTCTACAATCAAAGATGATGATCACTGGATATACTGTATCATGATGCAGCACTCCTGTTATATTGCCTTCTTTTCTATCTTTCACTTCTATCTAATCCATATAGCAATAATTTGTTGTGCATATAACTTTTATTGGGCACATTCTCTTTCTTGACAAATCATTACTGTGGTGTCCTGCTGCACAAAAATCTCTCTTGATCTTTAGGAATTTAATTTCATCTTCCAGGCTTGTCCTTCCTAAACCCATTCTCATCCTTCTTCTCTGGTTCCTGGCTTCCACTCAACCTTCTTTCCTACTCTGGTATCATCCATGGAGAGGCATCATAGTGCCTTCAACACACTCTTTTAGTGGCCATGGAAGTGCCTCACAGTAGCCAATTAGGTTAAAAATTTTAACAGGACATTTAAATATTGGACAACCGCAGTTTTACTCTTGCATTTCTTACTCTGAGAATTATTTTTCCTGATGGTTCTCACACAACTGTCATTTATTTTCTGCCAAAATTTCCTTTATCAGAACTGAAACTTGTTCACTGAAACCTCAGCAGGAAAATTGAATGTTATGATTTAAAAAGTGCTGATTTGATGTCTCAAAGGAATTGTCATGCAGATACACTTGATTTTTTTCTTCTGTGCGCTGTCTTCATTCAAATCACATTGAAGCATCAACATCTCTTGCTTTGAAAATAGAAACTGTATGTTATGGCAGTCATTGTGTGGAGTATTTCATGGTCTCTGGGAAAATACAATCACAAGGTTACCTGGGAGCATTTTCGATTGAAAAGAGTTAAGTTTGCATTGGGAAAGCTAAACTCCCACCAGAAAATGGAATGTTCCTGAAAATCTCATTTAGTTGAAAACTCAGATGTCCTTTAAATATAGACTTGATATATTTTTCCCTCAGTCTCCTTTTCTATTATTTTTCATCTCATCACTCTCCTCCTAAAGTGAAGATCCTCTTAAAATCTCCAGTATTTAATGTCTTTCTGACAATGTGCTCTCTCCATCTCCATTTCTATTGTTTAGATACATGTATGTATATCTCTGGATTCTTTCAGCTTTCTCTTTGCTAATGCAGAATTTTAAAAGGAAGGATATGGGATAAAGTTGGATGAAGGGAAAAAAGCGATGAAGTGCTTATTCCTTTTCCCCTTCTAATTATTTTGAATTTGTCACATAATTGATCCAGCAAGCTTATCTGATAATACAACACTGTTTTAAGTGCTGGCTTTATGTTAGACTTTCACAGTGGCTCTCCCAGATTTCTGCTGAGTTGCTTTCATTAGCCACAGAGAAAGAGAACGTATGTAACACTTCTTTCTTCACATCCTTCTTCATTTAATAAGTAGCAATTAAATATATTCCTCTTCTCAGATTCAATGGAGAGTTTAGACAACCTGTCAGATTCCCATTCCATTATGTGCTTTTTTTCCAAACTTCATAATCAGTAAAATACTCATAGTTGTGTAATACTTAAGAAAAATAAATAAATCACAAGAGACAGTGTTTCTTTCTCTATTTCTGTCCCTGCAATTAGTCAATTTTAACTATGTCCCAGGTTCACTGTTCCAGCCTGGCTTGAAGAAATTATTTTTATAGCTTCTTTATATCACTAGCATGAATCAAAGAAATTAGTGACTTGGTAAACCTGGACACTTGGCATTTGCATGTTGCTATGTGTACAGAACATATGAAGTGCATGTAGTTTGAACTTTTAGGATTTTAATATATGGCCATTAAAGTTTTGGTATGTGGAGATAATTTATTACGGAGAATATAATACCAAAGCAATTTTGATAACTTTTTCTCATATGTGCCTGCCTTTAAGGTCAAGCAGCCAAGCTGTGTGTTCAAAATTTATTACAGAGAGAATCTTGGAGAAGATTTCCATGGCAACAAAAGGAAATCAGTTAAAAAAAAATCACATATAGCTATTAGCTGAGAGTGTTCCTAAGATATTTTTCTTTCATTGCATTATACAAGTTAAGTAAAAAATTGAAATATATTTTCAGAAAAAAAAAGGTTCTATGACATTTTTGCATGTCATTTTTGCATGTATTAATAAAGCTACCTGTTATCTTAACATGAATGAATCTGAGTACATAAATATACGTTATCAAAGTCAATAAGATTATTACCAAATTAGTACTACATAGATGAACAATCAAGAATAGGAACATTCTTAGGACTTCTTTGCTTCTTGGTAGTGGCCATTTATCTTTGCTAATAATCCTTTAGTCTAATCAAGTGAAGAACATAGATTTGTGAGTTAGAAGAATTTAGTATATTCCTAATTTATTAGTATAATGATTTTGGACAGAATTCAGCTTCTGGACACATTATGACCTCTGTATTTTTCTTTGTATTTAACTGGGAAGCTTTTATATGTGTGCATCCCATAAGGATGCTTTAATTGAAAATCAAATACTTCACAGTATTTGTGTGCAGGAAGGAGTAAGAAATTCATATGATCTTATCTTCTTCTTGTTTTTAAACAATTCAGAAAATTCATCATTTCTTTAAAGAGGCACACCTTAAGCCTAAGTATTTTTCCTGCTCTCTATATCAATAATCATTCTGCTTACAATGTGTGCCATCTTGCACCAAAGAACAAACATTTTATTAGACCATGTTTTGTGCATTTCTATCACTGAGCACAATGATCAAACTTTTAAGACCTTCTGTATGTGGGATTCAGGATCTAAAATCTTCAGAAAATCTTCAGGAATTCTTGCAACTGAAAACAAGAGTGTTTTCTGTTTTGAGTGGGTGTATTGTCAATCATCTTAGTAGATAAACGACAAATTTAAAATATTTTTAACATAAGACTATTTTTTTTCTATTGGATTTTTTTCTTCAGCAAACTGCTCTTGTTGCTGAGCTGAACTGCTAACATATCCATGATGACAGAACTGTAGATTAAGTTTCTCTAATGCTTCTCTATCAATTCTCTCTCTGATGAGAAACAACTCACATGGTAAATGCAGAAAAATAGTTTTTGTTTCAGAATGTTTCAAATAAATAGAACTTTCAGTTCTTTTTGCTTCACCTTGCACTAATTTCTTCAGATATGCCACTTTCTCCACCCATTGTGCATGTAAACATCCCTTCACAGGATGTAATTTAAATTCTTTCAGATGAGGATGAATAAATGCATTCCATTACTGTTTTTTAGAACTGATTATCTAAAAGCTGGTGCTTAAGCATATATGTGTATTTTGTATATATTTTGCATAATACATTTTATTTTCCTAGTTAATACTTTCCATTTGTTATCATGAATTACTATTAATAATGTGTGGGCTGTGATAACATCTTTTCACAATAACTTTAAATCCAAATGTTCTGAAAACGTTGCATCATACCGGAGAAACACTATTTAATTGTTTTGTTGTATGTGCCATAACATTACTTGAACAAGAAATCTGCTTTTTAACCCACATCCAATCTCTACTACTTATGTCTGAAGTAAATTCACGTTTAAAACCAGAAAGTGATGCTGTGATTTCAGGATACTCTTTAGAGTAAATGAACACGTAATATTATTTGGTTCTTTGCTTACTGAGGTGGCCATGATTATCTGTCACTTAACAAAATGTAAAGCACAGAAAAGTCAAATCTCTGAGGAGTCTAAATAAGCTTTTCAGTGCAAAGCGAAGTTTAAAGCTTTGCAGTGGGATAGACTAGTGAATCATTTATATATTGAGAAAGCAGGTTTTTATTTTCCTTCATCTATTTGTTGAGAACATTGATAAGATTGTGGAATTCAACTATATTTCTTTATCTTTGGTGAAAGAGGGAAAGTGAATGAAAAAAGTCACTATTTATGTCCAAGACACCACTATGATCACTAAATCTGAAGAACAGAGAGACATACAAATTGAGATCTAATGTATAAGTATAAATATTTGTCTCCAGTCCCTCTTTTTTTTTTGAAAGTGTAGTTTAGGTGGTTCTAGTTGCATAGCAACTTCTATAATGAAAAAAAATCATTATATTTCTTTGAAGACAAAAGTATCACACAATGTTCCTATGTCTAGTTTCCCAAGAGAAGTTCGAAGAGATAAAATTAGCAGCTTGATAAATGCACAAGAGCAAGTCTGCCACTACAGATAAATGTTTACACTAATACTGGAGATACATTTTCATAAAGATATTGTTTGTATTTCTTTGAGTATGACCACAGTTCTTTCTATTTACATATCCAATATGTTACACTATATATAAACATGAAATGCATCCATCTTGGCTATTTTTTTTTAATTAGACTTAGTGGTGACTTATTTTTCTGTTTGTGTCAACATAAGCAATTGCTCTAGGCAAGGGGAAAAGAGCAACAGAATTACATGACTTTATAAACATGAATAAAAATGGATTATGAAAATGAAAGGTAGCAATTATAATAGAAATACCTTAAAATAATAATTAAAAAATAGAAATATGAAATAATGCATGACTGACAAATTAGTTTTCCATATTTCTCCTCCTGCTGAAAAGTTGTTCTCGCTGATGTCAAAAAATACGATTTAACTAAAAATGACTGTTCCAGTAACATGGCATTACTGCCATCTTTTCCGTGAGCATTTTCTCTTCTAATATCTTTCCATTTGATAATCATTTATGGTGAAGGGAGGTTTTGGGTTGTTTTCATTTGGCCATCTGTACAGGATTTAACCTAGCAATCATTTGATTAATAACCTAAAATTTAGGTTATGTAACTAAGGGAAAGGAATGGGATTTTCAAAACGTATTCCAGGTCAGTCCACCCACTTAAACAGATTGCAATTTTCCACAGTCTGAAGATAGACTGCAATTTTCCATAGCCTAAAGTGAGAACACAGACAAATCCATAGGTGTTTTTAGAAATTGCTTTGTCATCTATCATGCAAACATCTCTTATACCCTCAGTCAGAAAATAAGGTAATTCTTTGTTCAGTTGAGGGTAATACACCACTCACTAAAATATCTACAAATTTGTATTGCTTCTCTGCCTTGCATTTTGTCACCTATACAATCACCAGGTTATGATGACTCTTTTGGATTGATCTGGGGTAGAGATAGGGAAATGCACCAGAAGTGCTGCCAGAAGGACTTATGGGGACCCAGCCATGGCCTTTCCAGCTCCAGCACTATGCACTTGGTACTATGCAGAGTAAAAGAACCCCTCATGATAAACTACTGCTGCAACTCCCACTGGGAAGAGAGCACTAGCACTGTGCTGTAGAGTGTGTCCGTTTCTACTGTCACTGTTGGCCATCTCTTTAGAAAGAATGATATTTTTCTGGATATCTCTTTGCAAATCTTTGCAAACAATCATAGAAGGTAAGTCATAACATATGAGCTGATGTCTTGTCGAAGAGGGTCTCTTTGAGGACACTAGGTAGCAAGAGAGTATAGAAAGCAAATTTTGAAAAAGATGTCCAGAAAATATCTATCATCACCCTGAAGCAGTCCTACTCGGAAGAGCAATTCTGATTGCAGTTCTGCAGCTGGCCAAGCTTCCATTCTAAATCTCAAGTTTTGCTAATAAAAAACTCAAGAAATAGGAAATAAGTACTAAGTATGGGGTAAATTACATATACCTGTATAAAGACAAGTTTAATAAATACGTAAATAGAAGACAATAATTCCGCCATGAATGAAGAACAGCAAGTCTGTTAAAGTATGTTTTGATAGGAAATACGTGCTTATAACAGGAAGATAGGAATGTAAGAACACGCTTGTGTGTTTTTTTTCTATATTGGGACACAGTACTTTCTAAAATTATGGTCCGATGTCTCTCATCAGTTTTCATTGGCTCCTATGTAGATGTAGATATATAAATATATTGATACACTGCATATGCACAAGTGTATATGTGTATATATTGTATATGTGTATATATGCAATATATTGCATTTAGACTAAACACTCTGCTTAATCCCACAGCATATTTAGAAATAGCAAATTACGAAAGACTGGATCTGCTATCCTTATTACTTTAAGTAATGTCTGAGACCACAAAGTTTCTAACTTAAAATTTCTTAAAGACTGCTTCTAGAGAAAACAAGGTTAAGTTTCATGGTATCTGTTAGCACATGTTAGTTAGAATCAGAATTCATAACGATTTAGTATATTTATATATTCATCCCACATACATACACTAAGCTGACTATCTTTGCACTGTGCACTGTATTTTCTGCATGATGACGACGTTCAATTGCCTTTGGTGGAGATGGCAATGTAGACTGTTCCAACATCCAGAATTCCATTATCATAGCAGATTCCATACTGAGTCTTTTTAGTTGATCACACAGTTTGTGGTGGTGAGGAATACAGTGAAGGAGGTAATGCTACCAATTTTTTTCAGTTTTTCTCTCACTATCTAATATGTTGTCATGTATGTGGTGAGTCAAAGATGCACTTTTTTTTTCCACCCCTCAGTACAGTAAAGGCTGTACAATACATCAGTTAAGGAAGAAAAAAAAAAAAGAAACAAAAACCCCAACTATCTGCAATGTTGAACTTGCTTTAACTATAAGTAGAACAAATTACTTCCCTGGCTGCCATAAATACATAAAATGTATCTTAAATGAGAGAAGGTTTCACAATTTATCCACTGCCTGTTTCCTCCTGAGAACTTTCATCACCCGTGGCAACATCATTTCTGGGTCACAAATGTGTCTTGCTAAGACTTTATAGGAAATGGTGATCTCTACGGATAGTCGTTTACAAGGTCTACAAAAAGGAGCTCATTACTAATTCATTGTAGGTGAATGCTGTTAAGAATGGAGGACAGGAAATAACTTCTCATATTTGTTTTTTTCCTCATCAATGGAAAATTATGCAAAGCAAAACCAATCAAACTCCACAACCTTTAAAAACAAATAGGCAACAGAGAAATAATTTCTCTAAGAAATTATAATAAATAATCATATAAAATATGTATTATAAACTTGTGGAATCTCATTAACTTTTTAAGTTTAGAAACCAATCTACCAGTTAGAGCTCCTGTTTTCTTCAGTTCTCTGAAGGATGTCAGATGGAGGAGCTGGGAGGTGTTAAAATGTTGCTTTGCGAATGCAAAGGGGAGAGTACAGTGCAAAGGGAGGTTAGGTTAAAGCCCCCAGACTAATTTCCTGCATGAGAAAGAAGGAGTAGAAAAGTATATGCGGGCATTGGCTTGCAGTGCAGTCTGTGCCTATGGATGGAACAGGTTTTTTTGGTCAATGATATAGAATCATAGAATCATAGAATACTTGAGGTTGGAAGGGACCTCAGAGGTCATCTAGTCCAACCCCTCTCCACACGCAGGGTCACCTAGAACACAGGGCATAGGGTTGCGTCCAAGCAGGTTTTAAAGATCTCCAAAGGAGGAGACTCCACAACCTCTCTGGGCAGCCTGTTCCAGGGCTCTGACGCCCTCACTGTTTCCTTAAGTTCCTGTGGAACTTCTGGTGCCTCAGCTTGTGGCCGTTTCCTCTAGTCCTATCACTGTCCACCCCCTCCTCCTCACTGCCTCCCTTGAGGTTTTTATAGACACTGATCAGGTCCCCCCTCAGCCTTCTCTTCTTCAGGCTGAACAGACTCAGCTCCCTCAGCCTTTGCTCATAGGGCAGGTGTTCCAAGCCCCTGATCATCCTCGTAGCCCTGCGCTGGACTCTCTCCAGCAKMTCCACATCCCTCTYGTMCTGGGGAGCCCAGAACTGGACACAGTACTCCAGATGTGGCCTCACCAGGGCTGAGTAGAGGGGGATGATCACCTCCCTCGACCCGCTGGAGATGCTCTTCTTAATGCACCCCAGGATCCCGTTGGCCTTCTTGGCCACCAGGGCACACTGCTGTCTCATGGTCATCTTGTCATCCGCCATGACGCGAGGTCCCTCTCTGCGGAGCTGCTCTCTGGCAGGTCAACCTCTAATCTGTCCTGGTATCCAGGGTTATTCCTCCCCAAGTGCAGGACCCTGCACTTACCCTTGTTGAACCTCATGAGGTTTCTAACCGCCCAGTCCTCCAGTCTGTCCAGGTCCCTCTGGATGGCAGCACAGCCCTCAGGGCTATCAGCTACTCCTCCCAGTTTGGTATCATCAGCAAACTTGCTGAGGGAGCACTCCAGCCCTTCATCCCGGTCGTTAATGAAGAAGTTGAACAGGACCAGACCGAGGACCGATCCCTAGGGGACACCGCTAACTACAGGTCTCCAACTAGACTCCACGCCACTGACTACCACTCTCTGCACTCTGCCACTGAGCCAATTCCTAATCCACCTCCCCGTCCACTCATCTATCCCACACCTTCGGAGCTTGCCCAGGAGGATGTTGTGAGGGATGGTGTCAAAAGCCTTGTTCAAGTCCAGATAAATGACATCCACCGCTCTGCCCTCACCTATCCAGCTAGTCACTCCATCATAGAAGGCGATCAGGTTAGTCAAGCATGATTTCCCCTTGGTGAATCCATGCTGGCTACTCCTGAGCACCTTCTTCYCCTCCAYRTGYCTGGAGACAGCAGCCAGGATGAGCTGTTCCATCACTTTTCCGGGGATGGAGGTGAGGCTCACCAGCCTGTAGTTGCCCGGGTCCTCCTTCTTGCCCTTTTTGAAGACCGCAGTGACGTTGGCTTTCTTCCAGTCCTCCGGCACCTCCCCCATTCTCCAGGACCTTCCAAACATGATGGCGAGTGGCTCAGCTATGACATCCGCTAGTTCCCGCAACACCCTGCGGTGCATCCCCTGAGGGCCCATGGATTTGTGGGTGTCGAGTTTCCTTAGATGCTCTCTGACCCACTCTTCCTCTAACCAGGGCAAGCCTTCCTCTCTCCAGCTCACTTCTTGTGTCCCTAGGGCCTGGGATTCTAGAGGGCTGGCCCTGACAAACACCGAAGCAAAGGCTTCGGTGAATGTATGTGAATATATATGAATAGATATTGGTGTGGAAATGATGATGGATTATGGGGCAGGGGAGAGCAGAGGAAGGGAGAAGCAGAAATACCAAGCCACTTGGCAGACCTCAGTAAGTACATCTACACTAACATTGCAATTAGGAGTTGGAGAAGCAAAATCCCCCAATCATTCCCATGAACCATGCCTTGGGTTAAATCATGAAACAGCCTTCAAGAGCATGGCCTAAATTTCCCTTCGATGGAGCAAACCTTTAGGATGAGTTTAGGAATGCCTCAAATCCACTCCAGATACCAAGAGGGGAAGGGTCTAGGCCCCAGTGAAGTAGATTTTAATGACCCCAAGCATGCACAGTGTCAATGTCAAGTCCTCAGCATCAGTTGTTTAAGTCACAGACATATATTTTTTGCTCCATATTATGCTAAATTATAGAAACAGTCAGAGTCCTATAAAATATAATGGATATATTTTCATCAGAGAGGAAAGGATGTGAGGTTTTCAGGTAATTGTTACGATTTATTAGTAAAGATACATTTTTTTTTTTTTTTGACTCAGGTTTGGTTTAGGTTAAAAATACCTGGAAATCACAGTTTCAAGTCAGATGCTTTTTTAAGAAAGGAAAAAGTCCTTCTCAAACTGTTTTTTCAGCTCAGATTTATTTCAACTAATCTATCTAGCTCTCTGCAATAAAAAAGTACCTCATCCAGCTTAGTCAATCAGTGCTGCAATATGGGAAAAAATTGCCTTTGGTCAAAGGAAGTTATCCTATCTTCATAGGGTGGATCTGTTTTATAGAAGGCACTGCATTGTGAAGCAATTTAAACTCAAAAATAATATTTCATGTTTCAGTCTATGAAAACACAGCCAGTATTCAGGTTCAGCTCTCAGTGTAGGAAGTAAGATTCTTCAACGTGGGTTGGTTTTCATTTGTGTTCATGCCGACTTCCTGATTCGTTGTGGAAGCTCCTTCCCACAAAAAACTGCAAAGAAAGAAAAACAGTGGAAAGTCTTTGGCTTTTGCAATGAGCAGATGCTCTTCACAAAAACAAAGCAAACCAAGAAACAAACAAACGGCACCCCCTCCCTCAACCACCACCGCCAAATAGGTTCACATGTTAGGTCTCCTATTCGAGCAGGCTAGGATTTCAGCAGTTTTTATGACTTAGTCAGCCTGTCACTGCTAAAGAGCCCTGCAGCAGTTGAGAAAGGCTGTTGTCTTCACATAATCCTGGTGAGTCACACGATGACACCCTGTGAACTTGATATGCAAAATTCTGCAGCTCTACATCTTACATGTCCATGCAAATCTGTTGTCATTTTTGATCTACATGAACTTGAAACTGAGAGTTCTGGTTTGAATTTGGAATATAATCATACTCTTACAGACTAAACAAACTCTAAACAACCCAGTTATTTTTGTTTCACGTATAAGCAATGCAAAGCTGCAAATTGTGAATGCTTTTGAAGTTTATGTATCAAGAGGACCACATTAGATTCTGGGTTCTTTTGAAAGGTCAGTGAGTCATGAAAAATACTGTATTGAACAGGAGCCTCAGATGGCATTTTTAACAATACATCTGAGACTTAGTGAATGAGTTCTGAAGTTTTATTAAGGTTGGTCTGAAGCTAATAGAAAGGGTTACTTCATTTTTACTGGCTTTGGAAAAAAAGTCTCTGCTTAGCTCTGCTCCAAGAAAGCACGAAACAAATACTAGAAGCCATGTCAAAGTTTCCTATGGGTGTCTCAGTTTTGAAACTATAGTCTGAAGCTGGTTGTACTACCACTAGCCTCAGTAACAATATCAGGAAGGAAAGTGTAAGAATATGTTTAATATTTCAATGTTGAGGAAGGAAAGAAGTGGAAAAACTAGGTGAACTGCTCCAGTCCCTAGAAAGAAAAGATTCCTATGATTAAGTCTGCCTATATGTACATATATATGTATATATATTGCAAGCACACACATGCACAAATATAAATGAAGTTCATACAAATAAGTTTGTGTTTTCACAGCAATACCACTGTTGCAACTTGATGGCGGGGGAGCAGAAATTTGGTAAGGATGAATCCCTTTGTGTTCCAGACCATCCTAACTGGTTAGAGGGACTGGGGGAGGCTGGACTCATCTCTTAATAGAGGTGTCAAATACTGTGGTAATTACAGGCCAAACTCGGCAGTATCAGGCTCACGAACAGCCTGTTGACTGTAGGTCTGATTGCCTTCAAAACAAGCAGTCGAGTTCACAAATAACACAATTTATTCAAATGCAACATTTAGAGAGCAGGTTTCGCACGTCAGTAGAGGAAATTCTCTACTACAGTGTAGGGTTCTTAGTTAGTGCCTAGTGTGCAAATGCGCAATCATTACACACTCCAGAAGATGGAAGAGGGCTCTCAACCTTAAGGAGTCTCCTTAGGTGGCATCCTGACCCTAAGGGAAATAAAGGAGGTTCAGCCTGTCAGCTGATCCAGAAGATACGATAGAGTCTTCCCTCTCTTCCCACCAGTACAGGCTGGGGACTGACTGTCTGGAGAGCAGCCCCGCAGAGAGGGACCTGGGCGTCATGGTGGATGACAAGATGACCATGAGGTAGCAGTGTGCCCTGGTGGCCAACAAGGGGTAACAAGAATCCTGGGGGTATTAAGAAGAGCGTCTCCAGCAGATCGAGGGAGGTGATCATCCCCCTATACACAGCCCTGGTAATGCCACATCTGGAGTCCTGTGTCCAGTTCTGGGCTCCCCAGGACAAGAGGAATGTGGAACTGCTGGAGAGAGTCCAGCGCAGGGCTACGAGGATGATCGGGGCCTGGAACATCTGCCTTATGAGGAAAGGCTGAGAGAGCTGGGCCTATTCAGCCTAGAGAAGAGAAGGCTGAGGGGGGACCTGATCAGCGTGTATAAATACCTCAAGGGAGGCAGTGAGGAGGAGGGGGCTGACCTCTTTCCAATGGTGGACAGTGATAGGACTAGAGGAAATGACCACAAACTGAAGCAGCAAAAGTTCCACAGGAACTTAAGGAAGCATTTCTTCACTGTGAGGGTGACAGAGCCCTGGAACAGGCTTCCCAGAGAGGTTGTGGAGTCTCTTTTTCTGGAGATCTTTAAAACCTGCTTGGACGCAGCCCTGTGCCACGTGCTCTGGGTCTCCCTGCTGGAGCAGGGGGCTTGGACTAGATGATCTCTGAGGTCCCTTCCAACCTTAAGCATTCTATGATTCTATGATTCTCTCCTCTTCCTTCATTTCTCCTTCCTTCATTCCTGCTTCCCTACATTCCTCCTTCCTTCATTCCTCCTTCCTACTTGCTACCCTCCTTAGTTCAGCTTTTATATATTTTCTTTTACATTTAGGTGGAGCTTGAGTGACTCTAGTCATATATACTGTTATTGATGAGTTTAAAAAGTCTCCCAAGTTAATTGAAAATTTAGAAAGCATGTTCAGTGAGGAGTGGTCATTCCTTGGAAGCAGGTTACTTCTAGGATGGGGGGAATATATTGGTATTATAATGAAATTAGAATGTGCAGAAGTTTGAGCAAAGTCCATCAGAATTTGCCACCATTGTTGGTCCAGCACCAGACATCTTATCATTCTGTGTGACTTGTCAGCTGCATGGTAAGACCAAGTTGCCATCTCTGCAGGGAAAACAGTAGAGTTTGTCCACAGCGTCTTCACTCCACCCCTCCATTCACTCATCAGTTTCATGGCACCATCATATTACCACCTCTGCAGTGAAGTCAACAAAGTCTGGCTATGGTGTCTCCATTCTGCTTGACTCTCTGCTCTTATTAGTGTGTGCTAGGAGGGCAGATTTTGTTGCCAAGGGAATCGTGGAGAAGTAGATTCCGTCCATACTAACCATCCTGTAAGTGGTAACTGTCTCCCACCTCAAGCAAGCTTCTGTAAAGCCATAACTTCTGTTAGACCCTGTTTTTTCCTAATTTTCCTTTCTCAAGCAATTCTCTCACAGCCACAAACCCAGAGAAGTTGGAAATTTGTTGGCTGTGTTTAGCAGCCTATATGACAAATATAGAAATTTCAGTAGTCAATCTATAGCATAAATCACCACTGAAATATCTGGATGAATCACAAGTATTAAGACAAGCACTGTATTTGTGTTGTTAGAAGGTCTCTAGTATGAAGAATTTGAGGTCAGACTTGTAAAGCATATAAAAATTAAACTCTCTGACATCTGCTCTAGGACTCCTACTTGCACCTCACCTTAACCCTCTTGTAGGACAGGGAGTAAGAGAAGAGTCAGACTTGAAAACACAGAAAGGCTATGGTAAGGTACTGCTTCTGAGAGGAGCAAGAACTAACTGTGTGAATATTTCTACTTCAAAGCTTTGTAGACAGAGATCTAACAGCTTGAGGGCTCTGCCCCAGGGCAGTCTGGTGGATCAGAGCCTGTACTAGGAGATTTCAGCAGGGAGGTGGCAACATGGATGACTTAGAACTATGTCTGGTGGAAGAGAGACCTGGGCAGAAACACACTTGATTCTGAACTTACACAAATCAGCTGTAATACTCAAGCTTACTGAGCTGAGGAAAAGGTTCAGACCGAGAGGCATGCGGTGTAACCATTGCACGTACTTGGGAAAAAATGCTTTGTGGAAAGTGCTTCAAGTGGTCAGAAATATCTGGAATAATTACATTTAGACAGGAATAAAATGGAATCTAAAGCCATAACTGAAGCTTATGTTGATATGAGCTTCATGAGCTAACATGAAGCTAACTAGATGGAGGATTTGTAATTAATTTCTAATAAAATCAAATAACGGATTCCAAGTAAAGTGTAAAACTTGTTGTTCAGCTAAATTGTTAGCAGGATGCAAGCTAGCATTGCTAAACTTTGGTCAAATGTTTTGTTCACTTTTTCACTACTGACATAACCAAAGGTTTGTCTGATGTATTATTCAGATTATTGTAATTTGTCAGCTCTAAATGATGAAAATTTTGCTTTTCTTAAGTTTCTTATCTTATTGGATCTTAAATTATAGTATATTTTCTTCTTTTTGCTCAAAGACTAATGATAATGCAGAACGTCACTACGTTGCCTCCAGTGAAAAATGTAATTATTCAGATCTTGGATGGAGTCTGAACACATGAAAAACAAAAGAAATAAGAAATAGAATTGCATAAATGACATGGGATAGCTAAAATGTCACTTTAATTCGAAAGTCAAGCTCAAGATAGAATTAGTTATTATGTTATTAGCTGTTATGATATTGATGATGGTGATGAATTATGATATTTAGGAAGAATGTTTTCTCTTTATTATGAAGATCTTAAATATACTTATTTTAAACACACAGCCAATCAAATTATTAGTCATGCAAGGTCAGAAATTATTTAATACGTGAAATTATCAAGTTCATCATTATCACAGCATATATTTTCATGATTACAGAGTCTAGAGAGATTTGTCTTAATTTCTGAAGTGTAAAAGTGAGAGTTTTAAAATTAGGATTACAGAGGTGATAGAGTGGCACACTGTGCTGATCCAGATTATGTAATAAAATGGCATGGCAAATGGCCATGACATCACGGTGACCAAATACTCATGGGACTAACTGTGCTCTCAGACTGGAGCAATGGCACCAACTTTCCTGACATGCTTGTGTGTTCTCATCTTGCAAGCGCACAAGTAGGCACATGACGAAAGTAATACCATGATTTGGGTTTATATCTGCCCTATCTTTTGCTCTTTGTCTCTTCCTTTTGCACTGTGTAACCACAGAAAAGCTGGACCTATAAAGCTGGACCTGTCAATCATCTCTTATTTGACATTTGTATTTTAGATATTAAGTTTAATAACTGCACTTCAGTGGCTTGGCTCAGCTTCTAGGATGATTAAAATTATTTTGAGCTGCTGAGCATGCCTGCTTGGCACTGTAAAGCTTGAATTTGAATTGGAAGCTTGTGCAAGAAACTTGAGGGATGATAACTGAACTGCATTTCTCTTGTAATAGAAGACTTCATCTTAAAGATTGCATATCAAACTGTACAAAGATATTTCTGCAATATAACAATATATATGCTATTTTTACTAATTAGTTATTTGAATTCCTGTCTGCTTTAACCACATCCTGGTGTTCAAAATTAGTGTTAAACTTGCTGCCTGTAACTTTCTATATTTACAAATGTGTTAAAAACAGAAACATATTTACCAATTAACTTTAGAGTGCTATAGACATATAGCACTGGGTTTATACCAGCTGGTATATTAATTTGACTTTGCTGCTGATTCAGGTTAGCTTGTTTAGTCATTTATTGTAAAATGTTTTTGGCACACTTTGCTACCATTTAATCATCAAAAGTAATTTAAGTATTAATCTTAATAATTGAGCAGGCAAGTTGTATTATTTATTCCTTTCCTTTAATTCATGTTGTCTTAGCAGATTTACAACCATGCCACTTCTTAAGGAAATTTCCGTGTCACTTCAGGAGAGAGAAAGTGTCTGGTGAAAAATTGCCTCCTTCAGACATCTGGAAAGAAAATCACATTCACAAATTATCTTCAGCACTCCTCCTTTTATTTTTTTTTAATCACTAAATTGACTATTAAAAACTTCATTTATGAGGAATAAATTCTATCCTGAATTGCTAAGATCCTTGTATTTGTTTATTTACCAAGAATAAACTGTATCCTGAATTGTGAAGATCCTTGTATTTTTTGTTTATTTACCACATAAGAAATTTCCTGGAAATTAAAAATGAGTATCAATCCTATCAAATATAGATATTATTTCCATTTATAAAGAAGGCCACAGTGTACTGTAGCTGACTGAAATGTTTCTAATGTGTTTATTCTATTTTTGCAATTTAAGTTATATTGTTGGCCAAATCAAATCGACATTGTAGTGTATTTAATCCTGCATAGAATAGACATGTAGAACTTTAGATTTAATTTTTAAACTGGAAGTTCTTCAAAACTTTAAAACTAACTTTCTACAAGTATGTCAGATGGTATCAAATCAAAAATTTATAAAAAAAAGGCAATTAGATTATCAAGGGAATTATATCAAAATCTTATATTTAAGAGATCATGATTTAAAACATTTGTTGATCTGCAGCTGAAATTGGAGAGTCATACTAATGCTTGAGATTTACTTGGAGGAAAACTAGAAGTTTTTGTGTAGACAAAATAAAAAAAAAAAAGACCACATTTTGTGATTCCGATTTTATTTCAATTTGTGGAAAAAGGGATGGGTCTTATGAAAAATTCCCCTGACCCTGCTGATATATTCAGGGGGCTTGAGACATATTTCAGCCACAAAGGAAGAAATTACTTCTGCAACTGCAGTGTTTCCCACCACCTTTCATGGTCATTAATCAGTGTCAAGGTAGCCTCTAATAAATGAAGTCTGCAGAATGTTGTAATCAATGAGAAATGGGGCTCCCATCCAAGAATGTCTCTGCTCTTACTTACTCACATGCACAATGGTGCATTTGATCCCAAGAATACTGTAAGACTGAGAGCACTAAACTTTAATACGAGGTGCGAGTGGTACTGCCTTCAAATCACTTGGGCAGATATAGCCTGCTCCATAGGGGTATGTACAGGGAAGAGTGCTCTCTGTGTTTATAAAAAAAATAATTGAGCGATAGTCTCCCAAACTTCATGCAATAGCGAATATGCATGTGCCTTACATACGACATAATTTTAGTTTTACTGGTCTATTTTTTCTTGCAGGGGGAATAAGGGTCAGTGTGACATTGTGATGTTTCTAGGCCCACTTATGGCTGCTTAAGTCATAGTCATCATAGTTTTATGGCTTGTGTGGGATGACGCCGTACCAAAGCCTAGAACATATAATTTCTTCTATTTAAATTTTAGAAAATAGGCATGCAAAACAAAAAATTAAAGGAAGGATTTGATGGAAGTTTAAAAACAAACAGACAAACAAACAAAACACACACACACACACACAAAGAAAGAAATACCAGATCAGAAGATTGCTAGCATCAGAGGTTAAAAAAATAGGTCTGAGTGTTAAAATAATACCTGCTTTTTGAGCTGTCAATGGGATACAAACCATTCCCTAAGGCTTTAAGAAAAGGAACTACAAACAAAAGTCTTTGCAAGAGACAATTTAAAAAGACATGGAGTAGGACTAAATGATTTCCAGAGATCCTTTTCATCCCTATCATTCTGCGTGCAAAAAGAGTTAAAAAAATGTAAATATGCAAGGAAAGCAATAAATTTAGCATATGTAAGATCAAAATTTTTTAGTCAAACACTAAAAATAGATTATTTTCTCTGTGGAATGTTGAAAATAGTAAGACTCTTGGATTTTCAGATTTGGGTAGATAGACAACAGGCTCCCCTGATAAGGAGATCGACATCTAATTCGTAAAAGTTTATTTGAAAGCTGCACTGTAACATGTAAAATGGAAATGAGAAGCTTTATAAGAATTCTAACTCCCACTAGAGTCAGTGGCAAAGCTCCCACTGCTGCAATAGTGTGATTCTTATGTGCTCTATCTTCTGTAACACAGATCTCTACACTTGCTTTGAACTATAAACCATAAGTCCTGAAGACATATGTTTATGAAATGAATGTAAGACTAGCTTTTAGAATCAGTGTTTCTCCCTAGACTACTTATTTTAAGTGAATCAAAATCTGAAATTGATTAATTAGGGAAGAAAAAGAAAGAAAGCTTGTTATTTCTTCATTCTCTGCCATATGTATCTGTTGCTAAATACCAGTTTGTGAACAAGGAAGATGTGTAATGAAAAAATTATTTTGGCAGAATTTCTTCTTTGAAATAGCTATTTGAAATAGCAATACAGCTATTGAAATAGCTGTAAGATTAAGAGAGAGTGTTACAGCAAAAGATAACCTAACGAAATAGTGCTACTGAATAACTGGGTCTGTACTTTAAAGGAGCTATAATTTTTAGGAAGATTAAAGAGAGGAAAAGACTAGAAGTGTCATTGCTGAAAAGAATGTTAACTTCTTGAACAACACCGAATATCCAATACAATAATCTGCATTACATATCCATACACATCCTTATCGAAGGGAACATGCCTTTGAGGGGGTGAGATCTGCTAAGTCAAAATTTTCCACAGAAAAGGACAAGACCAAAATATCAACTAGGACAGCCTACTCAGAATTCTTTTCTGACTATTAATCCTGACCCAGGATTTTATTTAAGTGGAAAAAGTTTATAATTATGTTGCCTTTAGACAGATTGAAGTTAATATTGAAAATTCCAGCTCTTCTTGCATCATTCAGTTATTAATAAAGCTGACTATCCTGCTGGTCCTTGATGATAATGCAGCAGATAATCTTTTGCAAATAGCTATGTGATATTTAAAAATCACCTTCACCTATTTTCATTGTATTTTTGGATATACTATATTACCAGTTGAGGAATGATTTTAAAACATGGATAAGAGTACATTCATCTAATCAAATTAAAAAGTAGTCCAATACACCTTCTAACAATGCAATAGAATATTGGAGCTGTGTGGTGGAAAGAGAAGTTTAAAAAAACAACAATAGATGGGATATACAAGAATATCTACAAGCGAATACAAGAACAAAGATACCAGTTATCTTTTAATCTCCTCACATAAGATAATAGAAGCATCTCATATAGTTAAAACAAACTGCAAGTGGATGCTATTATTTCAATCGTTCTATAGGCAAGATAAATTATGATATTATAAAAATTTTTTAAATTGTGCTTGCTAACTATCCACTCAGAACCATTTATTCTTCAAAGCTGTTTGCTTCCACATCTGTTAATGTGCTACATTTCAAATTGGAAAAACTACTGTCAAACTGGATTTAGCAGTTGTCCTGTTGGACAACAGACAATGAGAAGATCATTGTTATAACTAAGAGGAAGAAAAGTGTATTCCCTCCAACTGGACTACATTCCAGTGAAATTCTAATCTACAATAACAAAAGCAATGTTTGAGAGCCTTTTTCTCCTAAATGCTCAATTTGCAAAGTTAAAAGAATGTTTCCATTTAAAACTGTTGTAAAATACCTGTTCAGATCAACAGGTGTAAGAAAAAATACCTAAAACTATAGATAGCTGGATCCAATTTCAACAGATTGGTGGTTGTGTCACCTCATTACATCCCGTTTGCGCATTTTGAGATGTGTTCTTTAGCTGCTTCACATTCAGTTGCCTTTCTGGAAATGGAGACAAATTTACAAATTTTACTTTGTCTAACTTACTGTCTTTTTTTTTTTTTTTTTTTTTTTTTCCCAAAATAGTTTAAGCTCTAAGCATTAAAAGTAGGGCTCTTTTTCTCACTTTATGTCTGTGGCACCTTGCATAACTGGTATTTGTTGGTACTTCTGCAAAGAAATGAAACACAGCTGCAGCTACCAAAACCAAACTGAAAACACTCTGTAGTAACAAAATATTTTTGTGTGTTTCTAAAGCCAATGGGATAAGCTAAACAGTTGTATACATTGTCAGAGCATCAATAAGCCAAGCTTTTAGATGTGGTTTTATACTTGCTACCTATTGTTTAAGCCATTAATTCCTGGTTAAAGACATTTCACAAACTGCATGCCCACAGCTCAATTAATTCTCAAATCTTTGTCAGCTTCAAGAAATGGTGACTCGGATAGTGTCTTCTGCAGTAGTATGTCAAATCATAACCCCAATAGTGAAATCACTACAGTGACCACTCTCTATTCAAAATTTCTTTGTTTAGCCTCTAAATGGTCAGATTTTTAAAAATTTAAGATTTTAAAAGTAATTGATTATGTTTCCAACTATCGTCAAAATATCTGCAGAACTCCTTCACCCGGGCATTTATGATCTGTGTTTTTGTCTCGTCATGTATGTGAAATTCCTCAGTATGTAGTCTATTTTGAATGAAACACACAGGCTTATGGGGATACAGTTACAGATTGTGCCAATTAACTATTTTTTTTTTTATCATTCTTCATCTTTCCCAGAGACAATGACAGAACCCTGTCAATTGTTGCCAAAATATGTATTTACATTTTACTCTATAATTGAAATCCACTTAGAAACACCAGAACACTTTTTTCAAAGAATTATCTTCTTGATTAAACTGCTACCTGCTCACCTTAATATATATGCAATATTGGAGAAAAAGCTTGTGATTCTATAGTCATTTACTTGATAGACCTTGAACCTTACTGAAGTCAAGTATGTTTTGTTAATATTCTTATCCTTTCTTTCTGCTGTGCGTGGTTTACCCAGCAATAAGACTAGCAAGGATCAAATAAGAAACAGATCTCAGCTGAAGTTATATGTTTTCTATATTTCTGAAAATCTGTTTCTTTACCAATATAACTATGACTGAAATGTGTGAATGACAGGTGTGTTTGCCTAAGAGGCATTTTAGACTTTAAAGTTCTAAAATTGTCAGTTATCAACAGCTGGGTTATAAATATTTTTTTTCTGAGTGAAAATGACAGCTTATGAAGTGGTACATGACTTTTCTGTTGCAAAATTAGATAAATTCTCGGTTCAAATAATCAAAAAAATATTTTCAGTCAAAATAAATAAATAAAAAAGGGGTAAAATGATACCAAAATTTCCAAGAAAAGGTGTACCTTAGCACTGAAGTCAAGATCACCTCCACTAAAAGTGCATTGTGCCTCCAGTATTAATTATGAACTTCTAAAATTACACATTTTCGTACCAGATGGAGTCTCCATAATTACATTTTTTTAAATGCTCTTCAATTGAAGTGAGCGTTTCTGTGTAACTCCATTTAAAATCATTAAAACTACAGAAGAAAACAACACTGCTTGTGAGATCAGTGGAATATTCTATTCCCTATTAAACTCTTGACTAACTTCAACACTACATAGGACTTGGTCTGAAATTACTGAAAACAACGCAAATATAAAATAAATTTAAAATGATTATGTAATGCCTGGCTATATTAGGTCAAACACAACACTACACTTAAGAAAGTGCCCTGCTTATATATCCAAACCAACCTGAATTCAGCTGGCTCTGCAGAAGATTAGGCAAATATGTCCAAGGAAAGCATTATTGTTTATCTGTCAGAGAGCTGAAACTGAGAATCACCTTCAGACACCGGAGTAGATCTTTTCCTAAGGAGTAATAGACTACGTTCTCCCACATCCATTTTGTCCCTGGAGGCAAAATCAATGCAATCTTAAACAGAAACACAATATGGGCTATTATAGTTTGCCTTGATAATTTGGGATTTGAAGGCATTGAAGCATCGCTGCTGATTTCTGAGGTGCAGGTGTTTGCTGAGGCACTAGCTTTGTGAGTGTGTTTCTGAGCTAATTTTAGCAACACAGAGCAATATAACTTGTATGTTGTTTTAAGAGTGATTAAGATGCCAAAACATTTTTTTGATATGTGTTGTCAGAATCCTAGATTAAAATTATTCCATCATTTTATTGATCATGTTTTAGACTTTGTAGTTCAAAGCATTTTTGCAAGATCAGACATAGCTCCATAGCTGAATGCTGACTGAGAACTCTTAGCCCTAACCAAGGAACCGTCCTTGATTAGCCAGATGCAGCCAGATTTGCACAACGAGCCAGCACCAGAGCTTCAGCAAATAGAGGAAGAAGCATCCACATGGTCAGCTGCACACTTTTAGCAGGGATGGTCTGTATCTTCCTCTGGCAGCAGGTATTTCCACTGATAACTGATAAAAAACCTCAAGTCACAACCTTTGTAATCTGAATCATATCGAGATTGATTGCATAGGTGTTGACTATACCTGCTCTCCACCCAAAATATGCAGTCCACTCTAGTATTTGCCTTCTTTTCTTCTTTTAAGTAAAACTGTTTAGTTGCATTTTTATAGCACCTACACTCCTTTGTTACTGCATTTTAAATAGGAATATAGATTTCTAGTTAATTAATTGGTATATATTTAATTTGCCTGAGCTCAGCAGTGGGCACTTTGTTCCTCCTTGTCAAGCTTCTGAAACAGATGGATTATCAGAGGTGCTGAATGCTTGTAGTTACCACTGAAACTGTAAGCCATCTTCTTAATAGCATGCTGGAATAGAAGCATATGTTATTAAGATCACAGAGTGGATTTTGTTGTTCAGAAGTAACTTCAGTTGCCAAAGAGGGAAGAACTTGGAAGAGGGAAATGAGGTTGTTATTGCTTTGTGGCTTATTTCATGATATCTTTTCCTAGCAGAACAGCAGTTCATAAAGAATGAGGAGGAAGATTTCAGAGAGAAGGCTTGTTACTCTGACTTTCTCTAGCTCTATAACTTATGTAAATTGATTTCTATTTCCTAAGGAAAATCATAAAAAATGGAGTTAAATGCACCTCACAAGAACAATGTTTTCTTGTTCCATGCCCAGCAGGAACCTCGCTCTCAAAAACTGCAGGGCCAGCCTCTTCTCAAAAACAACCAGTGACAGAAATTCAACAACATTCTTGACTATCCCCTGAAGAGCATTAAGGCCTTTGAAATCATTTTCCCTCTGACCCTAAAAGAAAGCCATACCCATGGTGCATTTTCAATAACAGCGCCAAAGTCCAGGACCCCTTTGAGACTAGAGTTTCATCATGGGGAGACCTGTATGGGTGCTGAAAGCACAGCTAACAGGAGGAGACAAGACCTCCAGCATGCCCTGACACCAATGATTCCTTCCAGGTAGGGAATACGCCTTTTCCCACCTTGCTCTCACCTTGTATGGAATGGAGGCACCTGGGCATATTTGTCCCAAAGTATATTTTCCCCTGTTTTTCACGATCCCAAATATATGGACAGGCACTGTCAAGAGCACAGTTTCTCCAACTTTTTGATGGTATAACTGTCAGCTTTGTTGCCTTTTACTTCCTACACAATAAATGGTGAGATAACTTGGTGAAAAAAAATGTATATATATATATATGACTGCAAAGCACCCAGATGCTATGGGGGCTGTATCTTGGATACATGGTGCTGAAGAAAACAAAACCAACTAGGGGAAATCTCAAAACAGCACTTACAAAGTGGAGAAGCTACAGCAGGGCATGCTGCTCTTTCCATTTACATATTTTTTACTTTAATCTTTGAATACTGATCACTTTATTATTTTGTGTTTCCTTTTCTCTTTCCACATGTCTTCCTGACTTTCCAAATGTTTTCTGCTTGGTAGTCATGTTTCCCTTCCTTTCTCCTCTTATCCCGACTTTTATTTTGGTATCAATTTATTATAACTTTGCTGGAAATAAACACAGTGGGAAGTAAATTCGCTGAGACATCTCTGTCTTTTCTATACCTAACACTTATTTTTTTATGTAACTTAGTAAGATTGATTTACTGGAAGTGAAAATGAAGGGCAGTTAAACTATATTAAGAAAGAAATTGCTATCTTCCTTCCCCAACAACTGCTTCTTAGAATTACAGAAATAAAACGATGCAGTTTCACAGCCCATATTCTTCCCATTCTCTTTTCCTCCCACTCACAGCAAAAATAGAGCTGGTGTTGCAAATAGCATAGTTAATTACTATTGTACTGATTTTTACCATTGGGATCTCCTTGAGATTCTAAATACTAAATATCTCTGCCCCAAAAGACTCTTAAGCTACCCACTATCAATCATGAAGCTTACATTAAAGAATAAAACAGAATCTGAATATTCAAAATAAATATTCATTCTGAGTGTTATGCTCAGCTGTAACAGATCATAAAAAATCCTCTTCTCCAAGGCTAACTCCATAATAGTATCTTCCTCTGAGATGAAACATTTCTTAGATACTAATGTTGGTATCAAAAAGAGTTGAACTTCTGAAACCTGAGATCAGTATTTTGAAGTATTTATGCAAATCTTGACAAAGTCAGTAGGTATTTTTCCATTAACTTCAGTGGGGGAAGGCCTGAGCCCTGGTATCCTGATGAGACATATCTCCAGGTACTAGAAGAAACCTCAGAAATTAATGGACTTACAACTGACTTAATGAGACTACTATCATACACTAAACAGTTGTATTAATGTACTCGATTCTCCATTATCTTAATCTGTATTGCTTTCATAACATAAATGGTGGACATGCACAAACTGGTAAAAAACAGAAGTGACTTGCAATAGCTCGTATTTAAAAATATTTGCCCAGCAAGAGACATTACTTTCTTTTCTTCTCAAAGAGTTTGTCACAATGATTCAGACTAACTGGTTCATCCACCTGATACCTTATTTTGACATGGCCTGGACTGAATTCTTTTTACGTATTTTATCCTTTTCATATCCTGAGAGTTACTTAATAACCTGATTCTTAAGGAAATTTATACCTAATTCCATTTTTTGGGGAGGGATTCATACTGCAAGATGAATTAATGAATATATTCCTTAAAAAGATGAATATATTCCTTAATTTTGGTCATTCCTAGCAGTACTAGGAATAATTTCTACAAGTTTTTTATACCTACTTGGTCTATGCTAAGATTATGACCTTTGAAGTCTCCTCTGGCAGTATTATGAAATTACTATGGGTTACATGAAAAACTAATTCCTATTTCAAAATGTGTGCTGCAATTCAAGGTCATATTCAAAAAAAAGAACATATGATGTCTTTTTTTCAGCAGACGTCAAAATACATGCTACCCATTACTATGTCTATTTAAAATGTCATATCTAAACTTCAGACAAAATTTTTTTTGAGACCCTAAAAGTGGAATACAGTAAACTTTTTCTTTCAGGGTCCAATAAAGTTTCTATTGTTGAAATCCTGTGCTATTCTATATTTCTATTATGTATTCTATTATTCTATTTATTTCTAAAATTTCCTTAAGTTATATGTTTGTCTTTTGGCCTATTTGCTGGTAGAAATGTGTGTCTAAGACAGATATTACTGTCTCCAGAATTACTGTGGAGAGAATTAACATGTTTGCATTAATTTAACCAATATTATTTTTATATTGGAACTCAGTGTTGAAATTGTTTTTTCCCCATACTCTTCATATTCTAAGTCATTTGTATCACATAAAATATTTCTGTCCTTCATATTAGGCTATCACTACAGCATTTAGCTAATTTCATGCTTCATATCTGAATCCATGACAAATGGCTTAATAGACTGCAGCCGTTAAAATTCCATGTACCAATGCATCAGTTCTTATACTGTGTCAGATCTTATCATTAACCCTTGTTCCAGGATGTGTGCAGACTCTTATGCTTTCTTAGGCTTTCTATTAATCAAAGATAGTATGTTTCTGATGAAAAGTTTTTGCAAAGTTTCAACATTCTGTATACCAATTTTTGCTGAGAGAAAGTATTGTCTTTTGACACCTATGCAACTATTTCCAAAAGCTTTATTATTGCCTAATTGATTCTCCTGCGTATCCTTGATTTTGACTCAAAAAACACCAAGAAAAAATATTTTAGGATACAGATTCTGGTTTTGGCTTAATCATTTTGAAACAACATTGCTAAATTAATGTTATTGATTTGTAGACTGCACTTTATAAACTAACTTCCCTCTTTCCCTCCCTCCTTCCCTCCCTCCTTCCCTCCCTCTTTCCCCCCTTCCTTCCCTCCTTCCTTCTTCATACAAACTTATTTTTTTAATCCACGTAAAGAAGTGTTGCTCCTCAGCATCTAGCATTTAGCAATAACAGAAGAGCTAAATATAAAACAAAGAAAATCCTGCTACTGTTACAAGATCATCCAACATCACAAGGTAAAATAGGTTTAGATTTATGACGTATTTGAGTGAGTTTAGACATTTCAGCCTAAAACCAGAAATTTCTGCTTTCTCCAGTACACATGGCAAAGAAAGACAAGTGTGTGCACCTTTAATTTAGGTTGGATGGATGGCTGTTCTCAAACAGCAGTAGGTGATAAAAGTGCACAGACAGAACTGAAGATAAATATACACAGAGGATCCCAAATTGAGCAGTGCTTTCATAAGTCATAAAAGTAATCTTAAAATCAATTTGGCATTTGATCAAATTCCACTTTAGGTTTTGCAAGATGGAATTGAAATGCTGAGTCCACTTGATGCGAGTTAAAATCCTGGTAACTATTGTTTTGCAGTTTGGATCCTATACTGCTTTTTCCTCAGAAGAAGCAAAAATAAGTTAACGTGGATCTGACATATAGGCTATGCACTTTGACGGAGCATACAAAACAATTTATGGGTGAATGCTTTTTTGAACTTCTGAGATTTTATTTTTTGGTAGTTGATACATAAATTGATTATGGCTTCAGTCATTTAGATAGGTACACACAGTCTGCCCTGAAAATGGGCTGATGCACAGCATTATTGTCATAGCACTATTGCCGTAGGAGCTAACCAGTGAAGAGACCCAAGACTTTGAGTTACCGACTGGTGCTGCCTTGAATGCTTGAATGTGCTGCCTCTGGCTGTGGCAGTTTAATTATTTCATGTGTCTCCTCCTTGCTTAAATTGCTTAAGTTAATATTGAATCGTGTTAAAACTAATTCCTCATACTCATCGTGCTTTATACAAGAAGGAGAGTTACAGCCATGTCCAGGTGATTACAATTATCCAATTAGCCTCTGTTCCTTTTTCTGTATGGAAAGGTAGTTTGGTGTAAGCTGTGCAATGGAAGCTACTCTGAAATTCAAATATTTTTCTTGCATAGGTACACAAATTGGCTAAGTCTCAGACACAATGTAGATTTATTTCCGATAAAGTTATACTGAATTTCTCACCCTA
Source organism: Nothoprocta perdicaria (assembly GCF_003342845.1). NCBI lineage: Eukaryota > Metazoa > Chordata > Aves > Tinamiformes > Tinamidae > Nothoprocta > Nothoprocta perdicaria. The sequence continues at coordinate 390,420 of NW_020455810.1, forward strand.
GTGAATTGGTCTCTATTGCATGTATGTATAAATGCTTCAAATCAACAAACTAGGAAACTGGTGAGTAAAAACAATGCTGAACATTACTGCACTGCAGTATTTTTCCTTCCAGCTAATTAATAATGTATTGCTGTAACACTGTTGAGAAGAAAAATAATTTTTCATCCATATGTTCGTTATTAACTAAATTACATTCTGGGATGAAAGGGAAGTTTATTTTTGTCAAGAAAGAAAAAAAGAAATTACGCAAATACACATTAAATGAATATATTCTCCATTAATGTGATTAACACATTTGCAGCAAATATATATTTCAACAAATATCATTCAAATTACAAAGTATTGAAATCCTTTTGCTAAACTAGAATAGTCCAAAACTAAGATAATTTAAGCACTTTAACATTGATTTTTTTTTGAATTTGGTGTAATGATACAGACATTTGATTATAGTTAAAAATTTTTTATCATGCATGTATACTGAAAAATGCCATTACTTTGCATGGCATATGAATGAAGTCATTCCCCTACCATATTCTATATGACTTATGCAGTACTTATGTACAATTTTTATCCTGTCATCTGTCCTACCCGTGTCCATGTTTTTTAACCGGCACTCTAGTTGCATACATTTTAATAGCTCTAATTGCAAAACTGGTGATTGCACGTATTGATTAGCCTAAATTTGCTGTATTAAGCAGTAATAAAACAAAGCTTTGGTAGGAAAGATTCACTGCATTAAAACATTTAATGCATAAATATAACAGACACATATATATGTATATCTGTGCCTAAACACTTATATATCCACACACAAACACAGCAGTATAATGTTAAAAAGACTTCCTGTTCCAAAAAAAATGTTTCCTGTTGCAAATAAGTAAAATATCCCATATCAGCTGGCTTTCCTATGTCCAGAGACTAAAGGAAACTTCTTCTAAATTATAATTACATATGATCTGTCATGTTTAACAGAGGGAATAACAAAATGTCTGATAGTGTTTCATTATGTATTAAATGTTATTTGAAAAATCCCCTGTTTATCAAAGCTGTATCTGGATTGTTCTGTGACCATGACACCAGATGGTACATAAAGCTTTATGTTTTCAGGCCTAAGGGAATTATTTTCCATGGTGGCTGAACCTAAACTGCCACTGGATGACATGCTGCTCCTTGGCACATACTTGGCACATACTACTGCATGATCTGTGTCTTAAGAGTGTGCCTGGTGGCAGAGACCGAAACAATACCAGAGATGTGGCAAGAATTAAAAAATATAGACATTATATATATAGATATGTGTTCCATCCATCTCTGATTTGTGGTATATTCAAATTAAATGCATGCAACCTTCCATCAAAGATCTATTGCTATTGACTTGATGGTCCCAAAGTCTCTTCAACTACTGTACATTTGGAAGATAAAGATGGGATATGGACATCGGTGTAGGGCAAGTAAGTTGCACTCATTCTTGCCTCTAGCAGAAGAGGACAGCATCTCTCATCACAGTAACCCTGACTATCCGGCCCAGGCATAGAATGTTCCCCTAGCTCCCTTCCCATCAAACTGCTCTCAGCAGAGCAAAAGAGAGCTGTTTTCAATCAATGACTGTGTGAACTGCTTGACCATCATGCACAGTCTCAACTAACTTCAAGCCAAAGAGGGCAGAAAACTGTAAAGGTCTTTTTGAAGCTTACCTTTAAATGGTTGAGTCTCTCAGCTGTGCCCACTGAGAAGTGTTTCCATACACATAGTCCTATTTATATTCGAAATAATTTCTCTTGCCAGATTTGTCTGAATCTAGACAATGAATTAAAGAATTAGTAGGCAGTAGGTTCAGGGCTGATAGATAGATGGATGGATGGAGAGTTCATGCAGGTACATAAACTTGATTTCCTCAGGAAAATGAGTAAAAGAATGTATATAGACAATTGTTTTAGGAGCTCAACCAGCAATAGTTCTTGTAAAAGAAGATTGGCATTAGCTCATGTGAAGAACTTGCAGAACAAACTATATGAAAAGGGACATTAAATTTCTTTTTGTGAGGAGTTCTTCTGAACTCATGTTACACACAGGGACACATTGAAGACAAAAGTCCTCCCAGGCTTGAAGCAAACAATGAGGCATATGAGGACAGCACAAAGGCTGTGCAGCAGGGCTCCCATCTGAACTTCCACTGAATATATTAATATCTGATTTGGAACAGAAGGAAATAAAAAAGCCTAATGCTTGAATTTTCAGAGGCATTAATCAGTAGCAGTCCCTACTAACTTCAAATTGTTCTGGAAATCAGGTTCTATATAAACAACCTTTACCTTGTGAGTTTGGTACAATGAAAAGTTCTCATTTGTAAAGTAGCTTTCATGTAGATGAATCCCAAGACATATTCCAAACTTTCTTGACTTCTACACATGGAGCATATGCAGTAATTCTCAGAAACCGTCACCTTGAAAGCTGTGTGCAGACTTTAAATGACAACATTCACTTAAGATGAGAAAATACTCTTTGTCAGGGTGAATGACATTAGGCAGGTTGGCTGAGGCTTGACATTAACATTTACTTATTGGTACTTAAATTTAACTCTTTATTGAACAAATGAGTTGAGAAAAGAAGAATCTGTCTTTCAGATTCATACAAGGAGACAATTAAGAATCTTGTTTTAAAGCCTAGCTTCAACTATGGCAGGCTCAGGACTCTGCATCTTGTGACTTCCGTGAGAACACAGCAGAGCTCTGAACTCGAATCTGTGATCAGAAACCTCCCACTGCACAGTTACAAAATGCTAATGAAGAGTGCTGGGTGCCTGATGTCTCATGACAAGCAGTCAGTGTTGATAAATGGTGCACTCTGACACCTCTAGAAGAAGTGGAGCCTTGCATACCCAAATGAGGCTGAAGCAAGGCAGAAGGAAACCATGCAAGCTGGCCTTCAGCCAAACATGAGGGTTCTCTCTACACTGCTGGAGTGACTGTATCACTGGTGAGACAAGACGATAATTCTGGGTCTTCTCCAGCCTCAAACAAGTCTCTTGTGGTGTCACTTCATTAGCAGCTCTGTGGGAAACCTGCTCTCTGCTGAACTTGAACGTTCCCAAGAGATGACATCTCTTATCTGAGCGTTTAGTCAGCTGGATGCCACCTATCTTTTGAGATCTGAACTCACAGCTTGAGGTGACACGGGTACATGTTTAGTAGTCATGTTTAGCCAATTTCTTTCCATTTTAAGACCTTAATTTTAGCTGCTTATTACTTTCCAAGCCATTAGCTCTGGGAAGCATTTTTTTCAGACCTGGGCTCAATCCAGAGGTGAGAAATATTAAAAAATTGAAAAAAATCCATGAGGTTATTACTGAACCTAAGACCAAAAAGGAATGAGGAAGCACTTCTTATTACACCTATTAATTTACAGAAACAAAGAAAGTATCTGGAAATAATCCCTGAAATTAATTTTACTGCTGTCACAGTTCAAGACAACAAAGTTGCTGCTTCTCTATCAGGTAATATTTATATCCCACAGACACACTGGCTTATTATAACAGACTTTTTTTTGTTGTCTCATATTTCCTTTGTGTCTATTTATAGGTCTCAAGAGGAAAGGTCAAGGAACACCTGCTTTTGCTAGAGAAGATGAAAAAAGACTCAGAAATGACAAGAGAATTCTGAAAAAAGAAGATGGGAGAGAGATCTTAATCCTTCCTGTAAAGAAATGATAAAACCTATTTACATAAAGTTTTGGCATTTTCATGCATTCTGTCAGCAGGTGAGCACGAATCTAACACATTACAAAGTCACTAGTTGGATCTCAAAAATTCTAAGATTTTCTTTAAACTGTTCTGAAATAGCAATTAATGTGCAAAGTCTTATTTTTCCTTCAGATTTTCTGAAGTTATTCACTCAAAAATGAACATAATAGAACAAACACAGGTTCTTTCCCAGGCTGCCCCTGAAGTGCCACTTCTAACTGCCATATGATTCATTTTGCCCTCTGTACTCCTTTTAGCTTCTGTTCTCCTGCACCTCCTAGGTCTACCATATGGCTGTCATGCTCTTTTCAGTTGTTACCTAATTCTCTGTTCTGTCTAGCTTTCAGCACTATAAACGGACAGTAGTTTTACCTGTGGATATAGTTTCAGTCTGTTTTAAACCTCCTGGGAGTCATGGCATCTATAATGCCATTAAAGCAGCTTTAATTTCATGCAACATCTGAAATGGCAGTCATCCAGTTAGCTTCAGTCCTATCCATATTTATGGAACATGAAAGCCATTTTGAATAAAGAAAAAGTCACATACACCTTGCCTTTAATCATATTTCCATGTAGCAGATAGATAAGATTCATTAGAGATGCAATATAAAATCATTAAATTGACAACAGTGTGGACGCATTCCTGGATCTGTAGGGATGAAGTTATATAAAAGTTTCTCTAGCTTTGGCTTTTGTTCAAAGCAAAACAAAGATAATCCTATCAGGTTTTCTAACTATTATAGCAGTGGGGTCACATATGGAGTCCAGTCTCTACATATGGAGACACACTGTCTAAGCTCTTTATCTAGCCACTATGCTCTAGAGCAGGACTCAGGAGGGAAGAAAGTGTGAGAGGAGCAGTAGAGCTAACTTGTACTGCATGACAAGTACTCATCATCACAGAAGGGAGGACGGCTGCTTTTGGCCAGGGGATGAGTGTATGTGTTGGTATCTGACAACAGAGCAGCTAGAGCTGTGTGGACTGTCAAATGCTCACTTTAGGGCATAAGAAGAGTGAGAGTCTTTAGTAATAGCCTTCTCCATGTTACTAAAAGGGGCAAGATGGTACACTGCACTGTTCTTTTTCTCCCAGCAGAGCAAGAGTGCCTATAGAAATTCACTGAGACCAACGAGGCTTCTGATCATGTGGGAAGCTTCCAACTTTACCAGCTGCATCATGTCTTGGTTATGATACTGGAGGGGTCTCAATGTGCAGGACTGGGAACATTGTCTTTCAGACGTCCTTTTTATGGTCCCATAGATACCATTTTCTAAACCAACTCTGAATGGTTTAAAAATATCCCTTATTGTGCTTGTGCATCACAGCTACCTTCTGTATGGCATCTTAATATCACATACAAACAAACAATTAATGAATGAATGTTAAAAAATAAAAACAAATTATGAAATCCTTTCCCCTTCCTTTTCCTTTCTCTTCTCTCTACAAAACTCACCATATAACTCAGTCTCCCTGGGCATACACAGAAGCTCATCCTTTCTTCATCAGCAAGTAAAGCTAAAAGCAGTCCGTAATTATGCAAGTGCATAGCAGCAAGTATCTGTTTTTGAAGAGAATTATGAGGCATCTCATAAGAGAGATGAATAACTATCTTAAATTAGATTTTTGTGATCTTTTGCAAGTGCTTATTGCAGTTAACTGAGGCTCTGCAGGTGCATGGATTGAATAGAATGTGCAGTTTACTTAGAATTCCAATTCTTACATTAATGGCTTTTTCCACATGTAGATAGCACCATTCATTGGAGAAAGAATTAAAGAAATAAGTCCAGACTGAAGACTTCAAAATGTGCCAAACAATCATGCTGGAAGGTCTCAGTGAGTAAAATTGTTTGAGCTAGTTATGGGTTTTGTTATCGGCTGTTGAGTAGCCTGTTACTGCTTTAAATATAGGGAGAATAGTAAAGACTTTTCTGGTTCTATGCAAAATCTGGGGAAAGATCTGGTAGCATAGGACATACTTTCTCAAGGCAGACTCCTGCTATTTGTAAACTCAATAACTTATTTCTATCCTGATGGAAATATTTCTGACTTTGAATTGCGGTACACCACATATAATAAGTTTAGTGAACTCTTTGAAGGTGACAGGACACAGTTGCACACCAAAAAGGTGTTAAAATATAATAGAGTTGAAAATGGAGGAAAAAAGGAGCTTTTTTTTTTGCATAGTGTCAACCTCCTTTAAAAACAGCTTGTGCTTCATCAAAGTCTCTGCTTCCTCTTGACACTTTTTGATGTATCATTTCTTGCCGTTAATTACCAGTGAAAAACATGCTGGTGGTGTGAAGCTTCAGAAATTGTGAAGCAGCTCTCTTTGTGCATTAATTGCTGCTTACAGACACTATCATATAAACTGCTCATAGTTTTGTGTGTGCCACAGGGAAAATGGCATGTGGCATTAATAATTGGTTTGTTCTTCTGTTTGCATTTTCTGTTCAGAACTGCAAAGTTCTCTGCTGTTTTGCTTACAGAGAAGTACGAGAGTCCCCAGTATGTAATCAGTAGATGTCAGACCAGAACTACAAACCCTCTACTTGTTGTTATCTATAGTAATGTTAATAAGCATTAAACTTTATGTTTGTGTCTAAGGGATGTTCGTATATGCAGCCTGAAGTAGTTACCTAAATCTCTGTACAATTTGCTTTGGTTTGCACAAAAGAAATTTGAAATGATAAGCTATCCCCAAGGTTTTCAATGTTACCGAGAAATGACTGGTAAACTGGAAAAACTTATTTGGTCCCTTGATCCTTAATAATCTCTAAACTGATAAAATTCTAATGCAGAGCCTAAAAATTGATTGCAAATAATGATTAGCAAATGCCGCTTAAAAGTGAAATTGTAATGCTCAGTCACTACATACATTCTAAATCATGTTTTCTGTTTAAAGTGAAACTATATCTTCTTGTTACATCTTCTCTAGGTTTCTTACATTGTTCATGTATGTTACATGCAGGTGTTTGATATTTCTAGGAGGGTGTTGAGAGCTCTTGTGATTGAAGAGACTTTCAAAGGTTTTGGCTTAGAGCTCTTATGACAGAAGAAACGTTGAAAGGTTTGGCTGGTGAGTTGCTTACTTTCTTGGCTACTTCCAATCTGCCAATATATATTCCTATCTCTCATATTATTTTGTAAACAGAGTTATGATATGCCCTTTAGAGGCTGATTGATAACCCCGTAGTCAGATCCAGGGAATGACATTTCTAGAAATGGTGAACCTGGTTTCCACTGCTCTCCAGCAATTATAGTCATGTGGAACAGTGAAGAGCTGATATAACACGCTGCCACGTGGATTGATAGCTATATTTGTATCTGCTTTGCAACTGCTCTTGCTTTGTGAAAATGCTATTCAAAATGAAGAAGAAAACAGAGAATCCAGCCCACTAGGTTTCACCAGGGCCACATACCATACGTTGTCAGATGGTTAGCTAGAAGAAGAGTGAGTACTAATCAAGTTTGTTCTAAGATTAGAGTGCTCATGAAGTAGCTTGACTAGCTGTTAACTGCATTAATTGACAGCTGCCTCCCTGTAAGTGCAAAATACTAGTGACATCCAGCTAGCAATTATCTGAAAAGTATCTTTCTCGTAGAACCTGCTTACCATGGTTAGCTGAATGAAGCAGAGCAAATTTGGAGCAAAATTCTGTCTTTAAATGTGTTTTTGCTTTTTGGGTTAGACAAAAGGAGGAATCAAACACCCAAAGACTCTCTTTAGTACTGAAACACAAGATTCTCAAAAAAAGGACTCTCTGAATAAATGAGTGCAGCTGTATGATGCCCTCTCCTTCTTTCATTCTTAATGTCTGTTTTCGGGAGACAGATTCAAGGCTAGCTGGTTCCTGACACATCTCTTCCCTTTCTGCTTTCCCGGTCACATCCCATTTCTGCAGTAGAAAGCTTATCCCATCCAACTAATTACTAATTTATCCATGCACATGATGCATCCTCAGTGGCAAACCAAGGTTTTCAAGATGAATGTGAAGTTCCTCTAAACCACATTAATAGAAGCCGTTATAAAGTAATTGAATAAACAAGTACAAGTAAGTAGTATGCATGAATATTTAATAGGCACAGTTATAGTTAATTTCAACATAAAACTAATTAAATGACTTGTAATCAGTGTTGTTAGGATGACATAACTCTGGAGGAAAAATTATATTAATCATTTAGTAGTTCTGCCAAACACTAATTTGTTTGTTTTCTACCTTTGTGCATTTGGTATAATCATTTTGAAACTAAAATCAATAATAAAATCATTCAGGGATCAGAGCTTATAAGAAAACTTTTTAGGAGGAGAACTTTTACGAAATGAATGTTTTATCTAGCCAGAGGTAAAAAAACTTATTTACCCAAAAGAAAATATTGATCAAAAATGGCTGAAAATTAAACCTGTGCAGCTTTGTGTGGCTGATGTGTGCAATCTGCAATCACTTCTTTATATGCAACCTGAGTATGACTAATCAGTTTTCAAGATTTCAGTAATGCAGTTTTGTGCCTAGACAAGGTCTTGGGATCCAGGGTTCAGTCTGTTACTCATCGGGAAATCACTTATTGACTTCACAGGCATGTGCGCAAGTCCATTCATATTTCATTAGTTATATCATTAATTGTAAGAGTAACAGTGCATTACACTGACGGAAATACTGGGCTCTGATCCGGAAAAGCATTCTGAGCAGTAAGTTCCCGGTGTTGGCACAGATTCCATTAATCAAGCGAGGCCTGAAAGTGATGGTTATGAATGCAAGATTGCTTTAGTAGACACTGAGACTGTATATTTCCCTATAACTCCTACATGTGGAGTTAGAATATGTAGAAACATTGGTAAATAGGATTTGGCTATTTATAATGCAGTTGAAATCCCTTGGTTAAATTTTCATTTTCAGCCAAAGTGTTGAAGTGAAGTATATAATTATTTAAGAAGGAACTTGTGATCTTACATGCTAGGTATATGCTGTATTTAAAAACAAATATAGCTGGTAGTTGGGAGGGAGCCTTTTAAACATGTATATACTCCATATAGCGTATTAAAGATGTGCTTAGTGAGCTTATTAATCCAATCAGACCATTTATTTCAGTATATGGAGTATAGTTTCCACATACTCAGTACATCAGATAGAGTAATTATAATGCACAGCTTTTCCTGTTTTTCATGGCATATTTACAAGCACTCAGTCTAATAATGAGAAAAGTAACTTACCCAAACCCCTGAGAAGGAAGGCTAGTGTTCTCGCTTGGATTTCACTGTCTGGATGCAGACTAAAAGACTAACTATTTTTGCACACCTGTACTTCAGTTTTGTAACCAAGCACTCTTCCTTACAATATGAGACTCACACTGCTCACCAAGCAGCTGGCCTAATGAAGCTTTTTTCCTGAAGACATATTAATTTATTTATTTACGGATATTATGGTCTCCTTGCTACAATACACTACTGCTATTAATGGAAGGGTCTCAACTCCCTGCCCGTGTCCCCTAAGCACACTGTAGTAAACATAGGTCCCCTCCACCTGGATGTGGTACCCTAGGTGCTTCCCTCCTCCTTAGCCTGCTTTGCACTGCTAGACCAGTAAGAGCTGGAGCAGTGTATCGCTGGCTTAGAGCTACTTACAAGTTGACTGGCCTGGTAAATATATTCTTGTTGCCTAGGTGCTCACTGACAAATGACTCAGGATTGGAGATGAACTCATGCGTTAGCTGTTGCCACAGCAGACACATTACAGAGATGTCTCTCTTCCACTTTGGTGTCAATTTTCATTAAATTTGCCAAAGCATAATATTAAAGGCTTCTGCTCCTTTGCTACCTGTTGTAATTAGCTACAGGGTACATAGATTAGGAGAAATTTGGCATATTCGTACATCCCATATGAATAGGTAAGTTATTTTTTCCTAGAAGAACAGCCTGTAGAATAAACCTATCAATTAGCAATTTTAGGTTCCTTGGACCTCAGATCCTCTATTTAAAGTTGTTAAACTGACTTCTCACATAACTACAAATACTTCCTCTTACTTTGTGTAGCTTCCTTCTATTTCTTAAAGTCACAGTTAGTAGCAATACAATGTCTCATTTCAAAATGAAAGTACTCTAACTCTATTTTCTCCTTAAAGAAAGATGAACTTAGGGGTAGTTCTCAACTGAAAACCCTTCATTCTCTTCAATATCTTTTATTTGATTTCATTATTATGTTATTGATTTCTTTAAATCTCTTTGCAGATGATATCAGCTCTTCTACGGAAGGCTAGTATATTATTTATGTTCCGTTTTTAATAAGATCCTAGGCCTTGTGTAGCTAGGAAGGTATTTGGCTTATTAAAGGCAACTGCTGTAGTTAGATCTAGATCTAGTTAGAAATCTAGAGAAACACTGGTCATATTGTTTATACATTATGGTGTGTCTTAATGGCACTGAAAGTTTGTTTCTGAAATCATTCTCAATCTAGCATGTTCTTAAAATCTCCTTGCACCCTTATAATTATGTTTTTGGTTTAATTTTTCCTATCTTTTTCAATTTTTTGAGGAAGTAGGTTTGTGATATTACTTAAGGAGTCATACTGGAGCTTTTTTGAATGGAGACACATGATTTCAAAGAGTAAACTTTCATGTTACTCATTTTTTTAGACAACATCAATACTGGCTAATGAAATGTGCTCAATACGTGACTAGCTGGCACAGAATGGACCATATCTATGCTATTAAATTATCTTTCCTTCAAACAAGGTGGCTGCAAACACATTGCCTGTTGGTAATGGCCTGTACTAACACCCAAGCCACACTCAGAAATTGCTTGCAAGGGTGCTAATAGGCACGGAAAAGAAATACACCAGGAACCATTCTGATAATTTAATAGCATAGAAACAATTGACTTTCTTTACTCAGGAACGGCTCCTAGGATTGTTTAATTTACTAGTGTATATGCTGCCTAAACCAATATTCGGTCAGACTTTTAAACTGCTGACCTGCATCGCCAATTGCCCATAAATCTGCAAAAAGAACAGGATTTTCACTAGGTCCTCTACTTCCTCTTTCAGCTGTCTAATACCATATCTTTTTCACATGAAGAGAGCCTTGGTCACAAAGCCTTCATGCAGTGTCCCCACAGCAGACACAGAACAGGATCTGACTGCTTTGTCTGGGTCACACAAAATAGACTTCTGGAACAAGTCCTTAGTTATACTACAAGCATAACAGCTCATATCTCCTCTGTTACTAGAGTTCCAGTGATCTGGATCTCTTGCCTTAGAACGGGGACACAGTGAAAACTGTCATTCTATTGTTTATTAATTTTAATGCAACAACTCACCATGAGGCTGGAAGTTCCTTTCAGAATCTGCTAGGAGGATACAAGATATATTACTTTGTATTTCTACAGGTTTGAATCTAATTAAAAAAAAAAAAAACAGGGACTACTGAATAATACATATGGAGAAGAAGACACATTTTGAATATATCTGTATTTAAAATATGTTTGTTTTGCTTCCAACCTGTAAACATGTTTACTAATATTCATCATTAGAACACTCAGAGTTTACAAGGAATCTGATCCCACAGAACACAGCAGACTGATTTTATTATCTTCTGTTTAAACAAACTAACCCCCGGATATTCTCCAGATTTGATCTGTTTTGCTCAGGGACCCTCCAGAGATGTACTGTGGTGACATTCCCCATGGTGAAGCTCGCAGGGGCAAAAACTGCATGAATTAGTCAATCAGCTCTAGTGCTTTGTCTCTGAATCCACAGTTCACTCTTTTCAGAGAGGGATATTATATGTAAATCAATTCACAGCTTTGGTAGTGTCACCCTTCCCACATTCAGGCGATCTGTGGAGTGCTGTCACCTATGGTACAGAACTGACTATGTCAGGGGTCCTCTCTGTGGTCTCCTATTCTGAAGCAATACTGAAGCAATTCTGAAGCTCACCCTAAAGCTGAAAGTCTTTTATACTGTCTCATTTCTCCATAGCTGTTGCAAATGCTTCCATTTCTTCATGCAAGATGACTTTTCCCCTGAGGGAGAAGCAATAAAGCCCACAGCATAAATGATTCTAGCTAGAAAGGTAAGAAGGGCCTTTTCATAAACCATAAAGAAAAGATTTTGATCCTTTTTATCCCTTACTGTAGCGTTTTAATGCTATCAAAATAAGGAGTGAGGGCATGCTTCTGAGCTAGGGGCATGAGTTCAGAGATCAGTATGGATTTGTAAATTCTAAATGTCATTGTTGTTCTGATCCACTGTTTTTGTTAAGATTTTCACCAGGGCTGGTGTCTGGAGCAAAGATCTTTAAATTATCCATAATGTCAAACAGCCCTAATGTAGCACCTGAGCTTCCTGGAGAAATGAGATCCATGCAGTCATGTTATCTGTCCCTCTGTGCATTTTTCAATCTACTCTAATAACTTCAGAACCTGAGGGGCATTTCTGTTAATTCCAGCTGAGAGTAGAGGTGTCAACGATATCCTATTACTACTGAGCTAGTAAAAATTGGTAACCAAGCAGAGAGGCATTAGTGAGGGAGAAGCAGTCTTAGCTCAGGCCTATATTCCTCCCAGAATGAATCAAACAAGTATCTAATCAATATAATTGCAGCTTGGAATCAAACCCAGCATTTCTGTTTTTCTCTGTCCAAAGGAAGGGAAAAGGAAAGACAACCTTTTCTATGGGAAAAAAAGAGAAGGTTTTAGGGAAATCACAAGGAAAAGAGGGTATTGAAGGGAAGAATGATGAAAGAATGTAGGACACTACTACATAAAAATCGAATTGTGCTCTTTGTACAACCATTACTCTTCAGTAGCTGTGTCATGATAATAGCATTAGTAGGTTGGAAAATAGCAGCTACGACCAAAGTGCTAATACAATGTTCATGTGCCAATGCCTTTGAACATGAAGGCGAAGAAGATTTCACTTCCCACACTGAAGGTGTCTAGGGCAGACAGCTGAGATGTCAAAGAAAGCCCAAAGGGATTTGTCTGAGGCAGACTGCTGATTGACAACCAGCAGAACCATCATTGAAGTATAATACCTTGCAAGTGGCATCTAAGAGAAATAGTTTGCATTTCCTGATCTGTGCTGAGTTTCAAACTCAGCAGAAAATGGAGAGTTGCTGTCTTGAATGGATACAAAGTGCAGCAATTAATATGCTTGGTTCCTTTTCTTCTGAGAGGCAGCATCTTCTGGCTGCCACTGGATTCAATCTCCAATTTGAGAATGAAAAAACACAGCCTGACACAGCAACCTTGAAAGATTGCTGACCTTGTGTTGCAGCTTTTACTTTGGGTGCAATCCAACTGAAAGTTGCTTTTTCTCTTGTTTGAGTGTTTCTAATGTTTCGAGAAGAACTATTCCTTTACTAATTCACTGTAAGAGAATAGGAAGTCTGCAGGGAAAAAGATAAGCTTGTGAAATGTGCATTTTTTCAGACCATTGTTTCAATGAGAACAATGAGAATCGGATCCAAATAAAACTTTGACCTTGAATCTAAAATGTCATCTAATATTGCCATTTATTTTGCATAGCTGTATTCAAAGAACTCAGAGAAATGCCTAGCACCTCAGCTTTGAAAACTTGATTGAATAATAATTGCGAGCACACTCTCACTGTGTATCCAGGAGCTAAAATTGACAGACAGATGGAAGGACGGACAGATAGATTAGTAAAACAGTGATGATTATGAAGAAAAGGACTGTGAAGGACTGTGGCTCCCCTCAAGGAGGGAGCTTGGTTGTAGGATAGGTGTTGCTTCTAGTCCCTTTTTTTGATCCCTGAGAAAGAGGAGATTTAACAATAGCGGGCATGTGCCAAAGTAGTAATCTGTTTTAATTTTATAAATGCAGAAAAGGGAAAAAATACTGTATTTTTATATTGAAGGTACACTGTGTGTGCAAGTGGATATCTAAGTAATATAGAACATGCATCAGCACATATACAGGAAGTAGGGGAAGAATTTCTCTCCTCTGATCTGTACTGCAGATATCCTATCTACCTTGTGGGACTGGATTGGATATTCTGTAGTCATTTTGAATACAGAACAGTGACAAAATTTGATTAAAAACTTCCAAAATTTATATCATGAGAATATTTTTCCTGTATGTATAAAATGGCAGTGATACAAATGGGTTGCTCTATAGGCACTCGTTTTGTTCTGCAGCAATCTTCTTATTATTTATTAATTTATTTATGCATTCCTTCATTATGAGTTTTATAATATATATTTTGACAAGTTAAAATTTTCAGGATTGGATCATCTGAACAAATATCGTTGGTGAATTTCTGCTCCATTTAAAGAAGATATGCCCTATATCTAAAAGAGTTCGCAGGACCTGGCCTATTTATATGCCAGTGTGCTTTTACCCCATTAAAACTTTTTAGCTTTTTATTTTTTTAAAACTTTTTATTTTTAATAATGAATTTTTTTTTTTAGTTTTTTTTTTTTTTATAGCAGCATTTCAAGTATATAAAGAAGGGTTACATGCCAGCATGTTCATGGATAAGCAAAGATAGCTTAGTGTCAGTTGATTTCAGTGAAAGATAATGTATTAGTTAAATGGAATAAATTTATTTCAATGGGATGTTGGTTGTACCCTTGCATATAGCTGAACTTAATGATTCCTCTGACTTTGTACCAGTAATAACAAATCTTACTGGAGGCAGACGTTCTGACATTTTTAATATCTGGACTTCCTCTTCATGAATCCTTAGTCAAATAATGCCTTTTCTCTTAAAAGCAATATTACAATACCCTCCAAAGCAATGAAAAATGAAAATCCATGTTTTCAGAGAGCTTCAGGTTATCAGTCTGAATCCTTATTGTTTTAGCATCACCTTGGAGTTTCCGCACAATTATAATTCTACGTACAGAAAGAATGCAGCAGTATATATGTTTCTTCTTATAAGAACTTTCTATTCTATTTGTGTTGTTGACTTTACTTTCTAAAAGAAAAACAGATTCTGTGAATTTATTATAAGAATTACTCTTTTGGCACGGTTCTCAGGCTTATCATTGACATGTACATCAATAAATGTATTGCAATTACCTCGACTATTGCTTGCCTGAAAATTGAAAACAGATTTTTTTTGCTCTACTTTGCAGGATGCTAGTTTTTTTTAATGTATATCTCTTGTCTATGTACTCTGACATTTCATTTCATTTTGATTTAATATTATGACATGAATCTGTCATTTTCTGTTGTCCATACTTTACAGGTTGTTTGCTACAAGAAGCTGATCAACATCAATTTATTTGTGTAGAAATGAACATTAAAGATTGGCATTTTTCTTCTTCACACAATGTAGTAAAAAATATTTTATATGCTATCCTTAATATAAAGCCTTACAAACACTTTTTATGAGAAAAAAATGAAAAAAAAGAGACAACTTTAATATGGGATAGAGAAGATAAATTTCTTGTCTTGGTGCTACATCAATAAAAGATCATTTCAAGAGGGGGAGTTTTGCCGAAGAGTGCAGCTATACAGTCTAGCAGTAACTAAGGAAGTCCGATGTTTCATATCTTAAAATGATAGTATTTTTTGCTCCCTGTGTAGGACACCATACAACAGCACAGAATAAAATCAGAAAGAGGTAGCTTATTCTTAAAAGAGACTATAAATAATGCATGGTTATATTCCATATGTTACTGTGTTTACTTTTCAAGGGGATTAGGATTTAAAATCCTGTCTTCTTCCATTAAATGTTGGTAAGTGAGAACATGTTATAGAGAAAATCTTACTTGTCTCTTCATTTTTTAAAAAGTGTGTAAAGGCCAAGTAGGAAAGAGAAAGAAAGGAAGAATTCACAAATTGCGTATTTTTTTGCTTTACCGGTAAATTCAAATTGCTTAGCTACTGTCTCCATTTTCTCTCCTATTTGGCTTCTTCCACTTACCTTCCATTTCCTTCTTGAATAGAGCATAAGGGTTAGATAGAATGAAAAATAAACCTACTTTTTTTTTCTTAAAAGTGGATTTTATCATAATTCTGATATGAAGTTCTGTAAACGCTGTGGAACTCCACTAAACAGGAGAAATATGTATACACTATAAAGAATTACTGAACAGAAATTCAGGCTTTGAATTCCTTCACTTGATTTGCATCAAAAATTCAAGATTTTTTAGTGAATCTTAACAATATTCTTGCTTCAAGAAATTTTTTTTTTTTCAGATTAAGAAACAAAGGCATGAAAATGAGTGAAGATTTTGAAAGCATTATGAGTAAGAACACTTGCAAGTAATTTCATTTTAGCCTTCATTAGACTCAATGACAATGTTTGAATAAGAGCACTATGATTACAGGGTTTTCTAGAATCAACAATGAAAAATTACAGCTAGATAATATCCATCCAAGGTTTGAATATGTTTTATACCTTCTTCTCAATCAGTCTCATTAATTCATTGTCTGTATACATCAGAAAGCATCCCTCCTTCAGAGATTTTTGTTTTGGAGTTATCTTGAAACTGCTTTTGTGCTGCAGTCTTTCTCCAAATATAGGATTACTGTCCTTTACTTGTTGTGAGTGTTCCTTGAAGACTGTAGACAGCACCTCAGGCTACAAAACCAAATTCATCTGACAAGGAAAATATCAACCAGCAGACCACATACGTTATGAAGTTCTGAGCATACAGGGGTGAAACAGCAACAAAAGGCAGAAGTTCCCAGCCCTGTGTATCCATACAAGTCAGCTCCCTTATATTGAGCTGCAGTAGCAGCTGCAGGCATTTCCTCAGTCATACTGCATTGGTACTCTCTCTTGCATCTAACCTTTTTAGACTTGATTGGCCTCTACCTTACTGGGGAAAAACCTACACTTAATTTGGATTTACTAGAGGGCAGATACTGCATATCTTCCCAAAGACTTTCCTTCTGGAAAAGGCACAGCAAGTTGGAGTTGTAGCTTCAAATTATTATTTTAAAAATATAGTGGTATCTCTTGGATATTATGAAGAAAATGGGTGTTGGCTCCTGGCAGTAGGCAAGGTTTATTCTTTGAACCACCATGGAAAATTCAAATGCAATTAAAAGAAGATTAAGCTATGTTTACAATTTTTTTTTTTTTTTTTTTTTCTGCAAAAGACTCATTAGATGATAGATTTTCGACCTGCGTTCCCACGAGAGCATGTGGGAATAAAAGAGCAGTAGAGAATATTTAACAAAATAAAACAGCAAATAAACAATACTAAGCTAGACAGATAGGTGAAAGAAGATGCAAAGCTGTCCGAATAAGGCTGAGTGCAAATGAAATATACAAGAAAACAAACATACATAAAAAGGAACAAAAAAAAACAAATCAAAAGCTTTGAATAGACTCAGTTATCATGGCAGCAATCTTTAGAACAGATACTGCAACAAAACTTTCACACTTCTCTGGAATAAGATGCTAAACAGGTCGCTTTTCTTGCCAGACACATCTTTTACATATTCTTCTGCCCACTTCCTTCATCCATTGCCCTCAGTGTTCCCATGTGGTTTTGTACAGCAGTAAAAGCTGGTTATGAATGTTTGGCTCAGAATAGAACTTCAGGTGAAGTAAGAGATGCCCACCGAAGAACTGTCAGACCAGATGAGCGGAGCCACTCATCTGGTGACAGAGTCACATGCTGGTGGGGAGGGAGACCTACCAGAACTGGTTGCTGACCTGATGACAGTAAATCTCTTCCTCAGTAGCCACTCTTTCTACTCCCCATTATGTCTGGACAGGGCGTGAATCAGGGAAAAATCACGTAATTGTGCTCACATACCTACTACTGTAAATTTTCACGTTTTTCTGATGCTGGAGGAGGGTGTAAGAAGTCAAGGAGCTTTGAGTTACAGCTAGGGAGACAGGAATTGCTGCTGCGTCAGGGATCTCAGCATGATTACTGGAGTTTTGAGAACAGTTGTCTTTCCTTCCACACACATTAATATTAGCATGAAATTCTTCAGAAAAATAAAAATCTAGGATTATATTGCTCTTGTGCTTCTTTAGTGCCATGTGATGTTAATAGGTTTGATTAAATCCTGTTGGGATGTCATTATCACAATATGTGATGGATATAGATATGATTTCTAACGGTAGAGCAGCCAACAGTGCTTTTATCCACTACTCTCCCACCTCTTGCCCTAGAGTCAAATCTGTGGAAGTGTGAGACAAAGACACTTTATGGCAGGCTTCTTGAACTGACTCTTCCTTTTAGGACAGAGATAATATTGTCTAGGCTGTGAATGATTTCTGCTAACACTGAATTAATCAAAAAATTGTAAAGCACCCCTGTATGTGAAATTTTACTTCATTCCTTATAAAACATACTTCAGGAGTCACAGGGAATAGTTCAAAAAAGATATATCTTTCTGAGATGTCTTTTCCAGCATAACCAAAGGACAATTGAACTGCTCATGTAGGATCAGGAATTGTCTTCACAGGCTACAGTAATTTGATTCCGAGGGACACAAAAAACATAAAACATATTAGCACATGCACACACTAACATTTCATTAAATAAATATCATTCAGTTTTTTAACAACTCATACACTGGGGCACAGTTTTGGGGAGGGTATCAGAACTATCTCTCTAGTAAAAAGAGTAAGACAGTTATTGACAGAAGTTTGTAATTGCAAGGTTGAACTTTAAACAACATATTCAGGCTGGCTTTCCATGCATTAGGAAACATCCTTGCTTTATTTTTTTTGAGTAATTAGGAGGGGATAACATGAAATGCAGGAAAATCTGATAAAGCGGCTAATTGATTTCTGCTATTACAAATTAACTTCATTTCAGTTATTTTTCAATTTACATGAAATTTAAAGAAAGTTTAGACCAACAGATTTATCTTACTAATAGAAAAGGTGAAATAGCTTTTAGAACAATCTGAAAACATTTTTTTCATGAAGATTTTAAGTTTAGAAGATCTTCATGGAGAAGGAAAGATTTGCACTGGCTAACTCTACATCTTCATATTGCTAACCGTAACTTTCATTTCCCAAAGACTATTCGCCCATTTGCCACTGTCTGAAGGATAGTGCTCCATAATGAAAACCTTATTTGTTCTGGGTAATCCTACAACCCTTCTGTGACACTTTGTGCCTAAAAGAGATGAAATTACCAGTACTGAAAGAACTTCTATCCCTGGTGGCTCCTAGCAATTTCTCCAGCAACCTTTTCTTCTGGGCTTCTCCTACGGTGAATTATCCAGCCGATAACAAGCCTCACACTGTTGCCTCTCCATCAGGTGACATTCTCAGTGTTGGGTCATTCTTTTAATTGGATATACATTTTAAATTACTTTTTAGAAACTTGTTTTCTTTGAGCGCTCTATTTCTTACATGCACAGTTGAAACCGACCAGCTGGACATTTAAAAGGGAGCGCATGGGAGTAACATAGACACACGTGGATATGTGCTCACACTCACAGCTGTGTAAGACTTTCCTCCATAGGAAACCAGTTTGAAAACCTTTGTTTCATTGCTAATATAATGAAACAGTCTATACTCAAGTCTGTTTACCAGTATAATATATAGAGAGAACCTCTATAATGTAGCCTTTCATTCCATCAGCATTTTGCCTTGCGAGAAATTGACTGCTGTTTTATCTTTCGCCACTGTATCAAATAATTTTAAAACTGTCACTTTTTCTCATAATCCCAGATTTGACAGACCAAAATTTATAACTTGCTGGAGACATAAGTCAAAAATCTTGATTTCTTTGCCCCTGTATATATAAATATATATACACACATAAAATTGCCTTTGGAGTAAGGTCTTTATATATTCTAAATTAAATGCTCCTGTTACTTTCTTTCATTTATCTTTCTAAATGTGATTATTGAAGTACAAATATTATGAACTCAGCTGCACAGGAAATTCAACTGAAACTTCTCCTAACATGACACGATTTCATGCATTTTTGAAATTCTTACATAGTCATGGTCGAATGTAATTATTTTTCATTTGCTTGTCTATCCCAGTTTTCCCTAGCTGGTTTGACATCAGCTTTGCTCATCATGTTATTTCCATTGGCAGCATGCAGTCACTCCTGTTCAGTAGCCTGAGTACGATGAAGTTGTGAAGGACAGTGATGCCCATACACCCATTTCTTAATAAACTCTACATCAGAATTGCGTTTAAGCTTCATTTATTCAGGCACAGTGCAGTCAAGCAGCTAAACTCTGGTGATTGAAGATTAACATACTAGGGTTCAGCCAACGACCACGAATATGTAAAGGCTACAATCTATAAAGTCTCTTACAGATATTGTACCTTCCAATGATCGTAGAAGCATTAATAGGTTACGTAGCTTTGTCATGCAATAATACACCTTTGAATATAATCATAGATGTCTGCCACAACTTTCCCTTGTTTGGAGTCTGTAAAAAAGCTTTTGAACAGAAGTGTCATGAAGAGATATCTACAAATCTCATAAGATTGATTTGACGTACATGTACCATATTCACCATGTATTCCTATTGACATCAGCACTGCTCATCATTTACCTCAGTACAAGTCACATACAAATAATTTCCTCATATTTTGCACTTACAGTCAAACAGGTCTAGGCTTTTGCATTGCAGGTTTTCTTCTGACCTTTCCTTTAGATTTGTTCTTGTACCTGGGGTCTCACAGTCTGCAAGACTTTTGTATTTTTCCACTTGCTTTTCACAGTCTCTGAACTACTTTGTAAGACTACACTGCTAGCAAAGCCTGCAAAAGCTATATCGTTAATAAGCCACCTGTAAAAATACCAGTAAGGGGACTATATGTGCTTTCCCTTGACAATACCACTTCTCAGCTTGAAAAAAGGATGAAAGTGCACTTTTAATTGCCTTAGGTGCTGCCAATAACCACACAAAATAAGAAATATCACCTCTATTCTTAGGTTCAGTTTTCAAAAAAACAATAATTTTCTTTTATTAAAAATAAGAGTACCTACAGACATACAAAAGCAGTATCTCAAAGCCCATTGTTATATAAATCCTTCTGTATTTCACAAAGCTTTCGGCACTGTAGGACAATTGGTGAGTGCAATAAAATGTTCTCTATCAATCTGTGTCGTGGCATATTGCTTGTTGCCTTGAATATAGTGTATAAACCAGCCAGAAGGCAATCTTTTATCCCTTAGAAAGATAACAGCAGTGATCCAGACTTTGTATTGAAGTTGCCAGAAGTTCAAATAAAATGTGGATAGTTGATGTCACCTACTGTGCTTTGGGAGGAGATAGCAAATTCTTTTTAGCTAGCTGTGCATTCCATGCCAATTTTCTAGATTTTAAACTGCTCAGGGTCACATGTATCTGTCAGTATTTCATTCACAGTTGTATTTGCATATTTCTGTGATCACATGTGTGACCCATATGCATTGTTTTATTTGTAATAATATCTTCCCACCTTCTATTTTCATAGCTGTCTTTGTGTTTTAGATATATTTTTTCTGACATCCCTATATATACTGTCATATACAAAATCTTAAAGCGTACTATATATTAGCATCCCGAATTGTATGTGTGTATACTCCCACTGTCTAAATAAACTTAGAACATCGCAATTTTGTTTACAGATTTACTTAAATTAAAGTCGGGGGAATGCAATCTAGAATGCAAGGAAAAAGTTAAGTCAATCATACAGTAAATATGTAAAGATTTATGAGATAAGCAAATATTTCTGTTGGTGACAATCAAAGAAAAAAAATTATTTTCATACATACCTCAAGAATTCTTCCTACTGACCTTATAAAATAAGAACTGACTGTTGATACAAAGACCATTCAAATTGTTAGTTTACACAGTCTGATTTGAAGGCTATGTCACACAGCTGAAGAACTACTCAGATGAACTCTGAAAGTGTATATCTGTATAAAGTTCAAATCTATAAAAGGCAAATTACTGCTTATAAAGAAAATCACACAGGAAATAAATGAAAAATACATTTATAGCTAGAAGAAATGCTTTGATTACTACTCAGAAAATTAAGTTGTGATCGATCTATTAAACCTATTTTTTTCACACCATGCTTTAGTAAAGGGAAGTAGCATTAAAATTGGAATACTGTTGAATAAATATTTCAAGTCACAATATTTTACATTGAACTCATCATTTTGATTAGATAAGAAATAGAGAAAAAAGGCAAAATAAGATACAGCCCCAGGAAATGATTAGTAGGCTTTGCATTCTAGAGAGATTTTGTCAAAGCGCTCTTGGACTTCCAGCTGAAGTAGGTGATCCTCAGAAAGACATAAATGGATACTTAGTCAGAAGAAAATTTAGATGAAGGTACACTGAAACTCTTTCTTTACACAGACTAGATGAGTTTCTAACTGTCATTGAAAGTGTCTTTAGGACATGAAAAGCAGAACTCGGTTCTTAATTCGTATGCCAGCAGTCCCCAAGCTTCCCTAAAGGTTAAGAATGGCTGATTTTTTTCCAAAGTGATGGAGACTGTAACATTTTTGAAGCATATATGATTGATCTTAATGGAGTCAGTTTAGATAGTGACCTGGGAACATGGCTGAAGATTACAATATTTTCATCAAGTTCAACTGACTACTTGAAAACTTGCTGAACTGGAAATCTAAAAATCTTCATCCCAGAGGTGTGTTTTCAAGGTGCTGCTGATGGTTTTTGTAAGACTTCTTCTCAGGGTTTCCTTTTTGTTTGCCTTCCTGTTTACTTTTCATCTAATGGTATGACATGGATCACAGAGACTTGGTTAAATACAATTCTTCCCTTTGCTCTGATTGATAGTAACCCCACACAGATTGACTATGCTTTGAAATTAGCTTGAAAGAGATTCTGTTGACACCAGTTTGAGAGGCCTCTATGTTCCTCAGTCAAGAAAGCATAACAAAATATTTCAGTAGCTGCTGGAGAACTGTATGTCTTAGAGCTTAAATAGACAAAAAAATAACTTGTTGCAAAGCCGAAAGCCCAGTCTGTGTTTAAAGGCTAGTATTACACAATTTAGAATAAGAAACAACTACAAATGCAACATCACTAGATCTATTCTTACTATCTTTCAAGAAGCCAACTATGTGTTATATGTAAGCATATCTATATTTTCATATGTATGATTTATGAAGCTGCATTCAATGAAAGCATTAACATATATACATTTTCTTCTTTAAAACTTACCACTATTTAAATGGATTGTTTTTTTCAGTTAGGAATCCATGACAAACTAAAATTTGAATAGATTCAAATCTGTCTGGAGGATACCTGAATTTATCTCAGTAAATGATATTTCAGAAGCATAGAATCAGTGCTATTTAATTCAGAATTTAGCATGTTTGGCAAGGAGATAGGATTCTTGTGTGTGGCACACTTTTCCTGGTTATTACTTCTACTAGTAGACTTTTCAGGACTGATTTCAGTTTTAAACTAGGGAAGGGTCATAACTAAAGGAGCTTTTCTTATATTCGTATGTACCAAGGATCACTTTTCAGCCCTAATTCAGCAGTGTGAAGAACATATACAACGCTTTCCTGTTCATCTTCTTCACTAATGACCTGGATGAAGGGATGGAGTGCTCCCTCAGCAAGTTTGCCGATGATACCAAACTGGGAGGAGTAGCTGATAGCCCTGAGGGCTGTGATGCCATCCAGAGGGACCCGGACAGGCTGGGCAACTGGGCAGTGAGAAATTTCATGAAGTTCAACAAGGGCAAATGCAGGGTCCTGCACTTGGGGAGGAATAACCCTGGATACCAGCACAGGCTAGGGACCAACCTTCTGGAGAACAGCTCTGTAGAGAGAGACCTCGCGTCATGGTGGATGACAGGCTGACCATGAGGCAGTAGTGTGCCCTGGTGGCCAAGAAGGCCAACGGGATCCTGGGGGTGCATTAAGAAGGGCGTCTCCAGCAGGTCGAGGGAGGTGATCGTCCCCTTATACACAGCCCTGGTAAGGCCACATCTGGAGTACTGTGTCCAGCTCTGGGCTTCCCAGGACAAGAGGGATGTGGAGCTGCTGGAGAGAGTCCAGCGCAGGGCTACGAGGATGATCAGGGGCTTGGAACATCTGCCCTATGAGCAAAGGCTGAGGGAGCTGGGTCTGTTCAGCCTAGAGAAGAGAAGGCTGAGGGGGGACCTAATCAGTGTCTATAAACACCTCAAGGGGGCCGGCCTCTTTTCAGTGGTGGCCAGCGCTAGGACTAGAGGAAATGGCCACAAGCTGAGGCACCAAAAGTTCCACAGGAACTTAAGAAATTATTTCTTCACTGTGAGGGTGACAGAGCCCTGGAACAGGCTTCCCAGAGAGGTTGTGGAGTCTCCTTTGGAAATCTTCCAAACCCGCTTGGATGACATCCTGTGCCATGTGCCCTAGGTGACCCTGCGTGAGCAGGGGGCTTGGACTAGATGACCTCTGAGGTCCCTTCCAACCTTGGGCATTCTATGATTCTATGATTCTGTGAACACTTGCTGATGGTCCCTTTGCAATGGGCACGTGGACCCCTGTTAGAGGAATACATCAATTGTGTGCTGTAAGTTCCATGTCAAAGGCATCAAATTTGTAGGATGTGAGATTCTATATAAGATTTGAGATACATTCAAGTGTCACTGACCAGGCAATGGACTCTCTTTGTGAATGAATGAGGCTGAAGCTCTTGCATTTACTGACAGCTCTAAATAATAAATATAAGCAGGAAATTTAAAATTTTAATTTTAAATTGAATCGATAATAACACCTTTGAAAAAAGATCTCCTTACCTTCTCACTTAAACCTTTTTTTGGTCACTACACCAGAGACATCTATTTTATATTATTTTCTGACAGATTCCAAGTACAATTTCCATCCCTCTCTTCGAAATGTTGAATTGAAATTGAAAGAAGAGCCATGAAAATGGAAACAACATTTTTTTAAAAAGTTTCTGTGATTCAAGAATACCTTTGAAATCACTAGTGAGAAGTTAAGCGAGCTTTGTTTGTATGACACTATATATGCAAGGAGAGAGACAAGAAAGAAAAATGTACTAATTTGTAAAATACCTCTAATTCTTGGTAGTTAGTTCACTTAAAACTTAGTAATTAATATCATTAACTTTGAACATTTACTGATGACTTCTATTTTGGGCTGGTGTGAATACAGTGCATTTTATAAGTATTTAAATATTAGAAAAAGTCTTAGTTGTGTTATCTTTAGATTTTTGCTCTGAACGGAAACCGGCCTATATAAGGAGATCTGCTCCTTGCTCAGTCAAAGGACCAGTACTGTTATTGACTCTACTGAGTTTCCCAGGCAATATTCCTCCCTAAATCACATCTTCTTGATTGAAGATAAAGCATTCTCAGTTGCCCTTGTACCAATGCAAATGTCAGCATGTTCTTACAGCAATGACTTTCAAATAGAACCTCTGGTGATCCTTGTGGGGATATGAACAGCCGCAACACACAAACCAGAATATCAACTTGAACTTCTGATCATTTCAGATTATGTTGATATGTTAACGCGTGATCTGTGGAAGCTGAGGAGCAGTGGTTCTGCAGCCTCTGGTGGAATCATGTAGTGGAGAACTGAGATTGACCATCTCTTAAGTAGAAGTGGAATATATGTCAAAACATTTAAATTTGTGGTACTTTACTTTGGTTCACCTGACTTAATTGTGTCTCCTCCCATTTTTAAGCAGTTCATTGAGTTTTAATTTTCTGAATTTAACCTCTGTCCTAAAATTATGTTCTTGCATCATTAAAATCAAAGAAGTTGAACAACCTCTCCAAATAATTGAACAAGACAGAATTCCCTTTACAAAAGTAGAAACTACTTGTTTTCACAGTTAAATTTGATTTGCTAATAGTGATAATGGCAGCAGTAGCAAAATAGTTTAGAACACGGCTTTCTGAGGATTGCCAATCTCCACTGCTGTCAGCATTTTCTCTTTACCTTCTTCAAAATCGTTTGCATTTTGCTTAAACAACTTGCAAGAATCATTGTGATACAGCTTACAAAAATAAATTTTCATTAGAAATGGTACTGCAGCTTCTTGAGAGCTTCTTTGTCTTAATCGTATTCCTTTTGGGGAGAAAATTACTTTCACCAAGGTCTTGAATCCAGTCCATTGAGAAAAATATCAATTCCATATTCATATGTGTTCATATGTGGAGCTGTTTACTCTTTCCACTTAAACATAGTTTATATCTTACAAATACCAGGTAGATTAAATTTATCAGGAATAGCACATCAAAGTGTTCCAGTTTATAACATAAGCATTTGTAGTGCTTGAAGAACCATCCCATTTTAACTGACAAGAACTTGTCAACTTCTGTCTGAAAGGTGACATGTCTCTGTCATTATTCCACACCTATAAAGAGACAGTAAACAGAAGACCAGGAGACAAAGAACACTCATCAATACATGGCATTTAGTAAAGAATGTTTAGTAGAAGAATTTAGTAAAGAAACGATTCATTGTTTTTGACTTGCTGGCTTGAGGAGACATTTGATACTCGAATACACAGCTTGGAAAACTGTAGGCGAAACATATATATTTCGATTGTTATTTATTTTCACAAACTAGTAGATACTTTTTCACAGACTAGTAGATATTTTTTTTTTTTCCTGCAAGAATGTATAAGGAAGTGTCTAATGTCTAATACTCTTATTCTTTTGAACAGTCTGATGAGATAAATAGTGAATAAATGCCATGGTTAAAATAAGTGTGATCAGCTATTGGGCAAAATTGGGCTCTCTTGGTTTGGTTCCTTTTTTCATAAAAAAAAATTGCTAAATAAAATACTGGGATTTTGGGATATATTGGTATATTAGGATTTGTAAAAAGCAATATACTGAATGCAAAATTTATTGAGTGTATTTCACCAAGAGGTACCTAGGAGATCTGGAAAATATTTTTTTTCTTTAAATAATTAAAAAAGTGCAGAATTTGGTAAGATATTTTGATCTAAATCTGATAGGTTTGTTTCAGGTGACAAACTTTATTATCCCATTTGGATACTACAGGGAACTAGGGAAGTATACATTTTTCCTGAAGAATATAAGGGAAAAGAAAAAAAAATGTATTTCCATATATAAAAGAAATGAAAAAAAGCATGTAATGCTGTATGGAATTAATATGTCCAGAAATGTGCCACTCACCATACACCCCTAAATGTGTGGGGGACTTCTCTGTAATTACAGTGTCAATAAGTCACAAAAATCAGAAGAGCATGCATATATTTATATTAAAAAATAGTCCTGCTAACAAACATTCCCTTTTGTGGACAAAGCAAAATGAAAATTAAAGAGGAGAATCTAGGGGCTTTAAGAAAAAATGTTAGACTCATAAGATTCAGGATAAGAAAGAACACACTATGATTCTGGGTACACAAAAGGAACAAGTTGTTATTGTTATTAAAGAAATGATGATTGATCTTTTTTAGCTAGGTTTCCATAGAAAATGTTACTGAAATAAACCACAGCTCTGTGATTTGCATTCTCAGTAGCTTAATTAGCTGTTAAAAAAAAACCTCAGACACGGTACTTTCAGCTGTGTCTTAAATCACCTACACGGAAAAGTCTCATACCAGAAGTCCAAGGTCTGGGTGCTCAGAATCGATTTTCCAGAAGTCCCAATAAAAATAAATAAAAAACCAAAAAATGTCCAAGATTCAAAACAGGAGCAAAAACATTCTCTGGTGATATATTTTGCGTGCTAAAGCAACCTCAGGAAATATCTGGCCATATTAGTTCACAGGCAGCAAGTAAGTGACAGAAAATAATTTTTGCTTTCCCCTATGGACACCAACAGTGAAGGAAAATGCTTTTATTGGCTGTTTCATTACTGTTTGAAGACATTGATTATGTTTTTCCTGAACTATTTCTTCCTAAAAATACTCTATATAAATCTCTATATATGTTATCTCCTCTACTTTACAGAGACCATCTAGCAGTTATGAGCAATTTGCTATGTAGGCAAAAGAGAGAGGGATGTACATCAACATAATTGATGTTAACACTGCAAAATATTGCTCTCTAAGCTGCCCTGCATACAATAAGAAGCAAGGTTTAGAGGAGTCAGTTGTACCTGATCTTAAATCTAGAACCCAGTTCTTCAGTGTAGAAGAATGATAGGCAGACACAGCCTGAGTACATCCCTGCCTCTGTACCCTGTCTGCCACCTTGGAAGCTGACGACCTTTTTCTCCCTTTTAGATGAAAAAAAAAGTATGAAGAAAAGATCTAGTGCTGGGGTTTTGTCTGAAAAAAAGTATTAAGAAAAGATATAGTGCTGGGGTTTTGTCTGAAAACAAGAGGTAAGCAGAGGAGAAAGACCTTCCAGGTATCCAGCCGATGGCACAGCTGCTGTGTGAGCTCATTACTAGCCATAGAGTATCCCACAGAAGACCGCATGCATACAGACTGCAGCTGCAGGGGCACATTTCATGCAGTGCATTCAGCAATTTATGACTAATTTGCTCATGATTTCATGAGTTGTTTGAGAAAAACAAAGACATTTATTTGGGTTTGGGATTAAGAAATGACAGATTATGTCTATATCAATGAAGTTTTTAACTCCTTTCTATTTCTAGAGTATACAGGTGTGTGAAAAAGGCAGAAATGGTCTAGCTAGGGAAGGGCATTGAGCTGCATTTTTCTGTTTTTCTGTTATTTTTCTTCCCATAGTAATATAGGGAATTGATGGTGAAGCTGCTTAAACTGAAAGGGAAATATATCTACAGTATTTTGTCAGAAAAAAAGAAGTCATTGTTTTTATTAAGAAAGGTATTTAATTCATAGACAGTGAAGGTATTAAGTTACTGTCATTCAAAACTGACCTATATATTTTAACAACAGATCTAGTTACACTTAATTACACTCGGCTTATAAAATATTTTTGCTTCAAATTTTGGTGTAATTACTGTTAGGACTGTAATTATGGTCCAGATTTCCTTATGAAGGAGAATCTTTTTGTTTGCAGGTATTCCAGTAAGAGATATTTGTGCTATTATTCCAGTAATAGTAAGAGATATTGTGTGTTTCTTTCATGAAACTTTTAGTCTTTCTATTATGAATTCCCAAATGCTTTCAGAAAAAAATGAAATCATAATCACAGCCCATCAAAACATGGTAACTGACTTAAAGATTTTGTATTGTATCAAAAGATGACAAAAAAAATGAGTGTAGCATGGTAATATCATCAAGATACTGCACTTAAAACATTCAAAGTCTCTTAGGCCACCACAGAAGTCAATGAAGCTTAAAGAAGAGGTAAAGAACAACAATCCTGAGTATCTTTCACAAAGAAATTATACTAAGGGGAAAGAGGGATGGGCATCAGTTACTGTAATGATTTCCTGGGGTCTTTGCTGAGCTGGATGGAAGAGACAATATAGAACCAAGACTTACTTGCAACAGAACTTTCTGAACAACAGACATGTCTACAAAGAACAGAAGACTGCAAAAACACACACATACAGTAATGCGGAAAACTGCAGGGGACACACAAAAGGGAAGAGGCAGCAAACCTGAAAAAAATGAAGTAGATGTACTCGGGATATATATATATTTAAATAGAAAGGAAATCCTTTTCTTTTTTTCCTTTTTTTTTTTTTTTTTTTTTAATGGGATAGTAAATGAGCACTTTTTGCTCAATTGAGCATCCTTTAAATTGTGCATCCACGGAGAAGAGTAACTGGGAACGTATTGATGTATCTCCTTTATATGACACATTAGTAAGTTATCTGCTCCTTTTCCTAGCAGTGTACATTGCATTTATAGTCTTTTGAGATTTATACTCAAATATAAGTTTTCAAAATAGACTGTGAATGAAAATCTTACTGAATATAGCAGTGTGGTCTTCTCTTCCTATCCTTACATTTTATGACCATTGATTCGATTTTCTGTACATGGAGAGAAAAAAATTATTCATGGGCCTATTCAAATAGAGGACCACAAGTTTTCAATGAAATGACTAATCACCAAGTAATTGAATCACCAAGTAATTGAATCTAATATGAATTTCAGACTTGTATGATCCATGAGGCAAAGTGCTTCTGAGGCACTGTTGCACACCAGCCAAGCATATTCTTTGGTCTTCTCTCAAGTCATTTCATAAAAAAGGTAGACAAATGAGTTTCTACATTGAAGGGCCTGACACTTCCAAGCACAAAAGGAGTGGCATACTGTTACCTAGTGACCTAACACATTATCTCATGATCAGCATCTCCAGGATTTGCTGAAATTATCTCAATGTATACTACAAACAAGCCAATAACGGTTAAAGAATTTTTCATTAGATCCTACCCATTCTCATAAGGGCATACAGCTAGGAACACAAGGAGTATTTATATTGCCAAGTGGGAACAAGGCAAAGCCTTTGAACTGCCTTCTCATTTTTATTTAATATCCAGTTTCTCTAACCTTCACTATTAATTATCTACTCTTCTGTTTCTGTCAACATGCTCAGCATAAGTTTGGGTTTCATATTTATTTAGTAGTCTTCTACCAAAGGTTTTCTATACCTTAAAGAACTCCAAAATGGCTGACTTCAACTGTGATTTTTGAAGTAATAATAAAAGCAAAATAGTTGCTGAAACTCTATTTTCTAGAGAGTTCTATGAAATTATGAAGTTAATATTCATTAAAGAAAGAAACACTGATGCAGATAGAGCATTTGATGTCTTTAGAAAACCTTTAGAAGGGAAATCTAAGCATCTTTGAATTTCAGAACATCATAGCACAACTCAGGCCAAACACAGATGTCAATGATTCCGTTCAGAGGCTTACAAATGCCAGTGCTGTTTTTCATTTCTAAAATTCTGCATCTGCTCTTTGTTATATTTTTGGCAATTTAGGTGATTTACATAATTACAATTACTTTGAAATAGGCAAAGATTTGATGACTATTAAATGTCATAAATTTGCAGTAATGATAAATTAAAAAGGTCAAATGTAGTATATTTCTTTAAAGATTGAACACACTACAGTATTTCTCAGTATCTTCGCTCATTGTTACGGTAAGTTGAATGACACTTTTTGATATCGATCAAACCTCTTGACACAAAGTTTTGTAGAAATTCTGGCAATTGAAATAAATTCTATTTATTTCAGATCAAAAAAAGGACACTAACACAAATAGAAACTAGTTCAGCAAAAGACTGAGCTAAATACATGGCAAAATTAGGTAAGGTTAATGATCTGGTTTACTCTTACATTAAACATATCTAATGAGACTGTTTTTTACAGAAGTTTAATGAGGAATTTATTTCTGCATTTTATTGGATAATTTATTGTGTATATGTTGTAAGACAAGAATTAAATTCATTATGGACGTACAAGAAAAATGAGTCCTTTGTATGAGCATTAAATACAGATATAGATAATGATATTAATTGCTAATATCATTAGCAAACATAAAGACACTTGAATGAAGAATAAAATATGTGAACTTTCAGATTTCTTTTTTTTATACTATCATTCATTTGTATAGACCATAATTATGGATTCCTATTTGCATTTTAACAAATCGAGATCCCTCCTGAGCAATAAACAGTGACAAGTTTATTCACAAAATGCAAGTAAATTATGTTTATTTTAGCTAGCTCTTTCATCAACTAGTCTCAGTTTATGTCTGTTTTCATAATGTACACTTTTATATATTTTCATGGATTTCATAAACATTTTATAGATCATTTCTTCAAGTAAATATTAAAATAAAGCATCGCTCAACATAATTCACATTGAACTGTTTAAAATATTTATTTTTAAGCAGTTGCTTTTTCTTGCTTATATATCATGACCTATTTATGCAATGATCATTTAGCAGATATTAAAATAGCTTAAATAAACGGTATAACACAATATTAGTAATGCATATTAGCTTTTTTTTTTTTTTTTTGCCTATTTACTATCAAATCATGAATTTCAGGTTCTTAATTGCTTATAATAATAAAAAATTTTAAAGAACCTTCATCTACTTTACCAATCACCTGAGAAATAGGTAGACTTAAAATTCCTACCTGGTTCTAATGTTATTGCATACACTTGAACTGACTTGGTCCTTCCTGTTGGAACTCTACCTGACATAAATTATGGATGGATTACGAAGCCTTGATATGGAAGCATTCTCCTTTAAATGCAAACTCAAAGCTCTTGGTACTCAGCCTGACCTTCTACATTGCCTACATTGCCCCCACTGTGCTCCAGATCTTTTAGATCGACTGAATAATGCTTTTGTATTTACACATACACTTATATATATGTGTGTGTATGTATGTGACTGCAAGGAAAAGAAAGGTTGAGTATCAACATAGACACTCAAGGCAAGTGTGTCAACAGGCAGCAGATCTGAACACACATTCAATGTGATTGGGGTTGAGGCCTCAAACAGTTTAGAAACCCATTCATTTCTAAACCTTTATTCCTGGCTTTCTCATGTTGTTAAAAAACACATTTAAATTTAGGAGCGATTATAGATGCCTTTATACTGACATACTGAGAGAGAACTGTAGTTCACAACCATTACAAAATTCAGACTCTTTAACTGAAAAAGTATATATAGACACATACAAATCTGGTAAATACACACCTGTGAACTCCACAGATATGCATATAAACAGTTAAACAACATTGGTCTTTAAACATGGACAAGGATGGAAGGTGTGCAAGGAAGACTTTAATAACGTACTAATAACTGAGTCAGAGGAAGAAGACAATACCTCTGGGAAATTTCTTTTTAGTGACAAAGATCAAGGAATAGGAGAAACAATGAAATGATAAGTTCTCTAACATCCTAGTCAGCTAAAAATCATGCTTATTATGTTGTATTTTTAAATTATATTTGTTCTATGTTGATGTTTATGAGTAATAAAACCAGCGCTAAAGAGAAAGGCCATGAAAGGAAGAAAGATTGAAGTTTACTACTCTTTTCAGCCAGATTACATTTTGCATCAATTTACAATGCTGTTTATAATGCTCAAACTGGGTGTCATATGAGAACTTCAGAGTACATGACCCACAGATAACAATATCTTTGTCTCTGAAGTTAAAATATGAATAAGCACAACCCCTATCAGAAAACAAAAACTAAGTAGTCCACTCACAGCATTCTGCAAATATTGATTGGCTTAAAATACTAGATCATTTATAGATAATTTTTATTGCCTACTTTTCCTAAACTGCCCATGAAACTTTGCCACGAGGCATCAGTTATTATGAGAAGTGAATTAATTAAAATATTTTATGTTGTTTGATGCTGTAACTGCAAGATTATTGTATGCAGATAATTTTGTGAAAAGCTTTCCACTCACTGCCAACCTTTAGTGAGGTAACCACAGCTATTGATTATATGGGTCATTCTCATTAGCACACTATCTCTGTGTGTCTGTGCCCGTTTTCTCATTTTAACCTGTGAATTCTAGTTTATTTCAAACCTCTCAGTTACCAAGTGTTGTGTAAAACTACAAATTAAGAGAAAACTAGCTTTAAACTCTGAATGTGATCCATTCAATCATGCTCCAAGATTTATTACATTTTTATTTGTATTCTATATGGTAGAATAGTATTTTCAGCATACATACAACCTCTGCTCTGAGGGAAACATGATACACTTAAGAATAAGGCGTATATTAGAGACTTCTGAACAGAACTGTCTAGCATTTCAAAACAAGAAATTTTCTCTCTAGTTTACTATTCTGAGAAAGTGAATTCTGAGAGCTTTGGCTGAATATTGGTGTCTGGTTGTGTAGAGCACAGTGTCTGTCATTTTATGGAACATCTAAGATAAATCTATTTTATTGGCTGAGGTAGGTTACTCTCTTTTTACTATATGTAGACAAGGATTATTATATCATTACTTGTTATGATATAATTTATCATAAAAATTATAGGGAAAAAAAAGGAAGTAAGCATCTCTGTAAGTAAAAGTGAGGAGAATAGAATCTCTGCACCAAATTCAAGTTCATATTTTTGTTCTCTTTTTGAACTACTCACACCTAATGAAAACAGAACTGGAGAGTGAAATCTGACTCACAGTGAACATCGCTTCATGAGGAGTCCAGTTAAGCAGACACTTGTCAAAATGTCAAAGAATGAGACACTTTCAAAAATTATCTTGCTAGTGTTAAGTATGTAAAATTATTGGCTCAATAACAAATATCCACACACATAAAAAAAATAATTACCATTATTTTTCTGCATTTTTCATAAATTTTATCAAATGTTTCCATCATATCTTGTGAAGTAATATTATTATCTGAGGGGTCGTAATTAACCTGGGGGATCTGAAAAAGAAGATAACTATTGATTATAAAAATAATAGCTCGTGCTCCAATAATAATGTTCCCCTCTTTCAAAGTAATTGTGAAAATAACTATGCTTACCTCAGAATGGGGTTAAAGAAAAGAGTTCCCTGTACCAAAGCAATTCCCAATAAACTTTCTTGGGTTAATAAGAACAGTTTTGCAGGGTTTCACATTTTATTTTACAAGTCGTCTATGTTCCATCATTTCAGATGATATTTTACTCCAGAATCCAGAAATCCAGAAAAAAAAATCCAGAAATCCAGAAAAAAAAGAGGTAAATGAATACCTCGAATTTTGTATTCAGTCACCACTGGCTATTCAGTTGCTTATTGCTCGAACTGAGAAACCTTGACAAGCTTTAATCTGATGCAAATCTCAGGAACTTCATTTACTTCAGTGAAGAAAATACCAGTCTAGATCATTTTAAGAAATGTCTCCAGCTTACCCTCCCTTTTTTCATCTTTATGGTTCAACATTTACATGTTGAGATATAAATGAACGCATGAAAGCAGAACTGCTGGAAGTCTTTAATGGTAAATAAAAAGTAGGTTTATAGACCAGGGAGATCTAGTGGAGTGATCACTGTAGGTGATCAAACATTATCTAGTCTTGTTTTGTATTAAGAAATATTTGCAAATTTAGATCTCTTAACTAGTAAAGATTTTAATTTCTGAATGGAATCTCTAAATGCTTAAAAAATCTCTGGTAAAGAGTAACATTTTCATGTTCATATTTGAACACTGTTGGCAATAGCTTATCTTATTTGGTTTTCACAGGTATTCCTTAACTTTTTGTCCCAAATTATCTATAAAGGAAATTAAAGGAATGTAATATATATCTGTGTACTTTCAGGTTTGTATGTATATGCTCACATATATTTATATATGCATAATATATTATATATATTCTGCACATATATATGCATTGCAGTAGTAGAGCAGTTAAATAGAACTGTGAAAATAATTGTTTTTGACCTGAAATCATTCTCAGGATAAAATTGCTATTTATTAGGCTTGTATAGAGCTCCCCTGTTCACTATTTGTAACATATAGCTTCAGTGTTCTGACACCATCAGCTAGCTAAAAATTGCTGTGTTATATATCTCAAAACACTTTTTTTTTTCTTTTTTCTGATAGATGACTTATCTTGGAAATTG
This sequence comes from Nothoprocta perdicaria, assembly GCF_003342845.1. Classification (NCBI taxonomy): domain Eukaryota; kingdom Metazoa; phylum Chordata; class Aves; order Tinamiformes; family Tinamidae; genus Nothoprocta; species Nothoprocta perdicaria. The sequence goes on from NW_020455810.1 coordinate 425,508, forward strand.
TATTAGATCCAAAAAAAAAAAAAAAAAAAAAACTTATGCCAGATCTGAGCATAAAATGAACCAATGAATGATTATGAAGAGATATCTCTGAATTGTCTGAAATGCAATAACTAAATTCAATCCAATAACTAAACAAAATACTGCATTATGCAAAAGCATGGTGGATGATTTCTATTCCAGATATTCTCAGTCTCTTTTACAAGTGACAAATAAAAGTTCTCCGGAAAGAGGGGTATCTTTCACACTTCCTTGTAGAGTGAGATTATCTTCAGAAAGACGTGATCTATGAAGAGTGAATTGCCTTTTAAATGCTTCCTAGAGTCCTGACAGCTTTCAGTCCTGACATTTTTTCCTCCTGGTAGTTTAACTTGTCATTTCCCTGGCTCTTGGCAGGTAGATGCTCATACACTCATCAGTAAGTCTTTGGCATCCCATTTCTCCCTGCCCCTGTCAATAATCACTCCAAACTTGGCAGTTATGGCTGCCTTCTCCTCTGCTCACTTTAAAACAGCTTTTTTTTTTTTTTTTTTTTTTTTTTTTTTTTCCTGGAGCATGCTGCATTTTGTTTAGTGTTCTTTCCACAGCATAAGAATCCTCTCCCATCCTGTCAGTCCCTGCCTCATGTCACTCCTCTACCACCTTGCTTTAATAAGCTCCATAGTCTCTTGGTGTAGGATGACTATTGCTATCAATGATTTCAGTGCTTGCCAGGCTGCCAGTTCCTGAAGAAACACATGATCGTGCAAACCAATTTTTAATGTAATTGCTGGGCTAGTTGCAGAAGTGGATACCTTCCTGCACATTCAAATGTTTGTAAGTCTAACATACCTGGATGGGGTTTTTTTCTCTTAAAATTCAGTCATCAGTTGAGCATTCTATGAAATAGTTTATGAATTCACAGTATTCTAGAAATTTCAGAAAGAAATGTCTGCTCCCCTCAAGACATGTAATTGACACTGTTCTAATTATGCATTCTGGCTGTTTTAGAGTGCGTTTGTTTTTAAATCCTTTTTTTTTTTTTTTTTTTTTTCAGCTGGTTCTAAAATAGAAAGTGCATAGCATATTAAATACTACATTTATTAATTGGATTGGGAACTGATGTGATAATATGGTCCCGAGCACAATATTTATTTGTATTACTCAAAAAATATCTATGGAGGACTCACAAAATTCAGTAAGAAATGTGGGTATTCTACACAGGCATATCATGCAATATTTTCTGTCTAAATGGAGCTTGACTCATCTCTGCTACTCAGAAGGTCAAAGTCTCTAAAATGGAGGCTATTATTATTGGAAATCAGAAACAACCAACTGGTGTAGGAGTTGTTTCACTGAAAAATCAGAGTGCTGTAGGTAGGAGAATTTTGGAAAAGGACCCACTAGGCATTACATATTGCTCAGTTAATCTATGTTGCTAAGATTCTCCTGCTAATAAAATGCTGCCCATTAAGCTAACTGATTCACATTGGTTAGAGGGGAAAACAAATTGACCGACCACCAGAAATTTTAGATCAATTCTCTTAGATTTCTGAGCAAGGGTTGAGGTCTTTTTATTATGGACCTCTACAATTCCAGAATGACCTAAATGCCAGTCAGATTCTGGGAAAGGAATTTTATGTTTTGAAATGATTTTACAGTAGCTTTTTAAAAATTTATTTACAAGCACTCTGTATTTTGTTTTTTTTATACAAGAACGATATTAATTCATGCATATTAACTTGAAGGAATAGCAGTAGCTGTGTTTCCTGACAAAATATTTGCATCTGCTATGACCCTCATGAATAACATTTTATTTATTTTATATTTTGTAGAAGTATTTGGTTACCAAACTCATTTGTCTGCTTATTTTACTGTGCAAGGTGCTGAAATTTCTATTTTTTACATAGAATTTTGCAGGATATGAATCATTCAGACCATTAATTTGAGAACATTATTTTTTAATATCTTTCATTCAAATTTTTCTCAAAGGATCAAAAGATTCTGATACACTTGTGCAACTGGATCCACTATACTTAAACAAAAAAATATTTCAAAATAAGATTGACACAGTATTACACACTTCCTGTTCTTTTTCAAACATTCAGTAATTAAGTTTCTGCTTCCAACAACACACAATTTCACTTCGCTTTCACAGTGATATACCATTTTTACTGCAGTTATAGCATATTCTTCTGCTATTCCTCTTTACATTATTTTTATATTAATTCATCATAAATTGCTCTTTTTTATAAAATTTGATATCATGAAAGATCTTCCTGTACTACAAATTTTCCTTTGAAGCAGAGGGCAACTATTATTTTCCATTAATGGATGAAACATCCATTTCCTATTGTTAACTGCAACTTTAATAGAATACTGCTAAACACCTTTGTGTGGGAAAAACAACGTCCTATTCAGTGGGGCAAGTAGTATACGCTGTTGCTATCTATATAATGATGCTGTCCAACAAAAATGTACCCATATACTTCTAAGACTAGTTCTATTGAGTTAATCAAAGGAAAAAAAGAACCTGAAGCTCAGATTGCATTTAAAAAACCTGTTAAAGACAGCATTTAGGTATATAGGAAGACCTTTATCCTCAGTTCAATTCTCATAGTCTTTACTGTTTTCAATGTCCAAGAAAACAACTGTTAGTTCTCAAGTAACACCAAACTACTGCTGTTACCTAAGACTGTAAAGTTTCATGTAGCCTTTGCAGCTCATTCTTGCCCCTCAATGAGAATGTCTCACTGAACAGACAAGGCTAAGGATGAGAGAGATACACACAGGCTCTAAGGAAAAGGCACAGCTTCTATCAAAGCACTGAGTGATAGAAATTATGATTATAGGAAAATAGGACTTCATGGTGAAATGAAAACAGATATATCCTCACTTTTCAGTAAGGGGCACAAGCCTTTCACAGTATCTGCATTCAGGATTATCATATTTCCAATAGAATTAGCACATTAAGATGAGAAATGCAGACAGAGTATTGCTTTGCAAATACAAACATATACAGTGTATGGGTAGCTTTTAGATCATGGGTTAAATATATTGATATGGAATCATTTGTATTTGATACATCATAGCTGGCCTCAATATATTCAGTCATTCCATTGGGTAAATACAGTGGCCAAAGAAAACATAGAATGTAAAATTGAGATAGAAGAAATGAAATTAGGTCAAATAAATGTCAGAAAACAACAAAGATATAATTGAAACCTGAATTCAGGTTCATTGTCATGAAAGTGATATGAGGAGAACTAGCAGTAATTCTCTATCTTATGACCGTGGAATAGAACTATTCAGCTCTCTAATATGAATTGTACATTTTATACTCACCTCATATGTAAGTGTAGAGAGGAGAATTAACAAAGCAAACTCACTTTTTATAAATGGTGCTGACTCTATTGTGATTAACTTATTGCATTAACTAATCATTCCCAAAGAATAGAAACATAGCAGAAGTGCTTTTGGAAATATCTGTTTTAAACAGTGCAGCATGATAGGAATGTCTTTTTCAGAGTGAAATATTTGCTGATAGGCACCCGTGTCCACACTGCATACAGTCTGGAAAACTTTCCTTTAGAAAAGTTTTGTCTTCTGGATCGCATGCCTATTTGTATTATAGGCACTTAAATGTGATTCTACAGCATAAATTTCAGTATAGTATCATCCAGTTTACATGCTTTGAGATCACACCAGTACGTGAGAGAGTGCAGTAAGTGGGAACAAGTGGGAATTGTAGATTAACTTTTATATGAAAGATGCAGTTCTGAACTAAAATAAACCTACACCTACACATGCCCAACCTTTCTGGTTCTGCAAAAGATGTATTAAAACCCCCATATTAGTGAGGGTTGCTTGATACTTCCTGAATTCTTTGGAGAGCAGAAAGAGCAGAAATTATAATGGCCCCTCAAGGATAACTTACTTCCACTGAAGGTTGGGATTCAAAGACATGGTATTGTGAAGAACCTCATTATTCACTAGTTGAGATGCTTAATTTTTAATCGGTCTTTTGCATCTCCAGTTTTCTGTGTCCTTGAAGGCTGAAGTATATGTTTCTGATAATATTCTTTTGTTGTGTAGTTTTTGTGTTATGATGACACTGCTTCTGAAGGAAAACCATAGCTTTCACAGTTGTTTTTGTCTTAAACATATCTTTCACTGTGGCAGAGCATATGAGGACTGTAAGGCAGGTTTTATGACTCAAGAGGCAAATGCTCTGTTATACAGTGCCTCTTTCTGGCAGGTATTGGCTCATCTTTTGCAGGCTGGCACTGGTGGGAGCTTCCTGCTTGTTTGAATGCGAAACACTTGCATCCAGGAAGCCATTAACTTTGTCTGGCACAGTTCCTAAATTAATAAAGACCTTCTCTCTCAAAAATGATAACACAATAACAATAAAAAAGACGTAACATGCAGCATGTAGCTGAAAATTGGCTTGAAATTTATTTACGACAGAAAAAAAAAGTAATTTCCTACTGTGAGGTGTTTTAAAGAGAACTCCTACCTTAGCTCAAACATAGACAGTATATTTCAAAATATGACTAATCAGATCACAGAAGTCCGTGGAAAACAGCTATATCTATCTCTGTGTACTTTCATCAGAAGCTGACAAAAATGAACCATGCTCACAGAAATTGCTCTCTAAAATGCATCATCGTATCTGCATTCTTTCCACAGCCAGAATTTTTATTATGTGTTGAATGTTGATGGCATTTAATACTCATTAACTGAAAGCAAATATCTTGAAGGATTTCAGAAGAGATTCTAATGAGTTTCTTATATTTTAATGGAAGTTAATGATTGTTATAGCAACTATGTTGTGAAGGGCAAGCATGCAAAAATATATAAAATTTCTAAAATGTATTGACAGGTTGATTGATGAGAGCTGGTCAAATTCCTCAGGAGAACTGCAAAGAACACAGTGTCGTTACCTGATAATAAATCGACTGGAAATACCAAAGGAAATGCCAGCCAAGTCTGCAATATTAGTGAAGTCAAGGCCCATATTTCTACTGTTATTGATTTTTAGAAATGATCATCTGTTGCTGCTTGGGCATGACTGTCAGCATGAGACTGAACCTGTTATCTGTGATAACCTTTTCCTGAGAAAAACAACAAAGTGAAAAATCTCTCAGTCACCTTTAATCACCATTTACTCTTCTGTTGCTACACAGGAAGACATTAAGCCACAGCAAGAGGCAGTTCAAGAACCACTTCTTTGGAAAAAAAAGTCTATTTTAAAGGTGAATTCCCAAACATCCTATTTCTCTGTCCTTTACGAGATGTGAAGTTCCTTTTATTTTTCTACATAATTTGGCTAATCTAAACCGCAATTTAATCAATAGAACAGTAATCAAAGTTCAGAATATATTCTTTAAGGAGCTGAAATAGTTATTTAGCACAGCACCTCAAATTTGGGAGCTGTTTTAACTCCTATGGATCTCATCAACAAGACTTGCTTTCACTTCACTGCATTAACATGCTAGCGGATTTGAAATCAAAATACCTGTGGCCTTCTTGATTGTTATTGCTATTAATCATACTGCTTCTGCTGAGACAAACATACTTCATTTTAACCAGCCATAATCTTTGCTGAGGTTGAGGTCATAGCAAGTCCGTTCAGAAAACTTGAAGTCAGCCTTTGACCGCAGCCTTCCCCCCCAATACTGTGTTGTTTTATCACAAGCTCACTGAAGTTTAAAGTTTTCCACCTCAGCCATTGAAATGCAATGTGGTTGCCGCCTGATATAGTTGAATACTAATTTGGGAGAAGTGGTTTACACTGGTTGTGAATAAGATGCTATTGGTTTATTTTTTATTTACCTATGGATCCATAAAACACATTCTCTTCAGGGGATTTTCATTTGCAATCATTAGCACACACACACACAAAAAAATCCTGCTCCATTTTATTTAATCAGAAATACAATCCTTTCAATACAGAATTCTACTCACTGGTTTCCATAGACATAAATAAAACCATGTACTGAATATACACAGTCATTATTTTTCCTCAGAAGTATTATGATTTTACTCAGCTAAAGATACTCAGATGTTTACTATGAAACAGGTGCAAAAATCCTAGGAGACATTGAAATGATTTAATCCCAAGCGTAGATAAAATATATCATATCATCCCAAACATTTGAACACTGTACATGTAAGCTAATGGTGCCAAATTTAAGTTGGCATATTTATTATCAAAAATAATCTTCAAATTTATGTGATTCCTAATGCTCTTTTACTTCATGAAAGTCAGGGAAATATTGTTTACATATCGTTTCCTTTCACACAACCAAATCCAGTTTCACCACTTTTTGTGCACAAGAGATGCAACAGACACTTTACGCAATGTTAGAACTAAGTTACTGTAAGTGAACTACATTACAAACAACGTATAATAAATGTTACCATAGATCCTGATACAGATGATCCGAACACAGCATATTCATGTGAAAATTTTGTGGTATGTTGTCTTTTCTACAGCTTTACCTTAGCAATAGTTTTCACACAAAATGAACTGTTCAAAGAATATATAATAATTTGTATGCAATCTAAAAGCAGTTGTTTTGTTCTTTTTAAAAGAAAGATCAAAACAATGGATCAAATAGAAATCAACAAAGCTGCTCTCAGACACATTTCAATAGAAAATGTGATTTTCTAAAAAAGGAAGGACTTACCAGTCGTCAATTTTCATACATGCTAGGATAAACTGGACATTTTAAATCTAAAGCAGGCTAATTAATGGTCATTTGAAAATTTAAGTGTAGATATTTCGGCGACATTTAGACATTTAGACATCAGCTTTAAAAATTTAGTTCATAAAACCAGTAGTTTAAGAGCAATCTTGAGAATATATATCCAGGAAGGAAGAAATATTAAGCAGGGTATAGATGTTACCAAAATATGCATATCTTCACTATTGTTTTTCAAATGGTACTGTGCTAATTTGGAAACAAGTAAGATTATTTTAATATATGAATCATTCTATCTGTAAATGTGCAACTGCACAATATTTTGAAATACATGCAAGGATCAGATTTGTGTAGGTGTGTATGAAATATGACTATCATAAAAAATATAATTGTAAAAATAACAACAAAAGCTACAATGGGACACAAGAATTTAGAGAAGAGCATCATTCCTTCATGATTTACATGTTTTCCGTGAAAAGAATTTCTGTTCCTAGGAAGCAGGATATTTAACAGATTCATTCTTAGGTAAACACAGAATTCATCAAAATACTAAAAGAAAAATTCAGTTGTCAAAGTAAGGCAGAAACAGCTGGTACCTGTGTACATTTGTACTTGTGAAATACCCTTGCAGTTCTAATCTTGAGTTTCCTTAGCAAAGGATAGATCACAATAAGCTCTTATGATTATAAAGAATTCACTTGAAAAGAGTATTCAGGATACAGTAACTTGCAACAGACCTGAAAAACAGCATAAGCTTATTGCTTCAAGAAAGTGATGGGTGAATTTGTGGTGGCAATTTAAATGCCTAACTTGTCTTTAAGATTCCAATCTTTAAGAATTATAAATGGAGGAAATAATACATTTAACCAATATTAATGAAATAACAATCTGCACAACAAACTGCTTTTGTGTTGCAAATGGACCAGAGGAATCATAATTAAATGCTCCCAGTGCCTCTTCCTGAGAGAGACACCATGTTCAGTGGTATCAAGTTCTACAATTGCCACCAGCAGAAATCTCTGGACACCCATGCAAGGTTGCACCCCAGGTATTACGTCTGCATGTGGTCTCAACAACTGTTCATGGTTCTTACCATGCCTATGACTGACATTTTGGGCAGAGCTGAGTAGACTTCTCTTCTTATATTACTATCCGTGTGTTCAAGATGAAAAAAAAAAAAAAAAAAAGTTTTAAAAACTTACCTAGTTATTCAAAAATGTTTTATTTATCAAGGAATACAATAATGTCAAAGAAGAAGACAAACTCAGTCTTTGCTAACTATTACTCACCTTCATGATGAATAGAAGGAACTCCTACTTACCTTATCATCAAAATACAGAGTATTATGTCACTAAGTGGCTTTCTTAGACCTATTTAACCAGCAGGCTTTGCATGCAAAATTATTAAATCCCACAGGATTAGAAAAAATCACCACCCCCTGTCCAGAAAAATCTGATATGAGCTTCTTTAAAAATTGCCTAGTAGATAATGGTGACATACTTCAAGGAGCAATCACACAAAATTCTAACCACAGGAAAAGCTCTATTTTCTTGATAATCAGTGCCCATCAAGTATGTTATTTCTAAGTGAGCTCATGAGTTTTTATTAAACTCTTTCGTGAGATGTGAGTTCTTGATCCCTAACTCTCACAACTGATTATTTGTCAGTATATTTGATGTTAAAGCCATATATTAACAGAGCTTTTATAACAGCTTTTCACTGAAACATGTGAACACACCCACAAATCTCAACTCAGAAGTCTGACTGATATATGTTTTCTCACCCCGCAGCTCGTCTTTCTAACTATAAGCACAAGTAGAAGCACTGAACTGTTATGAGAAAAGTTTTCCCACTGGTTTTAACACAGCTAGAAGAATTACACAAAACTTTCCCCTTCTACACTCTTCCCGTCTTCCTGTCTGAAGAAAATTCTATTCTCTGGGAGATTTCTAACGCAAATTTCTAGGCTCAAAATAGTAAAGAAAAATGTAGGATATCAAGATGAATGTGATCATCACTAGATGAATGTGATCATCTAGTTCCTTATGCCATTCAACTGCCAGACTATGGCAGTTTATTTATTAGTAATTATGTCATATTCATACGTTGGTTTTAAATAGTAAAGTGTAAGGTAGAGTTTAAAATACCTTGGATTTGTATAATTTGTTATGGTTTGTATTTTTTCTGAAGTGGAAAGATACTAACTCATCTATCTGTGCCTTTATTGATAATAGTGCTCATAGAAGAAAAATATAAGCAGGAAAGGAAGAATTTGAAAGAAATATTAAGTAAAACTACCACTGGTAATAAAAAGTATATAAAATATATAAATCAAACAGACTCCTTTCCTCCCCTCTCCTCCCTTCTCCTCCCCTCCCCTTCCCGCCCCTTCCCTCCTCTTCTCTCCTCTCTCCTTTGATTTCATCTCATCTCATTTCCCCTTTTCTTTCCCCTTTCTTTTCTCCACAGACTATATACTCATGTCAAGCATGAGCATTGCCTAAATGAAAAATAGGTTACAACTACAGTGACACCACATACTTCTCTTATTCAGAAGGGTCCGCAAACAGTCTGATGTAAGATGATAATGATGGCATAGGACAAATGGAAATGTGATGGTCTGTGGTTATCTCATGTGAAGAGCCAAGAAAAATAGAGGTTAATTTTCTTTCTTCTTTTTGGTGGTTAGCTTGATTAAAATGACTGACATTTTCTCTTCTTATCACTCTCAAGATGAACATCTTCTGTAAATTGAAATGATCAATAAGCATGAATTACATAAGAGAATAATGCTGCAAACGTTTCAGTCCTCAGTATTGTATCCAAGTAGCTACTGAGTCTGTAACTGATGCCAATGAAAGTTTTACTGCACAAAGCAAAAACACTGTGGATGACAGACAATAAACACTTAAGATATACTTCCCACGAAATCTTTGATTATTTTATTATTTTTCCTAAGGAATATTTGATTACATATACTGCTACTGATACCTATGTATTTTTGTGGAAAGCTTGGAGAAGAGGCCTAACTGGAAAGTAGAATTGAACTCTTCCTGCCCTTTCCCCTTGAGACTTTTGAGCTCCTGCTTACAGATGGGTAAAATTCAGCTTGTATATATAGATTGCACAGTCGTGAAGTGACTGTGCTCATCTATTGGTTCTCAACTGGTTGTGGCTGTGAGGCTAATCTACACCAGCAGTTGCAGATTTACTGGTTGGTTAGTCCAGCCACTGTTGCGGAAGAGGACAGATGCACAACTGTACCAACATCTTATTTATACTCATGGTAGAGGATAAACTTTCAGTCCTCTGCAGATTGTGTAATTAATGTCAGAAATGAAAATTTTAAGGGTTGCAGATGGGATAATTTTAACGACTAACCAGCCACCCTAGTTCTGCCATTTAAGTGCTAGAATAAAATTAAAACCAGGGGTATCCTTACTGATACATAGCAAAAGACAAAGTATATTTAGATTGTTTCTAAAGTTACTTGTGATGCTTGTCTTTTGCTTAGCCAAAATGTGCACTGGCACCCAGTCTGTGGCAGTGTGCCACTGTCCATATGTCCTCCTTCTCTTTTCCACTTACCTTTCAGGCTCAGGAAATTGAGACCAAGCCTAGCTGTCCAGCAGTCGAACATTTTTCTGATATTAAGAAAAAAAATGTTGCTTGGAGAAAAGGATTCATTTACAATTTAGCAGTTTTGCAGGAGGGGGGCCTCTCCAGTTCATTTTTGTCCTTGACTCCTGTTGGCAAAGCTGGCACTGACCTTGAGTCTTGGCTTTTAAGGCCCTGTCTTTTCACAGCTGACATGAAACCCACCTGGTGACAGATTATCAATGATAACATGGTTTTCTTTCAAGAAAAAAACTTGGTCCAGGTCTTTATACTGCAAAATTATTTGATGAGCTGTGCTCATCTTCTTTTTCATCTGCTCACATTTGAAGCAGCGGTTCTCTGTGATTCCATAAGCACTGAGCTAACATATATCTTCCGTTAACAAATATATCAGCACATCTGAACATGATTCTGTACCTATGAGACATCTTCTTTTTGGAAAGATCTTTAGGCTATGAAAAGCATAATCCTTGCTATGAGAAGGATGCATATGAGAAGAATGCTATGAAGGATCCTATGAGAAGGACTGTCTCAGAAAGGCAGAGGACAACCCAGCAGATATGCTATGTGCCAACACAACTGGTAAGGACGATTTCAACCCCTCTCAAACACAGGGATTTCATACATGCCATAGTGTTGTCAGCAATGGAGGTAAATCTTATAAATGAATTGAATCCTGCAGTGTTTGACTGAAATATGAAAAATGAAATATCAAAAATATGAAAAACAGGCTATACACCAAAATGAGTGTGAACATTTCCATACCTTTTCTAAGACTAATCAACTATCTTCATCTGTCTTTTATTTACCTAATTCATCATTTTAGACTGAGATGGAACTGAAACTATATGGGAGATTTTAAAATGTACCATAGCTACTAACTATGCTGTTTACATATCATATTGGCTCTGTTATGATTATACTCTGTTATGATTATGAGGCACTAGAAGCAAATGAACACAAGAAAAATAAACCTCTTCTTACGCACATATACTTTGCCATGAACAGAAAAAATGAGATGTACAAAAATGTCATATTGAATGAGCAGCTGTTTCAAAATATAATAGTCTCTAAAGGAAAAAAGAATTAATAAGATGCCAGTAGTTCTTTATGGAAGCAAATATTCATTTTTGATGCCATCCCTCAATATGGGATGCTTAATGGTGCAGACAATTTTACACAAGCCTTTTGTAATAGGTTATATTGGATCAGTAACTTCAACATTAACACATATTCACATGCAAATACACAAGTGTAGAAAGAAATCGCTTAAGGTTAGAATTGCCAGGACAGGAAGCTAAGAACTCATATGGTCCTTCACCAATGTAAAAAAATACACTTTCTTTGTAGTTTATTAGGTGTATTAGCTTTTGCTAACACTTCCTTTCTTTGTAGTTTATTTATGTATTAGCTCTTGCTAATAGGACAAGACTGTTTCTTGTCCTTCCTGATAGCTGCACAAAGAATCAGATGGAACTACATGGAGAAGGAGGGATTTGCTTCAGAGAAAAACTGATTAATGTTTGTGAAGCTTAGTTTCTAGACTATGTGGACAGGAGAAGGAGGAGAAGAGATTAAATGCATGAGATGAACAGCCAGTACTGACTTAAAAACACAGCAGAGAACAGGAAAAGCCTCAGAAGAGTATAGTACTACAGCAAGGTACCAGAGGTATGAAAAAAAAACCAAACAAAACCAACTCACTGAGGATCAAGATAGGTCTGTATAATGTCTGCCACTAGGTCTCCAGTTGCAACAGTTGCTGGCCTGCAAGGAAACCTGTAAAAAAGAAAGGCACATCGATAATGGAAACAAAGAAGGTGTTTTCACATTCATTTAATCACATTTTTAAGGCATCTTTTACTGTTTGCAGAGATTCTGCCAGCAGGATGTACACAATTTAAAGCATAGAGCAATTATTTTTTGGCTAATGCATGCAGTAGGTAGTGAGGAATAATATGTTACTATGCCAGGCATTAACATAGTTGCCTCCTCGAGTGAGACTCTTCATGATTTTCTGCTTGTTTTTGTGGGGAGTTGCTGCCCTCCACTGCTCCTTGGAATGTGAAATGATCCTGAACTTTCTGAGTCACTGTCCCTTAGTCTTGGTCAAAGTTCTTCCTATCCAGAATGCAACTCCTTCCAACTATGAATATCTTCTCTCTGTGTTTTACACCCCCATCTTCCAGTCAGACTTTCAAGTGGTTACATCTGACCTCAGACTTCTAGCTCTCCTTCATTCTAGCCCTGGATCCCAGGAAAGAAGGACACAAGCAGAATATGAAGTCACCTTGTAGTGCTCTGCTACTGCCTGTCCTTCTGCTGATGGGGCTGCAGAGCTCTCAGAGGAGACCCTGGCTTGTCCTGTGCTCTGAAACACAGCCCCTGTGCAGAAATGTGGAAGGCTGCTGAGCATGTAGAGTGCATTTGTGGCAGACTCCATAAGGATTACACTTGCTGCAAACACTGCTGTCTACATTGCTGCCCCTGAAGAACGAAAATCTGGTTGATATGATTAAATGTTTCTGTAAAAAAGAGTGCTTCATATCCTGTCCTGGTAGCTATGGTAGCCATCTGGTGGCAAGCATATCTGTGATGCACTTCATAGAGAGAAATAGTTCGCTTGCTCAAATACAGCATTTTAGAGTCTTTAAACTATCTGATAGATCCCCAAGGGCTGACAGATAGAGCATAGGATGGAAAGGAGACCCATGTTCTTCTGGAGCAACTGCTAAAGGCCAGACAAGATACCCATGAATAACTTTAGGGGCATTATGTTTAGGCAATTCAGCTGCTTGAAATGGTCCCTAGTGAACTCTGACCTATATTGTCTGCACAGTTCAGAATAAGCCTGCTGTAATCGCTGAGAATAAATGGCACATTATGCTTTTATTGTAAATTTTAGCTGCCTAGTGGCTTGGTTGTAACAAATGCTATCCTGAATCTGTATGTTGCTCAGTTTTGAATCATGAGTTTCTGTGCAGTTTTGGTTTCCAAGTGATTTTTCTGCTACATAAATTCCTTATTAATAAACATAGATATTTATTTCTTTCGAAGCCTCTGATAGGCAGAAATATACATGTTTTTAAGCAAGCAGTTATCTCAAAGGTGAAAAAAGAACATTTTACAGACAGACCATCCAAAGTGCACTTCTTAAAGCATAGCACAATGAAATGTGACAACAGTAATCACAGAAGAAAGAAAAATATGATACAAGATGAAGAAAGTAACCCAGCAAGACTTAACAGAACCTTACAGGCAGCTTCACTGTTCAAATTGTCTGTAGTGACTGTTATTGATTGTAAAGGAATAGTTACGTTGACTGCATGAAGTCAAGCCATCGTTACACATAGGAAGGAAATGAGATGTTACACCTGTGGTTCCATGTGTGTTCATCCTATAGCACCAGCTTAAACAAATGCTGTTCTGTGTCAGCCTAACTATTGATATGACAAAACAACTCAGGGAATTCACAAAGCGCAAAAATATTCCTGTAAATAGAAGTCACTTTGCAACTAGATTAGCTACAGTTTTTACAGTATCATTCACTGCATGACTGCCCAAACAAGCATTTCTACACAAAAGTTTTAGGAGCAATGGGAGACATTGGAGGAGAAATGAACAGACACAAGAAGGAGTTTCTGAGCAGATCTGGACAACTCTGGCATAAAATATGAAGCTATAGACAGAAATACTTAACAGAAAGGAATAATTAGTTCTTTACACAAACGAGGCCATGATTTACCTTTCATTAATGAAGGAAGAGACAAAAGAGCCTTTTGCTGGTTTTCCTTTGATGTCCTGGAGGTTGCAACAAACCTGACTGTGAAGAGACAAATAAACATTTGCACCAAGAGTTCAGGTATTTGAAAGACCCTTTTCAGCATATTGATGTTGCTAGTGTAAAGGGCATATAAATTTAAGTAGACTGATGATTAAACAGTGGGACAAGTCACTTTTAATGTGTTATGAGATACATGCAAACAAATAGGTACACAAGACAGTTTAGGTTAAAACCAGACATATTTGAATAAAGGTTATTCACTTTCTCCATAAAGGTTAGAGTTTCTGGGTCTAGAAAGCTCTTCAGTGAGGTCAAGAAAGCTATGAATACTTTTCCTGTTTGAGAAAACCTTCACTTTTCCTTTTACTGCAACCTTTTCCATGCTTGCTGGATCTTTACTGCTAGTTTTATTCCACTGTATCTCTTCAACTCAGTCATCTGCATCCCTGTTTCATTTCCCTCACAGTAAACTTCCCACTCACTAACCCTTCTGTGCAGGAGTTCATTCATCTGATCCAAAAATTGCTGACAAGATTATGAAAGAGGGAGGTCTGTTTCAAGGAAAAGGAAAAAAAAATTAAAAAAAAAAAAAAAAAAAGGAAAAAAAAAAGAAAGAAAAGAAAAAACCCTCAGCTCAGGGCAGAATTTTCTATTTCATTTTTATTTGACTACTTGTCATCTCTGAGATCTGACAAACAGAAGGATGAGGTGCCAAGACAGGCAGATGAAAGTTACTCACCACCTGGTGAGAGCACTCAGCTCTCCACTGGAAAGCAGCACCTTTCTAAAACTGTTTTTTTCTTAGATATACATCCTTCTTAAGCTGAAAAGAGAGGTCATGGCCCTGTGAAGTGCTCCATTAACTTTCTTACAGCGAGGGCAAATAAAGGACATCTTGGTGGATCTTTACCTAATATTCTGGCCTCATGATTCAGATTCTAAGGGGAATTGGACCTGCTCCTGTTATAGCAAATCATTCACCTGGATCTCCAAGTAACCAGCTGCTTTGAAAAGCCTTTACAGTGGTATTTATTTTTGGAACTATTTTTAAAATAGTGCTCCTGGGAATACTATCTCCAGGTAACAGTTATGTGCAGAATTAGTTATGTGTACTATATCACAAGGACCGGCTTGCTGTACTACCATATTTTCAGATGTTCCATAGTGTTGAATGTCGTTGGGGGAAACCATATGGCAGTTATTGCACTCAGTGACTGGGATTTGCAAGTTGCACAGGGCAACACTAAAATGGAGATGACTACACTTGTATCTCATGGGAATAGCATCGTCTTGCTTCTTGAGAGTGTTATTGTGATGTAAGTAAAGAGCTGGTTAGTTAAATTTTTCTGAAGTGCTAAATCCACATTTCTTGTAGCAAATTGCTCCAGCTAGAAAAAAGTATTTCAAAGAAAAAAAAAATTGTCTGCACTATTAAATAATGCCTTTAAATACATGTAAAATGATTTGGGAAAAATACTGTACAGTGAATGATCTGTCCATGGTATTAGTGTGATTCAAGTCAAACAGAAGTTCCCAAGACACCAGAGGCAAAAATGCTTATGAATACTGGTGCATTCGAGTATGGAATATGAAATAAATACAAAGCATTTTGGCTATTCTGTGAAAACAACCAGATGTGTTTGTTGCCAAACATGTTTACCATCAAAACAGTCATACTGCATTTCAGTATTCCTGTAGTCTTTGTCTATGGGATGGAAATTACCTCAAAGCAAGGTGGCCTTGCAATCTTAAGCTAAGGAACCTGTACTTTAAAATGCACATTAAAACTTACAAAAAAGCTTCATCTGGAAACTCATCCTGAATTAGACAAGGCTGAGACTGTGGCATACACCAGTGAGAGAAAGTATGACTATACATTCATAATTCCATCCATTAATTTCCTCTTGATTTCCTTTATTAAAAATAACCTCTTGTTTGCCATCCAGACTGGCATGTAGGTTACTGAAAAGGTCCATCTAGCCTATTACCTTAAGGAATAATAGAGGAACAAGGCACATATTATGTGATATTCCTCTAGCTCACTTTGCTCCTCTCTACTGATTTGTGGTTGAGACTGTCTGAATCTTACATGGCATCTTGAAATCTAGATAGTCATTTCTCCCATACTCCTTGGAATTTTTTTGAATGTCCTGTTGAAGTACCACTCAGTTTTGGTACAACGTCCTTTTGCATATCTGTGGCTACTTATTACCTGCAATAAGTAATGTAATTACATTTAAAAATTTACATGTAATCACATGTAAAAAGTAGCCTTTTTTTTACAAACATTCTTTCCCATGCTCTTTTGTTTTATCTTCCCATTGCAATGATCACATACTTAAAATTACATTGTACTTTCAGAACTTAACAGTATTATAGAAATATCACAATGTGCTGTAGGAGTAGATAATTGAATGACTGTTCAGATTCAAGCTGCTTTTCTGATAGTGCTTTATCTGATTCCACACAATTGACACAGGCTTAGGCACAGACACTTAGATGTCATGCTGTGATTCAGTGCAGCACCTATCTTGCCCACAGCAGATAATCTGTAACGTAGCATGCACGAGATTTTCTATCTATATTATATTAACGTATTTTACCTGCTCCTGGAGCTAACACAAAATAGTGAGAATAAGATCAGTCTTCAGGCAAAATAAAATACTGCTTTCACTCATAGAAATATCCTTCTTTGCAGTTTCCTCCACTGCAAAAATCTTTTAACCAGGAATAATTTTTCCTTTCCCTACTAATACACCAGCACAATATACACAATATAACGGTGAGATGTTTGTGTATCACTATTTAAAAAAAAATCAAAAGAGATGTGATTTTTATTAGTACATAGTAATATTTTTTCACAGCTAGCTATGTTTTCTGGGTTGCCTTTAGTGCTCTATCCCTGAAATCTTATGAAGGCTTGGTATTTCAGAGGAGTCTAACTGGGTTATATATCCAGCTCATATTGAAATGTTAGCCATGAATGTAGTTTTAAATCTTTTGGGATCCTGAGGGGACATACAGCACAATTCCTTCAACTGCATTCAAAGAAATTATGAATTTCTTTCTTTGAATGAATTACTAAAATATTGGGCTTCAGCATTCAAGGCAGAATGCATCCCAGATCCAGAAGTTGCAATAGAAGGTAAATGGGATGTAGGGAAATGTCCTAGGATATGCTGAGGCTTTGATTTTCTATTTGCCCAGTAACATATTCTTAAGTTGAGAGAATAGTGTGTTGATGAAGTTACATGGAAAAACTTTTTTAAGCACAGAGCTCCCAGGACGTGAATACTAGGTGTATTTGGGGACAGCATGTCTTGGAAGTTGATTGGTTCTGCCATGGATGGATGATAACCAGATATTCTTGTCTGGTAATCATGGAGTATGATATCATATCTGTACTGAAAATTTACTACAAAAAAAAAAATCTGAAAGAAAATCAGTTAGGACTAGTAACCTCAGTATTAGTTGGCTGGCATTCTGCACTCTCCTCATTGTGGTGATGTCAATGTATGTTGGAAAAAAAACAAAACAAAAC
Organism: Nothoprocta perdicaria; assembly: GCF_003342845.1. Lineage (NCBI taxonomy): Eukaryota > Metazoa > Chordata > Aves > Tinamiformes > Tinamidae > Nothoprocta > Nothoprocta perdicaria. The sequence continues at coordinate 443,137 of NW_020455810.1, forward strand.
AAAACAGAAGTGTTTTTGAAGAAATAATCACTTTGTTTCAAAGAAAAAAAAAGCTGCTTTTATTTCATAAGATTTTACTACTGTCTGTTAAAGAAACATCAGAGACAAGCAGAATGTGTCTGCTGGCATGTCAGTGACTGTGTAGTGACATCTGCAGACATCTGCAGCACGTCTGTATGAGCAAGAAAAGGCTACAGCAATAAAGCCTCCTGAGGAATTTCTGAAAGCACACTCTGTTCCAGATAGAGCCAAGAACAGAATCAGGTCAAAGAAATACAACAATGACAATGAAAACATTCCTTGGCATACTGCAGGAGATAATCACTCCTGCAGCAATACAGCTGCAGATTTAAAAGCAAAAAGCAAATTATCAAGTTCAGATTTTTAAATAAGATGATATGCAAACATCACAGAAGGAGGGTAAGAATATGTTTCTTCCAGCTAAATATTGAGTTTAGGGATGTAGTAGCTCTGAAAGTAGGTCAAATATATGTCACTGAACAGGACATGTTCTTTTCTGGGCAAGGCAGTGGTGGTGTTCATCACTCGCTTGGTTAGCAGTTGGCAGCACCATAAATATAGGGAGTGTAAATGAACATGGAGCCTTCGCAAATATTGTAAGAAAAGGAAGAAGGGGACTATATAGCAGTGTTTCCACCAGGGCGCTTTCTAGTCTCAGCAATAGCATTTGAAGGGCACATGAGAGATCAAGCTATATTTTTGTAGTATACATATTTCTTTTTCTGAGTTTTGGACAAATACATGCCAGAATTTGCATTTGGAAACTATAGGTCCATTGCGGACTATTTGAACTTGAACAATAGATTCAAGGGCTAGTCTACTGACTGCTGTTATCTTTTAAATAACGAAGAGTTGAAGCTAAGGAAAATTTTAAGTAAAGATTATTTATGCTGGACTGAGTTCCCCTCTCCTATATTTCCTGCTTTTTACTGTTTACACATAACAATGTTTGTCATACCCCAGCTGCAGAAATGTCATAACTTCTGCCCAGATAACCATGGGGTTTCAGTTAGGCAAATTAATCTAAAGCACTCAGTCTTATGAAGAGCAGTGAGGGGTGTGCATGCCATGAGGTTAGATGAGCAGATACCGACAGAGCTCTCCAAAATTTGTTATAAACCTTAGATTACAAGCAAGGGCAGAAAGATATAAACTTGTCAAAGGTAGGTTATGCATGTTACTACATGGTGATGCTTATATGAAAGAGATGACTCTGACCCAGATAGAGAGGAGAGTTATGCCTGCCTTCTGCCTTGCATCTGTCTGCCATACAGCTCATCATTTCAGAAAGGATAGATACCATAAAGCTACCTGCATGAGCAGAGCTGAGTTCAGTATTGTTCAAATAAACACAATACCAGACCAGGATATTTTAGTCTTGCTGAGAATGGCTCCTCTTAGGCAACAGGAAGAACCTACCAATGTACTGCCAGACATGGCTCTGCAAATGGTTTGGGTTATGGATCTGCAAAAAGAAGTTCAGGTGTAATTGTCACTACTTTGACACAGATGTGAAGGGCAGCATCAGAGCTGATGAACTGAGCTCAGCTCAGGCAAGTAGGAGGCATTCTGTTCACCAAAACTGTGATTCCAGCATTGCAAAGCAGCTTTAAAAATAATCCGCAATGTGAAAACAAATATGTTGGATGTGCACAGATCTATGGGAGGGAAGAGAGGGCAGTTTCTGGAAAAGCTGTCCCAGCAGACACCTCTATATGGCTCAGGGGATTTCAAAATGCTTACAGACCAAATACAAACTTATCATTCATATTATTCAGGTTCTGTTTTGACTTGCTTTTTTTGGAAACTATTGGATTTTCCACTCATCTGTTCCATTGTTCCATGTATGCAGGATGGCTCATCACCTGTTGTTTGAGATGAACATTAAAGATTTCACAAACTCAGTCAGATTTTTATTTTTATGAAGCTTCCCCTTCTCCTCTCCCTCCCCCTTCTTCTTTTTTTTCCCTTTCCCCTTTCCATTGGATGACAACAGTTTTCAGGCTGGAATCAGAGTATTCCCTGATACTAGCAGCAATTTTATTCCCCTCACCCCACAAAAACCATAGGCTCTTCACCTTTGTGTGCGCAGCCCATGATAATAGAGAAGGCCCTGATGGGGGAGCCATATTGCTGTTGCCTAGCTGCTGAGGCAATATCTCAGTTCCTAATATTTTTCTGAGTGTCAGAGAAGATAAACTGTGACGAGCATTTTTCAGTGTGGCCCAGCAGGCAGCTGAAAAGCTGCAGCCAACCCGCAAGACACAGTCGTCCGTCTGGCTGTTGGTTTTCTGCATAAAATACGAACAGGTGTTTGGAAAATAAGTGTTATCCTAAAATCCAAATCTCCTGCCCTGTGAAGAGCTTGGCAGTGAGTTGGGAGCTGCAGCTGTCACAGCAGAGGGATGCGGAGATCTGAAGACACATCTCTTCTGCAACCCAGCACGAGACAAGCACTACCTCTCCTGTCGTGCATTATAGGGCATCCAAAACCAAGACTCATCTCTCTCTGCTGCTGAGGCTGGATCACTCTGCAAAATCAGCAGCATTTTAGCACAGTTGGAAAGGCTTACTGCATAGAACGAGGCAATGTCTGATGGTTAATACTGCAGCTCTGGTGACTAAGACATTGTGCATACTAAAATGCGAGGCCATGTTTCAGCACATAATGCATGGTGGTCCAGTATATAGTGCATAGGTTTGGTACTTAACAAAGAGTAAACAGAGCCAGTATCAGCACATACAGAGAAAGCTAGAACAGAAAGTAAAAGCTTTCTGCTGCAGACATGGGAGTTTTATTAATCTCTTCCTCCAGATAAGCCCTGTAGCCTCCTTAAGAAGGAACACTTTTTTTGTTGTTGTTGTTTTGTTCTTTTGGGATGAAGAACACTGTCATGGATGAGTGAGGAATGATGCACTTAGGGATAAGAGAGAAGTAGCAATATGTTAATATGTTCTATTGAGGTCAGATATCAACTGCAATATTCAGTCACCTCAAAGGGTCAGGGAGATCCTCCCATTGAGTCACAAGACTTAGAACAGACCCCCTTGCTTTTCAAATTCTTTCTCAGAGGAGCTTAGCTGTGGCTAGATCCAGACCTAGTCCTAGACTTGGCCAACAGTTTATGTATAAAGATTTATGCACGTGATAAATCAGAGACAGAACATAGCAAGGTTTCCCAAAGATTTGCAAAGTTTAACATGCTATTAATCACTTAGGGAGGATCTGTCACGTATAAGGAATCTCTCAGCCTCAGAAGTAACCTTGAGAAGCATCCCTGCTCATGAGCAAGTGCAGTCTCCTGTGTAGGAGAGCTCAGTGGGCTATGGGGGCTCACTCCTGTTTATGAGAGGGGGGATAATTAACTCGCAGTTATATTTGGCATACTGGGTGAGTCTTTGTTGATGCATACCCTACGTGCTGTTTACAAGGAGGTCAGGTTGAGCAGAAGAGAACATACAGAGGTAACGGCAAAGGAAGGAGCATACCATCACAGACAGACATCACAGACATCCAGACAGCTTCCAGGAAGGAAGGAAGGAAGGAAGGAAGGAAGGAAGGAAGGAAGGAAGGAAGGAAGGAAAAACTTACTAGTTTTGTAATATAATGGTAATAACTTGAGTAAAACTTGGGAGCTAGGTTCCTGTACCAACCTAAGTAAAATAAGTATTGAATATAACCTTTGTGAAACAAAATCACCACATTTCCTCAAAGGTTGCTGTAAGCAAGTGTTTGTACAATGTAACCTTATATTGCCTATACTAACATGATTGCTGTATTTCTGCCTTCAAAAATCACCTAGCCTGTTATTTAGAATGACAATGTAAGTCCTTTTTTCTTTTTTTTTGTCCAGATTAGAAACATAATGAGGACTCATTACTGCTAACATGCTAGGCCAAGGGGAACAGAGACAGATGTTGCCTTTTTTTTTGAAAAAAATACAATTTATATCTTGTGATGATACTGTCTGCCTTATGATATTTCCTTGGCCATCTGCACACTGTAATTATGTTTCTCTCCTGCATTTTTTCCCTGTTTTTTTTCTCTTTTTGTTTCTGTCATGAAACACAAAATCAGTGTTAGTATTTCAGTTTATTTCATTTGTCATTTTGGGTACTAACATTAGATTTCATTGTCTTCACATGACAGGTCTACAGGATTACACTGTTAAATAATGCTTATAGAAGATGAATCCCTATTTCATTCTCGTCATTGCTCTCTGACTGCAGCAAGCAAACATGTTACTTGTAGCAAAAAATGTACTTGTACTGTAAAATGCATAATTAAGACCTAGAAGAAAAATACACTACACTTACTTAGAGAAATACAGATGCACTGTAAGATACATATGCTCTCAAAGTAATCACCAAAACACTTAAATTAAACTTGGCATAAAATTTTAGTTGTTCAAAAAATATCTTTAAGAAAAAAAAAACGCATTTGCCGAAAGATATCTCCAGAGATTTTTGCACATATCTGCTTGTAGAGTAGACTAAGACATAAATAAGGAACTAAATTAAACTCCTAGTATTGTTCATAAAATCTTATGAAGATAGCAGGGTTTCACAGAAGAGCAGAGGAACAGAAACTGGCAAAATACAGTGTTACAGAAACCTTCCAATATGGTGACAGATACTGAGAAGGACTAGCAACTTATTTTTCACATCTTGCAAAGCAGATTGAACAGTTCTGGCTGTGATAGTTCCTACTGAAGTACTTCCTACTGAGATGTTTATCAAGTCATCAGTAATTCAACTTCTATATTTCTGAGCTGCAATGCTGAATACTGCAATAAAAATGAAAATTATTACTAAATCAGAAATATATGTTAAATATATATTCATATGTAAATATCTAACACTATTTTAGCCTGTTTTTTTATAGAACCAAAGTATTGCGAATGTGCTGTCCACCTGTTTGTCCATCCACATCAATAATTTTTTAACCTATTATCTAATTAGTCTAATCTGACACATGACAATGAGTGTGTTTCTTAAACTGCCTTCTAATTACAATACAATTCCTTTAGCTCTCTGAAACTTCAGATATTAAGACTATTTCAAAGCATGAAGACCTGGCATTGGACATAGACAAGACCAAATGAAGTACAATGTTGACATAATCAACCAAGTACTGCTGCATGGGTATGGAATCTATCCAGAGGCATAGGTGACCATTGACCACTTGATTCTAGTCTTTGATACTACTTCACTCCTCTGTTCTATTAGAAAGAAAAATATGCACCTATAAAGTAGTTTAATACCTTCCAGGTCTGTTGGAAATGGCCAACACTTCCATCTATATTGTATTTCTCTTTCTATGAGGGGAGAAGGAAAGAAATAAAAATCAATGACAGTTCATGTTATTTTAAATGATTTTTCTGATGGGTTGTCTTTTCAAACTTAAAGATATAGGGTAGTGAGCAACAGGTGAAAAGTCTGTCCATTTCCCTCATTACTGCAAATTAGAAAAAAATAAACATTTGCAGAAAATAAAATATCAAATTATATTTTTCCCTCAAAAAATCTACTGAGAAGCTTCTCCATTTATGACCTGATGTGTTTTGCCTTTCTGGGTCTAATCAGTAAATGAACTTTATACAGCTGAACCCAAATTCTGTCATGCTCAATATTTATGTTAACGTTAATATTTATGTTATTTATTTTTATATGAGAACATACATTTTTGCTCAGTATTAGTTATAAGGTATTACTATTACTCCAGCATGTAAATATATACCTCATTTTTAAATAGTTTTACAGAATCACAGAATCAAAGACTGATTTTGGTTGGAAGGGATCTCTAGAGATCATCTAATCCAGCCTCTCCAAACAAACACGGTTTCCTACAGCCTGTTGCACAGGATCACTCATCCGAACAAGTTTTGAATATCTTCAGAGAAGGAGACTCGACAACCTCTCTGGGCAGCCTGTTCCACTGTTCTGTCACTCTCACAGTAAGTTTTTCCTCAAATTCAGGCAAAACTTCCTGTGTTTCAGTTTGTGCACATTGCCTCTTGTTGTCATTGGCCACCACTGAAAGTAATCTGACCCCACTGTCTTGATGTTGTCACTTAAAGTATTTGTATGCACTAACAAGATCCCCTCTCAACCTTCTCTTCTTTAGGCTGAACAGGCCCAGCTCTCTCAGTATCTCCACATAGGAGAGCTGGTCCAGTCCCTTAATCCTTTCTGTAGCACCATGTTGGACTCTCTCCATTAGCTCCATGTGCCTCTTGTACTGGAGAGCCTGGAACACAGTGCTCCAGATGTTGCCTCATCAGGGCTAAGCAGACAGGAGAGTATACTTCCCTTGACCTGCTGGCAACACTTTTCCTAATTTGCCTTCTTGGCCACAAAGGCCCATTGCTAGCTCATGGTCAATCTATAGTCCGCTATGACTCTGAGGTTCTGCTCTGCAGAGCTGCTCTCCAGCAGGTCAGCCTTCTGCAGGGGCTAAGTTTGCCGTCCTGAAGTCCAGGGTTGCAATACTACTTATCCCCCTGCTTCCTCTACACATGATCTTAAGCTCCTTCACCTCATGATCACTGAAACCAAAGATACACCCAGCCTTAGAGGGAGGTGTCCTGCAGCACACCTCCTTGCTGGCTCCTTCAACATCTCTGTGTTCTGCATGGACACCAGGGCTTCTGATAATGAAGCTACTTCCAGCTGTCTGTAGAAGGCCTCATCTACTTCCTCTTCCTGGTCAGGTGGACTGTTGGAGACATCCACAACAGTGTTGCCCATGTTGGCCTGCCATTTAATTCTTACCCGTAAGATCTAAACTTGCTCTTACTCCTAGGCAGAGTCCATATATTCCAGTTCCTCTCTCACATAAAGAGCAACTCTCTCAACTCATTTTTCCTGGCCTGTCTTTCCTAAAAAGCACATAGCCATCCATGACAGCATCCCAGTCATGGGAGCTATCCTGCTATGTTTCTGTAATTGCAAAGAGATCGTAATGCTGCACTATTACGAACACAGATCTCCAGTTCCTCCTGTTTATCCCTCATCCCATGTGCACCGGTGGACAGGCACTTTAGAGAGGTAATTGAATGTGAAGGTTTCTCAAGAGGAGTGTAGGAGAACCCTCCACGTTCATGTCCTGTACACTCTTCTGCCCCTCCATGCACCCACAGGAAGCACGGCAACTTGAGCTGCATTTTGCTGGCTACCCTGTCTCTCTATAACTCTCTCATTCTCTTCTCTCCTAGTTTAAAGCCCCTCTAACTTGGCTGGCCAACCTGTTGGCAAAGACATGCACGCCCTGCTTAGTGAGGTAGATCTCATCTCTCCATTACTTGTTGGAGATCTCCCTGTCTTCAAACAGGGTCATATGGTCAGGGCAAAAAAAAAAAAAACCTGTTTCCAAAGGCAGTTGTTCACCTGAATATTTGTCTGCTCCTTCTCACATCTTTCTACCTCACTGGCAGGATTGAAAGGAAAACAACCTGGGCCCCCAGACCCTTGACCAGCATCCCTAGAGCTCTGAAAACCTGTTTGATGGTTTCCTTTCCCTTGGATATTGTTAACTCCCACATGGAAAAGCAGCAGTGGGTAACAAGTCTTGGCAGTCTCTTTACAGTAGATTGGTAGAAGTCTCTGGCAACAATCACTCCTTCCAAGTGTTCCTGTATCTGTGCAGGGTCTATCAGCTCAGTTGTTTCCCTTGAAGCCAAGCCTCAGCCTGGAAAAGAGATCCTCCTCCCCCATCCCTATTCCCTATTCCTATTCCTATTCCTATTCCTATTCCTATTCCTATTCCCCCATCCCTATTCCCCCTACCCACACACAAATGCACACACATAAAAAAGACTGTTAGGAGTGGGATTTGAACTTGCATCTCCCAGGGAGACAGCACCCTTCATGCAGGGCCTTAGACTGCTTGGCCATCCTGACCCAGATGAAGGCCTAGATTGAGGCTGTTTGCTGTTTGTTTATGTCCATACATAGTTCATTAAAAGAATAGGAAAGGATGATTACATTGTAGAATATATTAAATTCTCATTCTGACAACTGTCTTTAATGTTTTTGATAAAGGGCCTCAGTGTGCAGCTAATTTGTCTGATTGGAGTAATTGATATCCTACAGGCTTTTTCTCAGTTGAAAGGGGCACTATCTGATATACTCACCAAACAATTCTGTATCCTTTGCATTTGTCCTCAGGTGAAATAACACCTGAGGCATGTTAATGGTTAAAATAAATATATTAGAGGATAAAATAACACCTGAGGCAATGTTAATGATTAAAATACATATATTAGAGGATCTAGTCAAAATACTTTTGGAAGAATAGCAGGGCCATTCTTGTTTTGTTTAGGTAAAAGATTCCTAAAGACAGTGGTAAATTCAACATTTCACCACAGCAATATATCCTCACACGTAGGAAGGGCATTTAAGCAGATCAAGACTTTGTTATGTATCTCTCTTCAAAAAAATGTATTCCTACTCGACCTCCAGCTTCACCTTTACTTTCTGATTTCAGCTTGAGCCATGTTTGCAAACCTCTAGTACCATATCCTTCAGCTGAGAATGAGCTTACATACTATGTAAGAGGTATAGGCAGAAGTTTCAACTTGTGCACTGCTTTGTAAGTATAAGGGCTGCATAACCAGCCTAGAAAGAGGCCGAGAAAAATAATACCTTGTGAGTTCATATACAAGGGCACTTTTAATTAATTCATAACTGGATCTGTCTTCAAATAACAATAGGATTCACCTTTGATCCTAAGCTTTTAAGTTTTACTTCACAAGTAATCACGCACCATTCCTGTTGATGCTGGTGACAGTAAACATATGCTAATGTTACCAAAAGACTTTGCTGTTGACTCCTGTGGATGTAAGCAAATATTTTACAGTAAGTGCACTTTTGCTCAAGCGTTCACTTTACCAGTAATATTTTTCTTACCTGGTCACGTAAGTTGACAAGAGCCAGTGTGTGTGTCTTTTATACAAATAGCTCCCAGAGGTAATCTTGATGAGAGTAATGTACCTAGAAATATCTTCTCATAAGTGCTAAAAATAGAGGCATATTTGTCAGGCCACTCAACTCCAAGAGCAAGGTCACTATTTTAATAGAGTTCCTAAAGGAGCTAGTATTAAATTTTGGCATACATTCCAAGCTTTGGTGCAGGAATGAGAAATAATCCATAAACTATGGATCTATTGGAAAGAAGGAATTGGCACTGATGAAAAGAAACAGATTGATTTACATTCTTCTTCCTCCACCACTGGAAAATCCTTCTAAATATTCCTTGTCTTCAGGTTCTTGCCTCACTACTTTTTTTTTTTAATCTTTTTTTTTTTTTTTTTTTTTGTAGACACCTTACATTCCTTGTTTCCAAATGGCATAGTTGACAGAGAAATCTTCCAGTGCTATTCTTCTAACACTTGCTGTTGGAATAACAGCTTTTATATTTACATGTGTAAAAGTCACCCTGCTTAAAAGCAGAACTTACAAGATGTGCCTGTACTGAGGTTTGAGAGGCAACTCAAGAGCATACAATAGTTGATTTGCCCTCTCTGTAAATGACAAACTCAGAAGAGCAGCCCAAGTGCAATTGTATGCTCTCTAGGGCAGGAATAGCGTCTGTGTGAGCATACCCATCATCTCAGATCAGCAGTGGGCAGTGTGGGTGCTGCCACATGCATTGAGACAGATTATTCATATGCCACTTAGAGGCATTTTTTGTAGATCTCTTAGCAATACCAAGGAAGTGAAGTCTTGCATGGTGACTCTATCATACTCTAGAAGCAGGCAGTGAAAAGAGAGTTGCTGAGTGAAGAAGCAAACAGGACAAACTTCCAAAGAATATTGCATACAGTAACACGAAAAATCTGAAGTAAACTTTTTACAAGGTCTAATGGTGATAAGGATATCCTTTATAAGCAAAGGATATTAGCCTAAATTAGGCCAAATACAGACATGAAAGAAGCAAAAGTACTGGACATTGAAAGTAAACTGTAACACTAAACTCTAAGAACTCATCAGCAGCACCTGACCACAGAGCAAGGCTGAGCTGGTTTACTTAACTATGGCTTAGGTTTAATTCAAATAGGAAGGTCTAGCTCATCTGGTTAAGGCAATTGCACAAATTAACCTAAGCATTACATCTAATCTCTTCAGAGATAAGGTGACAGTTTAAGTGTATTTGATGGACATATGTATAGTAATGTAGCTTTATATGAGTAATTGGGAAATTTGAAGTTCTCTATCCTGAGCTAAATTCCTCTAGCATTGAGGTCCCACCTGCATGTGTAAGAAAGCTCTTAGTTCCTTGCAATTAATGGCTGAAATTCGGGAAGATTGATCCCCATTGGGCCTACCAAGCTTAAATTGAAAATCCATGAGAATTTCATTGTTGCTCCTGTATGCCTGTTTAAGTTAAATAAAATAATGAGAGGAATCAAACAAGCTGGAATTGCATTCATATTTTGTTCATTAAATATTTCTGTTTATCATTTTTATTATTTTGCATTGTCCTGTAATTATAAAAGACTATTTTTGAATGGAATACTTTTCTGGAAGTGCTACTTTGATCTTCCCAGCTCAGATTCCCAACTCATTTTTGGAATCAACAACAGCATGCATGATATCTGTAAGACCTCCAGGAGGGTCCAGGTCCTGGGATATACCATTTTCTCAGCCACTGCCAATGTGTGAACAATGCACAGACATCGCTATAGCAAGACCATTGCAACCTATAAGCTTTGTCTTGGATTAGAGACAGGTCCCATCTGATTAGCAGGTCTTCTTCTCCAGCTGTCTTCTATTGCACTAGGTAACAAAGGGTTTTTAATACCAAAAATGCTTTTTTGCTTTCCCTTATGTGGTAATATGTTTCAGTTCAAACAAACAGAAACACTTTTAGCCTTCAAGGCTATAGGAAAAAAAGTGAAAATCTCATTTCTGTCATTTCATTCATCCTCAGGACAAACATCTGAGGACAAATAGCAAAGAACAAATGAGCTATTCTTTTTGCCAGCAGAGAAGGTGCCTGGGAGTGCAAGTGATTAGGAGTGTGGTGTGGTAGTTCGTATGGGCAGGAGATGCAGGGAGCCTCCTTTTGGTTCTGTGGAGAGAGCTCTCTCCACAGTCTTTTCCATCAGTGAGAAATCAGGTAAAACCATAGTCTCTACTCTGCAGAGAACCTTCGCTAGGAAGACTGTGGTGATGCAGACAGAATCGCCACAGAAACATGAGGCAGTCCAGGTCTGTAGCTGTAGGGAGTGTCTGAGCCCCTCCATGTTAAGAGGAAGTAGCAAAAACATGACTTGCCTTAGATGTGGGCAAGTGGATTTAACCTGATGGTGGAGCTGAAAGAGGAGGTGGAAAGGTTGAGGAGCATTAGTGAATGTGAGAAAGAAATAGACTGGTGGAGTTGTCTTTTGCAGATGTCCCAAGGAGTGCACCCAGAGAACCCCTCAATTCAATCTAAGGATCTACTACCCTCTTGCCATACAGTGGAGGGGGTAGAATTAACAGTAATAAATGATAAATAAAAATGGAAGCAGATTCCTGTTTGAGGTGGCAGGAGAAGCCCTTCCCTGGCCCATCTGCTCCCCACAAGTGACCGTGTTCAACAGGTGTGAGGCTCTGGAACTGGAGGACCAGACAAATGAGTTCACAGACCAAAGTCCATCCAGGGGGTTGTCTAGAATGAGGCAGTCAAGTCTACACCTTAAGGCTGCTTCCCCCCAAGGGAAAAAGGAGCACCCAGAAAAAGCGGCAAGTGATTGTTGTGGGTGACTCCCTGCTGCAGGGCACAGAGGCACCAATCTGCAGACTGACTGCTTGTCCAGAGAGGTCTGTTGCCTGCCAGGGACTCGTATAAGAGATATTGCAGAGAGGCTGCCAAGCCTTGTCCAGGCATCTATTATCCCCGTTACTGTTTTATATGGGCACTAATGATATCATGGGGAAACCGAGAAACATCAAATGAGATTTCAGAGCCCTAGGGATGGCAGTCAAAGATTTCGGTGCCCAGGTTGTGTTCTCCTCTATCCTTCCAATATGGGGAATGGATACAAGGAGGAGAAGGTGTATATTTCAGGTTAACAACTGGCTGCGCCACTGGTCTTGGCAACAGGSTTTTGGTTTCTATGACCATGAGATTCTGTTTGGAGACCACCAGCTAGTGGGGAATGATGAGAGCCACCTGAGCAAGAGTCTTTGCATGTCTTTGCCAAAAGGCTGGCCAACCTGGTTAGGAGGGCTTTCAACTAAGCAAGAAGGGGGAAGGGGAGAGTTACACAAACAGAGCAATCAATGTTGTGGAGACAAAGTCAGAAGGTGCCCAGCGGGAGTATGGTAGTGGGGAAGTGAATATCGAATATGATTATAGAGGGTTCTCTTTCACCCCTCCTGGAAAATCTGCGGGCTCGTTTACTTCCCTTAAATGCCTGTACACCAATGCATAAAGCATGGGAAATAAAGAGGATGAACTGGAGATCTGTGTACAGTCCCAGTGTCACGATCTCATTGGAATTACAGAGACGTGGTAGGATAGCTCGCACAACTGGAGTGCTGTCATGGAAGGCTATATGAGTTTTAGGAAGGACAGTCTGGGAAGGCGAAGTGTTGGAGTTGCTCTTTATGTGAGAGAGCAACTGAAATACACAGAGCTCAACCTGGGAATGGATGATGTGTGAGTTGAGAGCTTGTGGGTAAGGATTAAAGGGAAGACTAATGTGGGAGGTACTGTGGTAGGCGTTGGCTACAGGCCACCTGACCAGGATGAGAAAGTTGATGAGGCCATCTACAAACAGCTGGAAGTTGCCTCATGGTCACAGGCCCTGGTTCTCATGGGTGGCTTCAGTCACCCTGATATCAGCTGGAAAGACCACAGAGCTAGGCACAAACAGTCCTGGAAGTTTCTGCAGTGTGTTAACGTTAGCTTTTTTTGATACAGGTTGTGGAGGAGGTTACAAGAAGAGGTGGGCTACTGGACCACGTACGAACAAATAGAAAGGGACTTGTTGGAGATGTGAGGGTGGGGGGTGGTCTTGGCTGCAGTGATGATGACTTGGTGGAGTTCAGGATCCAACAAGGAGGAGGCAGGGTTGTAAGTAGCTGTACAACCATGGACTTAAGGATGGCCAGCTTTGGCCTCTTCAGAGACCTACTTATAAGAATCCCGTAGGCTGGAGTTCTAGAAAGAGTTGAAGGAGTTAGTATTCAACCAGCACTTCCTCCATGCCCAGGGTCGGTGAGTTCCTATGAGTTAGATGTCAGGCGGGGGTGGGGCAGGAGGCCTGCGTGGATGAGCAGGGAGTTCCTGGCAAAACTCAGTCAGAATCAGGAGAATGACACAAGCAGTTATAACTTACACAGGAAAAAAAGGATTTGTCTCTCATCTCCTTTTCCTTGGCTCAGTTACCTGCTAGACACATGCAGCTTTTAAAATATGGTATTTGCTTCTCTGACCAAAGTTCTATTAAAAAAAAAAAAAAAAGATCAGATTAAGCATAGGAGCAGGAACTGAAATGGTGGAGTTAACATGTTCAGGGCACCATTGTCTTCTTGGGCAAGTAATTTAGACCCAGGTACTCAAAGATTGCCTTATGCATGGTAATCAATTCACTGAACTTTAGGTATCCACACCCAAACTAGTCATCTCAACCTACATTTATAGTCAACAGCAGAGAAAAATTGTAGCTAAGGTAGGAGTTATTCAAAACTATTTTAGATGTTTTCTTAAAGATGAGATGAACTTCCCCTAGAAACTTCTCTCTACACTGATAATAAATGAAAGCTCAGATGATTAGCTTTCACATCGAAAATATGACCATGTCTAAATATGGACATATTAAACTCTGCTGCAGGAATTTAAATATTTTTGAGAATCTGCACCTAACTGCCATTGGGTCTTACTGTGGTTTTAGTCTAAGTGCTGCTCGGAAAGATGGGGTGTCTTGTGGACACATAGGATAAGTAAGGATATGTAAGGATACATAAGGATATGTAAACAAATATTAAATGCAAATTATTCTTAAGTTTTAATTTATTGAGCTATAAAATATTACTTTAAGTTGATTTTATGTACAGGTATATCTGATTCACTATGAAACAGTGTACAAATATATTCAGCTGAAGTAACAACTGTAAAATTTTATTTCAGTGACAGAAATAAGCCATGTGCTTTATATCATTGATAAAATGAATCACAGAAGAGAGAATGAGTAATGTGTCAGTCTTTTCTCTTATGCTTTTTCAGTTCAACAGATTTCTTTTGTTATGATAATTGAATTTATGCATAATTGTCTGATATATGTAATTAAATTTCCCTTGTTTTTACTAATTGGTTCCTGATCTCTTCTTATTCTATTTTCTAAATTTATAAAAGTGACTCAGTTATGCAACAGTAACATAAGCCAAGATTTTCAAGTGACTTTGAAAACTGAGCTCATTCTTCAGTAATTGATTAAATATTTTTATCTGTTTTGGTCTCGGCTTCTCTTTTCTATTTTAGGCTGATATGGCTACCTATTTCTTCTTCTATATGTTCTCCTCATAGGACAATTTTGTTTATTACTAAATGTTCAGTATTTTTTCCCTATAGATTGCTGTGAATGATAGCTATGAAAAATTTTGAATGCTACAAATTGTCTAGGGTCAAGTAATCCAGAAAATTTCATCTTGTGAGAAAACATTTTAAGAGGTCAAATGAGTTCTAAATCATTTTTTTTTTTTTAGCTTATGTTAATTTGCAAAGTTTCTATCTACTATCAATATGTATTGCTGAGTGGTATATTTTGTTTATGGTAGGAAAGTCATAAAACGTAATCTGAAATCGCATGTCTACAGCAGTCCTGAAGCATCTAAACCTCATACTTTTTTTTTCATGTTGGTAATAAGTGGTTACCGAAGAATGAAGACTTTTTTTACATTATATACAGGTCTTTGGAAATTGAAAGATATCCTTTTTCTCCATTTTCCTTTTCTGATTTTGTTTCAAGAAAACAAGGACACATGAAGCTGGCTCAGAGTAGAGGGCAAAAGAAAAAAGAGGACTATTTATGAATGCAAATGAAATATCAACATGATATGATTCAACAATTTGATATGTGATTTTATATAAAGTCTGTCAAGCTATATTCTGCGATAGGTTATTACACATGATTATAGAAAGGATTCCATTAACACATTAAGTTCCATTAATACCATTTTCTCTGGTTTCCTTGAATTCTTCTCTAAAGCAGAGTCATTACGCATTTGTATAGCCTTACTGAGAATATCAGTGCTAAAGCAGAAGTGACATTTTCAGACATTATTTCAGAGAAATTAGTCAAAGTCCTTTTTCCTTTTTTTTAAATATTTTTATTTTTTCCCTCCCCAGTGCTGCCTTTTTTTTGTGTGTTTTCCGATAGCAACATCAAATGTTATGAAATAGGTGAGTTGCCTCTCTAGTCTAGTATCAGACATCAACAAATAGGACATGAATAAAGGATAAATTTTCCATAGTATATGAAAAGAGAGAAAAAATTTTAGTCTTCTTTCCGTTCCCTAAAGGGTAGTAGGATTTTTGTTGGGATTTTTTTTAAGCTAATGAGTTGTCATAATGATTGAGAGTGTTTATTAAGCATAAGTGATGCTACGAAACTCTACTAAGTTGAAAAAAAACCACTCTCTACAGTTGCGGTGAATGAGGAGGCAAACACCTCAGAAAACTAAGGCTAAATACTTGTTATTCTTGAAAAAGAATAATGTGTGTGTGACCAGCGTGACCTGGCACAAAACTCTTAGTTGCTTTGCTGCTGCTAAAGCATATCGATTTCTATATGGGCATTTTTCTTAAAAATATCTTCAGTCTTCAGCTGTTGGTCAGGCGGCAAGTGATAATTCCTAATGAAAAGGACAAAAAGTGTGATAAGAAGAGCCATCATTAAATATGAGTGCAAAGAAAAAATGTTATTTCACACAAGAAAAAGAGAGCAGAGGATGTTGTTGAAAGAAATTATTCAGTGCCTCTACAGTTAATGATAACAAAAACAATAAACTGCACTGGTAATAAAATCTTATATGCTAATATTCAAAGTGATCTGTAACTTCTAGAGATTAAAATGAAACTTGAGCAATTCTTTTTTCTCTTTCTAGATACGCTCTGTGAGCTGCTACTGGTGACTGGATAATGGACTAAAATGCGCTTTCAGGTTGGGCAGCTCTTGTGCCATTTATAAAAAAAATAAAGTAGAACCAGGTATTTTTAATGATGACAGTGCACGAGCCTGAAATTTGTGACTGTTTTTATATGGAATGGATTGAAATATTTCTATAGTGATATGTTTCCTGAAGAGTCCTGCAGTAGAAAAGCCTGACTGTGATTGTACTTGTAACAGTTGTCTGTTTCCCTTCTGTAACAGAAATTGTAATGTTCTTTTTTTTCTTAAAATGAAAGTACTCCAGCAGATAATATACACTATATACATACATATATATATGCGCATATATATATATGTGTGTGTGTGTATATACGCCTATTCGGAGGCCAAAACACCTGCAGCAGAGAAAAACTCCTCTCAACATCTGTGCTTAAGATATAATAACCATTCCTGTTTGTAACAGGAGCAGTAATCATCCACTCTTTACATTATACCTAAGCTAAACTTGTCACCTTCTGCATAGAAATACTCAACATCAGACCTGGACTCATCCTACTTATAGATGGTCAGTAGTCACTGAAGTGGTCACTGAATTCTCAATGCAAGAAACTTCTCCTTTTGTATAATCCTACTTTAAATATTGTAAGTAAAGCCAAATGTTCAGAGCAACCTATGTCAACGCATCACTGAGTCTGCCTGACAAGGGATCATATCTGAGCTCAGAAATATTGACAACTCTGACTATAGTTAGATATGCAAAGATATGCAGTAAATAATTGAAATGTCCATTTATTTCAATTTACATGCTACTGAAAATTGATATTGTTATTCTTGACACTCCATTCTTAGAAATAAAATCTAAAAGCGTTGGTATGGAACTGGATCGTACTGCAACTGATGTTACTTGCTATTTTTAGGAGAAACCTGCATACATGTTTGATACTGCTGGTTTCACGTACTCTTGGATACTGGCCCTTGTTATCCACTGTTGTTAGCTGAAACGTTTTGAAAGATAGGTCTTGACTTGTAGTTCATTTGAGAATGGTTTGCTGATGTTATTCAGAAATCAATTTTTTGGTCATTATTGTATTTTTGAGATTTTTTTTCCCACATTGGAGGAAAATTTATAGATTGAAAAACTCTTCTGAAATTATATAATATACTAAATTGTTAAAATATTGGTAGTTCTGAAAACACAAGCAAAGTGAGCATGCAAACCGCAAAACAGTCTTTAAAAACACATTAGTATGTAGACTTAAGTCATCCAAAAAGATCGGAAGGAAAGACCACAGAATGTGTTTAAAGGGATGCAAATGTGAGCCAAATGCGCAAAAAAAAAAAAAAAAAAAAAAAAAAAAAAAAAAAGTCAAATAATGTG
This sequence comes from Nothoprocta perdicaria, assembly GCF_003342845.1. Taxonomy (NCBI): domain Eukaryota; kingdom Metazoa; phylum Chordata; class Aves; order Tinamiformes; family Tinamidae; genus Nothoprocta; species Nothoprocta perdicaria. The sequence goes on from NW_020455810.1 coordinate 460,639, forward strand.
GAGGTTCAGTATAAAATGAGATCTATAGGTAGCAAAAGCTGCCTGCTGAGTGTGTCCAGAGAAAAATGTTCAATTGAAGGCAGATACATCTGGGGACAGTACAGATACACATCTTGTGACTTCGAATACATGATCCTGTCTAGGATGCTGGGAGAAACAGCCAGGCTGCAGCAGTTTTACTGCTCACAGGACTTGGAATTAGCTGGATTAAAGCTATTGGAAATATGTTTTCATGTGCTGCAGTTACGCAGTGTAACTATACCCTTCGGTACTTGTGGTGTCTTCCTCCTGTCAGTTCTTGCATTGTGCTCAAATAGTCAGTCGTAGTGGTAAGTCTGAGCAGGTGTGCAAATGTCCACAGCAGAAGGGTCTTTGTGAAGGATATATGTGATTCCATCTCCTGCGATAAGTACCATTCATCAGACCATCTTGAGAACCTGTGTGAAATATAGTAGCATAAGTAGTCCTCAGACTCTCATGATCTGTAACAGATGATCAGATAGATATCTTGCTAGCCTGCTGGTGGCTGATAATCAACAACAATGGCAGCTTACTTTGCACTACACATGGGATCTGACAGTGTGCATAATTAGAAAAGGAGTCCTAGTTACTACAAAATACATAATATGTGACTGTCTGGCTTTCTCTTGATAATTCTTAGAAATAAAAGTCTTTATTTTGTCCAAGATTGCTGCAGGTTGCTGTGTTCATGTAAGCAAATTTGTGGTATGCATGAGCTTCTAAATGAAACAATTTTATTTTTTATGATACTAGTACTAAGAAATCCCAGTTAGTCCTTATGACAAAGAAAGAAATATAGAGAAGTTTAGATTTTATTTCAAATAACTAAAATAAATCTTTGGATATGATTCAGTGATGTGCTGAAGTCCATGAATCTAACCAAGAAAGGTGAATTTAAATTGATATTTTCACAGAAAAAGCAATGTGTTTGTCTATTGCTCATTTCTCTGGGCCATCTTTGTTATTTTACCTACAAATCATAAATTTTCAGTAAAATACCACAAGCAAAAATTGTGCCAGTAAGTCTGTTTTTTTTAATGAAGAATAAATATTGGGAAGGTCTTAAGTAGAACCTTTGTGGTGAAAGGAGCTTACTTCCTACCTTGACTTATAATATCATCTCACTTCACAGTCCAAAAAGATGATAAAAATGTTGACAACTGACAAAATCAACTTTAGCGAGCGTTTAATTTGGTGACTCAGAAAAAAAAAATAATCTTAAGTGCATGACTTCAACGGAAAACTAACATGCAAATGAATTATGTGCCTGACCACTTAAAATGCTGAAGAAGGAAGGCTATCCTTGAATGTGGCAAACTTTTCATAGACTTTTAAGCAACTCAAAGAGAGAAATTCTTGTTTTGAGATTATTTAAGATAGTTAAAAAAAATACTATGAAAAGCATTGCATTATCTGAATTCTGTTTCTTTCTGGACCAATTTGTGGACCACTGTAACTCATACACATGTAACAATTTTGTGGGGGATTTTTTGCATTTTTGTATTTCAGTGTGATAGAATTTATATTTGTGTCTCTTTTCTAGAGTGTGAGATTTTTGTGTCTATAAGTCATATGTAATCGTGTATGTCAGGAAAAAGGAATCTACATTGATTTTATGAAAATGCACTTCAGAATTTTTTATTTGACTTCAGTTTCTGATCATTAAAGGATATTAAGACTTAAGAAATTACAACTTTATGGGTCTTTTACTCTCTAGTACAGCAACAGAAAAGCTTCAGTATGAGTCAGCAATGATTAATGGCAGACTTTGAAATCCTAGGAACCTTATTATTTTCCAGCTTTCTGCTGCTAATGTGGACAGATCCCACAGGGTTGCATAGCTTGGCATGGCAGTGCTTACAGCGCTCAATACTCCTAAGAACACCAGAAAGGCTCCTTTAGGATTTAAAGTATGCATCACATGGATCTTGTTCTCTGAAGTAATAACATCTTCTTAAGTGTTTGATAAAGTCATTAATATGAAGTAATATTTATATTTACCAATACATCAATCTCTCTAAGTCAATTAAGCTATTTTGTAATTAACCGAATAATTGGGTTAAGGAGAACACACAGGTTGTTTATTCTTGAAATGAAAACTTGACACTGTAAAGAAATGAGCAAGTCTTATTAAAAACTTTGAACTGTGTTCAATAAGGGCTCAACTGGCTCTATAGCAGCAGTGTTATCCGCATTGCAATCTGAATTGCTGAATGTGGTGCTATGAAAAATCCACTTAAATATGAAAAGCTGCAGAGAACTTCAATTATGAAAGTGAAATCAGTCGTGCTACTCTAAAGAGTAATCTTTTAAAAGGATACAAATCTAAGCGACTTAATAGAGCACAGTAAACATTTGTGATCTGCAAAAGGCTCAAAAGAAAATGCCTAAACAAATGGTTAAGTGAGGCATTGCACCTAAATGTTTTTCTTCCGCTCTGGTTTCAAGGACGAACTTGGTGTGAATTGTATGACATATAGCTGGGGCTGACTTCCTCAAGCAGAATTTGCCTTTTCCCTTGCCTGTTCTTACAAAACTGATGCAAAATTAATGCCTTTCAAGTTCTTATCTTTCTGTCAGCTGGCTTGTAATTTTCAAGCATATTTAAAAATATTAGATGGAGCTGACAGATAGCCAGATAAACAGCATAAATGAAAAAAGGAAAAGAAGAAACACCACTATGTTCACTTACCCCTTATTTTTATTTGATCTTTTGATCTATTTCCACAAATAGAATATGGAACATAGATTCTCTTTATTTTAAATATATTGAATAAGAGATGTTTAAAAAGACCAAAAAAAAAACAAAGCAGAAGATTTTTTTTTTTTCTGGTTTCAAGTTAGTTTTGAACTAGCTAGCTTAGATACTGAGAGCATTGCAGAGGTGGCAGCCCAGAGAGTCATCGCAGTCAGCATGGACAAATTGTTTGAGTACTGCTTAGTTTTTCAAGGATGATTTTCCTGCTTGTGTTGCACTCATTACTCTCTCAGCTGTTTTACTATCATTGCCTATACTCGATTATTCAAAGGTAGTTGTTGTTTGACTACAAAAGACGTAATGATGTTTTGCCTGCCATGTACATTTACCCTTCACGATACTACCACAGTGCTCAAGCGTCAACTGGATCCAGCAACTGATTCTAGGTGTACTCCATGTTGTCCTCTTTCTGGCAGTCTTTCAGATTGAGAAGCAGCAATTAAGCACATGAAGAACTTCTTTTAAATCTTTGGCTTTCTCTCTTCTATCTTTTCCCTTCCCCGTGAATCAAAGGACTCCACAAACCACCATCACATGGTGGGAGGAATTGAAGTTTGGGCACCAGGTAGGCAACTAGTGATGGCGGGAGGGAGGTCTCATAGTCCAGGAAAATGCTGCTTCTATCCTGATGAAAAGCTGAGTGATGTTGGCATGTACTTAAGAACATCACAGTGCACCTTGCTGAGGCTGACCATAAATTTCATCTGACTCTAATAACAGAAGCAGATGAGCAAACATTGAAACACAATAAACTGCATTCATCAGTACATCAGCTTTTCAAAGCTGCCAGGATGCAGATGAAACGGCGTAGCTAGACTTTGAAGCCTGGAGCTATATTCAATAAGCATGTGCACTTGAGGTGGAATATTTCTTTGTAGCTTTTTGTATAATGAATGAGCTTAAGATGCAAAACAGCCATTCTGCTTTCCCAAGAGAGATTGGAGCTTTTGTTTGCTCTAGAAATATTTCTGCTGGGAATTCTCCTAAACCTGTACTCTGCCAATATAGGAGTGCAAGTTTAAGGGCTATAAGGTCCTCAGGTTTAACCTGGTACTGGTAAGCAGGTGCCTAAGGAATAATTCCCTATAGTCATGTGCATCCAGAGCTAAAGGAGAAAGATCAGCGACTTTAAGTAGCTTTTCCACTGAGAGAAACGTTGTTGAGATCAAGTCAGTTTTGTTACCGGTGTATCTCTTAGAATATAAGACTATTTAGAGCTTTCAAAAATACATGCTGCAGGAAATGTCTTTTTTAATATTCAGGTTTTCCGTAAAAGTACTGGGGCATATGTTAAATGTGCAAATATTGAACATGCAAACTGTGCACTTGGAGAAGGCCTATGTGAAATGTATCACCTTAATAGGAGATGCGGAAATACCTGCTTGGCAAAAATACAGCTATGTGTAGTCTTAAGTATATGGTCCATCTTGTATGCTCGTTTGAGACATTGCTGAGTTTGCTATATAGAAAATGCCAATGATATGAGTGCAGAACTGTCATAAGGAATAAAAATAAGAAATACTGTTTCACAGATTTCATTTTCAGTAAGTAGATTTAAGTAATATTTATAAAAAATAAATGAACTTGGGGAAGGATAGTGATAATGGCTAACAGACTGCTAGCTTGCCAATAGAATTCAAGTTTTATGTTCTTTAGTACGACACAAAAATTGTAGCTATATTGCACAGTTCTTGTGTTCTGTCAGGCCACTGCTCATTTTTTTCAGTTTTATTAGAGTGCTGAACACCTTTATCTGACAGTAGGAATAATGCAGTAGTCTGATGATGGTGGTTGGATACTTATTTATTTATTGTGACTGGGATCTAATCTGCTATAAATTCTGGTAATATACTTTTTAATAACAGTAATAAAAAGGCACTACCTGAATAGCATCTGAAACACATAGAGCAAATATATTATGCTGGAATCACATGTCAAGTTTCTCAATCATAAAATAATGTGATTCAGCAGCAACGGAAATATAGGTGGATTTCTCTGTCCTGTTCTCCTTAGTTAAAGACAAAACATATAAATGAACTAATTTTCAGAAAGAAACCATCCTGTTTATCAGAAAAGCTTTCTCACTCATACCAGAAATTTTGTGTGTCTTCTACTCCTGAATATCATGTAAGCAATTTTGAACTAAAGCGAATAGTATTTCTATATTTGAAGAATTAGCTTGATTCAAAATATACCTCAGAAATCTATTGCAAAGCAGATTTTCCCCAAACTGTCTTTCCTTCTATATTAGTATTATATCACATAAATTTACAAAAATGACAGCTTCTTCTCTCTGTTCCTATATTACCTTTTCTGCTCACCCTTTCATCTTTCCTCCTATTATTGGAGTCTCCCCACAACCTCCTTTACTATCATTCCCCAGAGGGAGGAAAAGGAGAAGGTAAATTTTGCCTGGAAAGGCTGCCTCTTCTCTTAGGGAAGGAAGAGTTTTGCAAGCAATCAGTCATAGGTTTTTCTCAAATATCATTGTAAGTGCTCAGTATCCATTACTGAAGTATTCTCAAAACAGGATAGCTTAATTCTTTAAGGTATTTAAATAGTTAGGAGACCAAATTTACTCTTTTCTTCTCTAGGTCGCAGGACCAATCTTTTTGTATCGTATGTTGTCAGGGTGAAGGAAGAAACTGAATGCCAATTTTCCAAATGCCCTAATTTCCAGTAGTGGCCTAAACACTGAAACATTCCTGCTTCATATCTAGGACTGTAGTATAAGCTGACTTCCGTGGACCCAAAAGGACTGAAATATTGTTTGAGAGGTTTACAGGAAAAAAATCTACTAGACGGTTGACATATAAGCACCTAGAACAAGCAGGAGCCCTCTCCCCAGAATCTCTCTTTAACTGGGCAGTCATTTAGTGCAGCTCAAGAGCTGTGCAGTGGCAAAAACAAAACTAAAAAACCAATCTCCTTCTGTTATGGAGATAAAAAGTCAAGAATGAGCTTCATACTTGATTAGCAGCCACTTCCTCTGCTAGCCAGACAAATAACCAGAAATTTCTGCCATTTGTATCATTTATTTCCGTGTTCCATTTGAAAGTTGTGTGAGCCTATTAGTGGGGTGGGGTTCAGTTGCTATACAAATTAAGGCAACGATTCTATAAGCTTATTTTTGTAGTACTTTGAGAATGTCTTTGAGAATAGCAGTAAATTGCTAATGTGTGTTCAGTAAACTGATAATGTATGAGTCATGAGCATTTCACACAGCTGCCTAAGTCTGTTAAAACAACATCATAATTCAATTGATAATGTTGCAGAATTTGAGACTTTTCTTACATAGAGTATGGGAATGTCATTACATTCTGTGACTCCTGAATAATACATAAAAGTCTGAAATTTGTACATTTGCGTTCAGTAGTTGGGTTTTATGTTTTTTATTAATTTGACTGTCTGATTTGTCATAACGAAAACTCATATTTTTGGGAACACTCTCCAATCTCAGCAATGACTGCGAACTTCATAGCTAGCTTTCTAGAACTTAGCACCATTGATGCACATAGACCTTCCTAAAGGGCTTAAACTGTGCACACAGGCTTACTCTCTTTTTACATATATGATTATTATAAACATGTTATACTATATTCTTTTTATTTTTCAACTGATATGGGAAACAATTATGCTAATTCTTGCATCTCTATCTCTTATGGTTATCCCTCAGACATATACAGATTGATATAGTGGCCAGATTGGTTGACTAACTTGAAGCTATTCAGTTACTCAGAATAGCTTTCAATTATTCAGGCAAATTTGGAATAGAACCATTCAGAGGAGGTTATTTCTTTATGATAGCATTCTAAATTTTTAATATGTATTTTGGAAACTCTTACAACAATGAAAGCTTTATAGATAAGCTACACACCATTCTGCTATTTACTTCTTAAAAATATCTATTGTCTAATTCAAAATCCTTAAGAGAAATATGAAAATAATATTTTAGCTATCTTTTTCAAATATTTATTTAGGATTGGCTTTCTGCTATGTCATGAGCAAACGAACAATCTCAGATACTGTTCTCTACTTACATGAGGCAGATGGCAGTAGTAACTAATCCCAGAAGACTTCCAACTGCTGTTGTAGCTATAATAACCTCCAAGCCAAACAAATATCTAAGTGGAAGAGTTTTATAGATGGACTCATTTACTACAGTGTGGAGAGGAAAGGAGGGAGAAAGTGAGTTATGAAAAAAAAAAATCAAATTCTCTGAATCCCTGACTGGTAAGCTAAGCAAGCTGTGACTGAAAAAATCAGCTAGTTCCTGTAACGTATGCAGAGCAGTAATCCAATGGAATGAGCTAAAATACAGAAATCAGATACCATTCTCTTCCATATGGGAAAAGGCCAAGTATTATTTTTCATTATTCAGAAAATATCTTTACAGCAAGTAAACAGTCGAGTTCTGAAGCATCAAAGATGCTGCTGAGTGAAACTGTGATATCTATTGCTAGAGCTTACTTTTCCTTGCTACCATATTTTCATCTATATAACTTTTTTTTTTTTTTTTTGTCAGATTTTCCTCAGCTTTGCTCTCCATTTCATGAGTTAGAGCGGGTACCAAACTGCTTAGCATCAAAGTGATGGGGTTTGGGCTCTCTCTCTGTGCAAAATACTGCACAAAACACCTTTTCTGGATGCATTTGTGAATAAATATGACCTAAGTTGTTATGGAATGACTATTATATTTGGGATTTTTTATCCCTACCTTGTAGCAGCTAGTCTGAATAGTCTTTTCAGGATCTAAGCTGCCAGGTCTTTCTGCCTTTTTCTTTTACACTGCAATCCCTAGTGCTCCAAAGCTCTGGTTCCTGGACATAACAGGCTAGCTTAACAGTAGACTTGTGCCTAAATTCTTTCGCATTCTACTACTACCAAGAATGATCATGAAAAAAAAAAAAAAAAAAGAAAAGAAAAAGGCAAAATGGTAACCTGGTAACATCTAAACATCTACAGCATCAATAGTGATCTGACCCTCATTTATTATTATTTCATGTTACAGATATTCTGCCGTAGTCATTTTTTTTTTTCTTTCAATGTTGCTGAAAACTCACAGTCCTCTTTGCTGCTTCTAGGGAATGTAGACATTTTGTGGTCTTCCTTGGGGGAAGGATTTGGAATCACGGTTTTGAGTGATGAGGTCATGACTCTCCTAGGATTCAAGCCCATGAAACATGTTATAGTAGATATTTCTCATATGTACAAAGGCAGCTTCTCTCACTTGCAGTGGAATAATACGAGAGCTAACATGTATGCTGTAGAACCCTGTAGATATTATTTTATCCACAGAATTATTTTATCCTGCCCTTTGCAAGAACTTGTAGTAAGCATGTTGAGTTTTTTTGTTGTTGCTGTTTTTATGGTTAATTCTTCTCTTAATGTTTCTGGAGTGAAGGATGAAGTGGACCTTAGATGGGCCTTAGGCTAACAACAGAAGCTCTTTTGTCAAGTTGGAGTCAACTGAAGGTACATTGGCTTAGTCTATCAATCAGAAGAGGAGGTGTTATCAGCCCCTAGGCAAGGAGATGGTCATGGCCAGAGAACTCTGTAGAAAACAGAAGCCAGATCTCAGATGTGTATCAAAAAGATATTATTCTCCAAAAAAAAAAAAAAAAATGCAAAATACAGCTGTAGTATTTTTAGCAGTCTTTCAGAAAGCAGATTGATGGAGTTTGTTTCACAATCTAGCCATATTCCACCAAAACAGTGAATCCATTGGTAGCAGCATGGCTCTTTCAGCAGATCATCTCTGGACAATTCATAGAATGCCCAAGGTTGGAAGGGACCTCAGAGATGGAGTCCAACCCCCCTGCACACGCAGGGTCACCTAGAGCACGTGGCACAGGGCTGCATCCAAGCGGGTTTTAAAGATCACCAAAGAAGGAGACTCCACAACCTCTCTGGGCAGCCTGTGCCAGTGCTCTGTCACCCTCACAGTGAAGAAATGCTTCCTTAAGTTCCTGTGGAACTTTCGATGCTTCAGTTTTTCCTGCCCACCACTGAAAAGAGGCCGCCCCCCTCCTCCTCCCTCCCTCCCTTGAGGTATTTATACACACTGATCAGGTCCCCCCTCAGCCTTCTCTTCTCCGGGCTGAACAGACCCAGCTCCCTCAGCCTTTGCTCATAGGGCAGATGTTCCAGGCCCCTGATCATCCTGGTAGCCCTGCGCTGGACTCTCTCCAGCAGCTCCACATCCCTCTTGTACTGGGGAGCCCAGAACTGGACGCAGTACTCCAGATGTGGCCTCACCAGGGCTGAGTAGAGGGGGACGATCACCTCTCTCGACCTGCTGGAGACACTCTTCTTAATGCACCCCAAGATCCCGTTGGCCTTCTTGGCCACCAGGGCACACTGCTGTCTCATGGTCAACTTGTCGTCTACCATGACACCCAGGTCCCTCTCTGTGGGGCTGCCCTCCAGCAGGTCCACCCCTAATCTGTACTGGTGTCCGAGTTTATTCCTCCCCAAGTGCAGGACCCTGCACTTGCCCCTGTTGAACCTCATGAGGTTTCTCACCGCCCAGTCCTCCAGTCTGTCCAGGTCCCTCTGGATGGCAGCACAGCCCTCAGGGCTATCAGCTACTCCTCCCAGTTTGGTGTCATCAGCAAACTTGCTGAGGGAGCACTCCATCCCTTCATCCAGGTCGTTAATAAATAAATTGAACAGGACTGGATCGAGAACTGACCCCTGGGGGACACCACTAAGTACAGGCCTCCAGCTGGACTCCACGCCACTGACTACCACTCTCCGCACTCTGCCACTGAGCCAATTCCTAATCCACCTCCCCGTCCACTCATCTATCCMACACCTTCGGAGCTTGCCCAGGAGGATGCTGTGAGGGACGGTGTCAAAAGCCTTGCTCAAATCCAGATAGATGACATCCACCGCTCTGTCCTCATCTATCCAGGTAGTCACTCCTTCACAGAAGGCAATCAGGTTAGTCAAGCATGATTTCCCCTTGGTGAATCCATGCTGGCTACTCCTGAGCACCTTCTTCTCCTCCATGTGTCTGGAGAGAGCAGCCAGGATGAGCTGGGGTTCATCCATCACTTTCCCGGGGATGGAGGTGAGGCTCACCGGTCTGTAGTTACTCGGGTCCTCCTTCTTGCCTTTTTTGAAGACTGGAGTGATGTTGGCTTTCTTCCAGTCCTCCGGCACCTCCCCCATTCTCCAGGACTTTCCAAAGATGATGGTGAGCGGCTTGGCTAGGACATCTGCCAGTTCCCGCAACACCCTGGGGTGCATCCCATCAGGGCCCATGGATTTGTGCGTGTCGAGTCTCCCTAGATGCTCTCTGACCCACTCTTCCTCTACCGAGGGCAAGCCCCCTCTACCTAGGGGGCCTTGGTTGCCATCCTCATCTAACTGCTCCCCARGGTCCAAGGCCTCAAATCTATTAAACGTGGTCACTGGTGGGGGTGGGGTGGGCCAGAGAAGGGTTGTCCTGCCCCCCTGAACAGGGACCCTTTTCCACTGTTTTTCATCCTTAGATTTTGTTAATTCACTTCCCTCTGCCCTGAAGCAAGAGGGTGCTGTTTTTTCAGGTTGAACTGGGAGGTTTTCTGGGCGCATATCCTGGGAGGACTGCAGAACGCAGCTCCACCAGTCTATTTCTCTCTCACAATCCCTGATAGCCCTGAGCCTTTCTACTTCCTCCTTCAGCTCAGGCTAAGCAGGGACGCCACCTGCTCACACCTCAGGCAGGCAGTGTTTTCGCCACTCCCTGGAACCAAAGAAAAGCTCAGGCACTCCTCCCAGGTAGTGACCTGGACCGCTGCATGCTTCTGTGGCGGTTCAGTCTGGGATGCCACAGTCTTCCTGGCGCGAGTCTTCTGGTGAGCAGACGCCATGGCTTCCCCTGCCTTTCTGCTGATGGAAGAGACTGTGGGCAGGATTCTTTTGCTCGCCGGGGAGGGACCTCCCTGCTCGCCCGTCCGTGCCCTACTGCCGCGCCGCGCTCCTGGTCGCCCGCGCTGCCTGGGGGCGGCCTTTGAGTTCCCGCCTGTGCTGCCGGCTCCGCCCCCGCTGAGTCAGAGCCGCCCCGGGCCCGGGGCTCCGCGCTGCCCGCTCAGGGGTCGGCGCCGGGGCTGCCTCGCGCTGCTCGCTGCCTGCGYTCKCTCGCTCGGCGGCTTTGGGCCGCAGTGGCTCGTCTCTAGACAAGGAGCTCCGGCACGAGCGTCTGCTCCAGAGCCCTTCCCTTCGAGATCGTTCTCCTTGTTGTCATACTGATTACAACAAAGATCAGATACTGCTAAGCAAGAAGCCTGACTTTTGCTCTCTCTTTTGGAATTCTGTCTGATTGCTGATTCTGTCTCCCTTTCGGAAAGAAAAATGCACAGTCTTCCAGTGGCTTCCAGAAACTAACAAAATCTGACCAGATCCTTGTAATAACGAGATGGCTCATGTGTTCATGAGCCATCAAAGTGTCAGGGTTTAGGGAGCATCACCAGATTCTGGAATAGTCTGCTATACTGATCTACTCCAGAATAAGCTTTGAATCATACACCCTTATTGTCACAGAGGGTGGAACAAACTTTCTGAAAAATAAGAGGGTTGTATAGATTCCAGATGGCATGGATTTGATGGCAGTAAGCTATCCATACTGATCCACAACTGAGATGAGTTCACTTTCTTTACTGCTGCCCTCAATTGAGATTAGTATGCTCTCTGTATTGTTGCTTTAACCAAGGATGAAGTATGAGCCCTTTCTCATGAGCTGTTATTCTTCTCACACATCTTGTCATATGCTGCATCTTTCATTCATCCATTATCATCCACTAAAAGCATGTATTCGGAGATACTACCAGCTCCTTGGTCCTAGTTCAGATATTATCAATGTATCTTCCCAAATCCTTGAGGATTATGAAATTCTGCTTCAAGCATTGAGAAGCTTTTGCTTTATTTCCATAGTCTTCTGGGAAAAGATCTGAGCTTAATCCATGTCTTTTTATGTTGTGTGTTTGCATGTGTTGTAAGAGGAATGGTAGGAGATAAGGAGTGACTTTCCACAAAGCAATGGGAGAGAACTAGTGAAAGGTCACCAGCATGTCCAACATAGGACACCTGGCCCATCTTTTGGGACAGTAATTAGTGCATCAGGTGTCTAATTAGTACATCAGATGTTGCAAAAAATTCAAGAAGTTTCATGTGATTATATTTATATGTCCTTTACTGTTTCACATTTTCTGGTGGTGTGGCAATACATGCAAAGTTAGTAAATTCAGAGGAAGGACAAGCTTAAGCACAACTTAAGCATTTATTCCTTTTGTTCTCTAAATATACTTCATATTTGATATATTTTCTGCAGTCAAAGTTAGGAGAGTTCTGTATGTTTTCTGAGTTTTCTGCAAGAGCTAGTTTTTTCAGTAGTTTTGGAAAAGTTGCAGAGTGCTCATATATTCTTTTACTTATTTTTTTTAAAGCATTGCAATTTCATACAAACTTTATGGCAGGTACTAAAGCTGATTATATACCACTCGGATGAATACTGTTCTGCTACATAAAATTCATATTTCATATACTTGGAACACAGGGACTATGAATTCATAACAACTATTCCTATTTTTGAACACTACTGTCGTTGCAGAAAGCCCTTTTTTATTATCCACTACTTTAATGTTTGGAGACCTTCGCCCTTACTAGTCAACTAAAACTAAACTGATATAAACCCTTCTCTTTAAACTAAAGTGTTTTCTGCTGAAATGTTCATAAATATAAGACCCTAAAAAGATCACCATCAACAACCACCATTTATTCAAGCCTTCATAATTCCTGATTCTTACATACTCCTACTGTAAGACCAGTGGTGACTCAAATCCCTCTTAGACTCACACAAAGCATTTCTATTTTCAAGAAAAATTTCACTTAGTTTATACTGTATTCAGAGCTTTTGCTTAAAATTTCTCTAATTCTTCAAACACTTCCTTAGCAGTGGTAAAAATTTGAACTTGAACATCATCTCTGATGTTTGGATATCAGCACATTTTTTCTTCCTTAAAATAAACAGAGATCTGCAACAGATGCAAGGATATTTAAAACAGAGACATTTAATTTTATGTGTTCTTGATCACACTTCCAGGTATATCTACATATTTCATTCTTCCATTCATATATTGAAATGGTTGAATTACAGAATATTTACAAAACCTAGAAAGAAACATCAGTTTTAATGACTTCAGTCATAAATCAGTTGGCATTTTGCCCTCACACATCTCCAAGCTCCCAATTTACTTTTTAAAAGATTGTGTCCCATGTGAAAAAACATAAACAACAGTTAATATTTGTTTTTGTTTTCTGAAAGTATCCAAGTGAAATATCCACCTTTCAGAAGTGGTGAAAATGCAGATAGAAATAGTAGAGAGGAGAATTGTCTTGGACCAAAAACGTTATGATATGCGAAGGAGTATTTGTGCAAATGTTTGTCTGTTGAGAATAAAAATTCCTAATTTTCACAGCATCCTTCCCAGTGGTGTATAGCCCACAGAGCTCAAGGGTGCGGAAGATGTTTCGGACCTGTAGTATAAAATTCCTGAAGTGACTTTCGGTTTAAAGGAAAGCAGATTGTGATTGTACGGGGGGAAAAAAAAAAAGAATTGTGAGTTTATATGATTTATTTCTTACAGAATTACAGATTTTATTTTATTTTATTTTACCATAAGAAGGATTGACCCTCAGATTTTAATCCATATAACATATAACATTCATCAGGATTTTTACCTGAACCTTTTGTGTCACTACAAGCTGGAAATGTCAAAAGATCAGATTCTCTACTAGGATTTATGAGAGGGACACTCAGTAAAATCAATATAAATTAAGTTAGTGGGTGGGTTTAAAACTGATTACTTAACTACACTAAATGTTTATGTGGACACTCATTTAAGATTAAAGAGGCTTTAATTTAAGTTTTTTAATTTAAGTTTTCTTGAACCTTCAGGGAAGAGAACTGCTCCCTTACAGAACCTTCTGCAAAGGAAGCTGTTTCTTTGCAGTATTTCAATTCTTCTGCATCTGGAAAGCAAAGGATACCAAATGCATGCAAGTATTTTATTATTTTAAATGGCTGAATGTGGTTTTCGTTCAGAAATGGGCCAAGAGTAGATGATGTCTTATTCCATGACAATTTGCCCATGTGTTATTTTGTTCTTGGCTCAGTGTAGGACTTAGATGCCTTATTTTATTTTTGTCTTGCAGTAGCATTTAATTACCCATCAGTATGGGCTGTATCTGACATGACTTGAATTCACCAGACTTAAAAAGATCAGCAAGTGCAGAATCATTCTCACTTTTCAGGCAGAGTAATTTAAAAATGAATCATTTGCTCAACACAGTATCTGAGGAAATGCGACTGAAAATCATGTGCTGTGAAAGGATCCTGACTCAGGACATATTATAGTCATTCTCTATCTGGAAGCTCATTAGCACCTATCTTTTGCTTCTTTTTAAGCATTAGTGGAAAAGTTTATGCTAAAAGACTTTCTACCTTTGGTTTCGAAGGGGAGGGAAATATAGTGTTTTATGGTATTTACTTTCTGCACAGAAGCAAAATACAAACCTTATTGTGTTTTAAAAGATAAAAAAGGAGGTAGTTGTCAAACTTTAGCTGAGTTATATCTCATTTTGGCAGACCTTTATAAAGGAAATGACTTATTTGCACTCTGTTTTCAGCTACTGAGCTGAGCTGAGCTACTGAACTGCCACCTGAAGTATTTTGTGACATGTGCTGAATATTACTTTTTTTCAATTATTTTTACTGTGGTTTTGCTTTCTACATTTTTTTTCATATACCAGGTTGTAGCAAAGATAAGGTTCTGCAAAATGTTTTGATTTTGCAAATCTATATTGGGGATTATCTCCTTAAAGACATGAGATTTTGTACCATGTAAGTAGAGAGGGAAATACCATGCAAATAACATTTTCAGAGCTTCAAAAATCCCTTAGAATTAACTACTCTTTGAGCACTGCAATTGCTAAATTGCAAATATGTTTTATTTGCAAAGGAAAATAATGTGTTATATCTCTTCAAGAGACTGAAATAAAACTATGTGAACTGTGTTCTGTCAGGACTGTCTTCTGTCTGACTGACATACTTGGCACCATTGGAAATCAGCCTGTGATTCATTGGTTTGGTGAAATAGCTTCTTAGTTTCTTGTTTGTTGTTTTTTTTCTTTTTAAGAGATGTAAGCATACCTTAAGAGACATTGACCCAATACAACTACATGCAAATTAAAAATGTTCAGGTAATTTTCAGGAAGAACTGAGAGTCGTGGAAAGTAAGTTTGTGTCATTGCACTGGTATGAAGGTTCATACCACAAAGTTGTCTGCAAGATTAAGTACTATTTCACAGAAATTTTTCTGCTTGAATTTGTATGCCTGTGCTATATCTGTAATAATGATTATGGCATATAAGGATGAGAGTTTAACATAAATTGATTTGG
Organism: Nothoprocta perdicaria; assembly: GCF_003342845.1. Lineage (NCBI taxonomy): Eukaryota > Metazoa > Chordata > Aves > Tinamiformes > Tinamidae > Nothoprocta > Nothoprocta perdicaria. The sequence continues at coordinate 475,863 of NW_020455810.1, forward strand.
GCATTGATAGTTGTGGCAGCACATCAACATAGATGATAGAACACAGAGGTTAAAATCTACCTGAGAAACTGGGTAGATATTTGTTATTATCTGTATCAGCCTTTTGGATAGTTTCCTCCCAGTACCAGGTAAAGGCTAGTGCAGCTCTGCCAGCACTGGTGTGATTGCGCTTACAACTCTAACCTGGGTGCATACTTACAAAAGCAATTTGTCACTAATTAGAGCTGAAAGAATTTAGGAAATATAGAATATGCTAACACAATCCAGAAGTTTACTGGCACTTTTCTTCCATGTCTGCAGATTCTATCACTTTTGCAAATGTAGTGCAGTATAGGGGTCAGATTCATCATGACATCTGTGATTTTATTCACAGATAAAGCCAGGAAAAAGCAGAAGGAAGGAATTAAAACAAAACAAAGCAAAACACACTCAAAATTGCCTAGATAGACAAAACTATTTTAGAAAATAAGTTACATAGATATCTTTATTGGTTCTTTCTGGATATTTCTAGGTGTCATACTGTTTCATATACTAAACCCCCGTGTAGTGCAATGTATGTTTCTGCTTAGCCAGATTGCTAGATCAAATACAAAAGTCTTCATTTTTTCAAGTCACTCATTTAATTTTCTGTGAAGTATGAATTTACAATAAATTTGTTTTGTTAAATAAAAAGGAGGTGCTCCTTTTGTGTTTTTTTTCTTTTTTTCTTTTTCTTTTTTTTTTTTTTTTGGTAGCTCTTTCTATTCCATGACTTTTATCAAATGCAAAGCAAGTTTCTACCAATTAATTTCTAACTGTCTTTATTTCAAAACCTTAAATTTGATAGATTCCTTCCCACTCCATTTCCTCCCTCCTCCAATGCTATTCCTCAAGTGTTCACCTTTTAGAAAAATACATGAGAAATTCATTCCCAAATCTTTACATACTTGACCATTATTACTGCTTCCTTTATCTCATATTCTTCACTTTTTTTTTTTGTTCCTTTAAATTGATAGTTAGAGACTGTCTTCCAGAAAAGTATCTCTTGAATTCTAACACATGAGAGTTAGATTTATGAAGTGGCATTTAAAACTTAATCTTCTGCAGATCTGCTGTTTTGTTTGGTTGAGAAGAGAGAGGATGTTTCTTTTTCTTTCATTACTTTAGAAAAAAAAATCCACTCTAATGCTGGGTGATCTTATCCATACAAATATGTGGTGAAATTTTGAATCACATTAAACATATGTTGCTTTCCACCAATAAGTTCTATATGCAGTGCATTGTGTAAAAGATGTTCATCATAGACACATGGAAAACATGTGTATCTGAGCATATCCATAGCTTTTCCTCTAAGGCACCATTTTTTCATCACTGACAGCTGTTTCACAGTACTACTGTGTTTGAGTTTCCTTCTTTTCTCTGTTATATCAAAATAATTAAGAATCAGCACCTATGCATTTCTCTTAACGCTGAAGGTATTGCAATGCCAGGACATACATAACAAGGGCAGTGGTATATATATGCTGGAAAATCCTGAATCTTAATACAGAAACTTCACAAACTTGCACTGATGGAAGTAATGATAATTACATAGTATTCTTCTTGGTGCTAGTGCATGAGCTAGTTGCCAGATTTACTGAAGAGACAGGCAGGGAGAACAGACAGGAGAAAGCAGAGAGTTAATAATTTAATAGAGCATGTCCAACACATGAGTGATAAACTTTATTTTTACTGCCTTATTGTTATTTCTTCTTACCTTTTGTCACCATTTTATGAGAATGAGGACAATGGTAACAAAACTATAATTGCCCTAAACCCCAGCAGACCACTTTAGGGAAATGAATTTTTATTTCAAATGCAGGAATTAAATTTTTGCTCATAGTTAGCAGGTCAGCCTTGTTAATAGTGTTATTATCATATATATATTTTTATATATAATCATATATATATATCATATATATCATAGTTAGCAGGTTAGCCTGAATAATTTTCCAGTATGAGTAAGCATATACAGTCAAGTAGTAACTTATTTTACTCCTACACACACCTACTTCAAAATTATATCTGAAAAAGCTGAGATTTAAAAAACGGAGTGTATATAGAGGAGGAAATCTAGTTATGTTTAGTAATTGTTTTTTAAACTAATTGAGTGGGTATATATATATCTTCCTGTTTTTTTTTCTTTTGTTTTCATGGGAGTAAGAGCGCATGTCTCAGGTCTTGTATTTCTCCAGTTAATACTGGCATTGCAGAAAAGGTAGTTATTATAATGCAAGAATAATTTTGCTTTTATAAAATTGTCATTACGTACAACTGTCTCTATACCAATTAAAGTTCAGGATGCTTTAGAAGGGAAAAATTCTTTCACAAAATTCTCCCCAAAACCAAGTCCCTTTAAGGACTGGAGAAGGGAGAGAGGCTTGGGAACGGAGCTGTTTTAATTCGGAGAACTCTACTTGTAACACAACACATTATGAGACTGGGATTAATAGTGGCTTGAAGAAAAACTTGTCTGTATGAACAACTTAATATGGAGATAAATAGGTGTTTAGCTGAACATTCTTTTAGCACTTTACCCACTTATATGATATCCTGTGGCCCATATGAAAGCTATCATCTAGTATAAGGTCCCACTTAGGTGTGGCTGTGCAGGTTATCAAGTTGGAAGCTTTCTACAAGGGACTCAGTACTTGATGCTCCTGTCTCCTCCACAACCCTCAAGTGACAAGTCATTTGGCCCCTTTAGAACTTTACAGCTCAGTTTGTAGTGAACATAGCAGAGTAGAGAAACTGGAAAGATAGTCTGAGAGCTTTCTGTAGGACCTCTGAGGACCTAAAGATGGTAGTCATGGTGAACGTGAACACATCCAACACAACCACAGTTGCAAAGCACCAGTAATTCTGCTGTGGAAGCAGAAGTATGCACAGCAAGTTTCCAGTGAAGTGAGCTCTCATTGCTCTTCATTTCTAACAACAGCCACACGTATCAAGCAGCATTTCTTGAATAGAAAAGCTAGCATGAGATACTGTAATAAAGTCTGCAGACGCAGGATGATGGCACAGAATTTCTGAGTGAGATTTTGTGTGTGTGTGTGTGTGTTTAACAGATTTTCCTCATGTTGATTCTGTGGCAGAATTCTATGCCTTTAAACTACTATCTTTATTTGTTGATTATCCTTAAAACTGACTTATCCTTTTGAAAAATTGTCACGGGCATGTCACATCACATAGCAGGGAGTTTCTTTTCTTTAGTACTATGTTAAATACACCTGGAATGGTCCATGATTTTTTCCAGTGTTTAGCAGTTCATCCATCAAACCCTGTAAACACCAACATGTAACTGAAAGGTGCTACTGAAATCAGACAGCTCCATGTACTGTATAGTTGATGGAAGGGGTCAGAACACTAGCAATAGACATCTAAAGTACAATAAGCAGATTGCAGATGTGCTCTTTCTTTTTTTTTTTAAATTTTTCTCCTTCTCCCTCTCTAATTTGCCTATATAAGTTATTGAACTGCATCAACTACACACATAATGCTATAGACGAAACAGCTTTATGAACGTTCTTTGAACTGCAACTGAAATTACCTCTTGTTGTTGTTTCCACATATGGAATGGAAAATTGGCTTGCTGTGTCTAGCACTGGAAGTTAAGAAAACCATATTTGTTGGGGGTTGCTAAATTCTATTCTCAGTGCTGTTAGCTGGGAGCTGAGCAAATAAGGGCATAGAAGGAAACAAGGGATTAAATAGCAGTCATCTCCTGGGTGAAGGAGAAAGAAAAAGAAGCACTGGTGAAGCTCTTTAAAAAGCTGGTGTGCTTTAGCTAGCTGAAGACAGTTGTATTTGAAGCTAATCCATACCTGACTGTATCAAATCATTAGACAACACGTGTGTTTGATACCTAAACCACTGAACACTCTGTACAGCTGTATGGTAGCCCTTTTTATGACCATGTTCCCCGACAGGTAGTAGCAGAGCAATACTTCACTGTCAATCAGTGTAACCTTTCTGAATTAAGAGATCTCTACATTATGGGAAGTTCTGCTTGCCACTCTCTCCACTTTTAGGAGAAAAAAAAAAAGTGCTGTAGCATCTCTATAACATGTCTCCTTACCATTTAAGAATATTTAAGATACCAAGGGGTAATCATTAAATGATATTCTTTCTGGCTAGAATGTAGGTTTTAAAAGCCGTAGATAGATATCTACCAGCATTGGAGAGCTAAAGAGAAGGCTGCAGGCGWAGGAAGCAATTGAGCAAAGGCAAGTCAGGCACAATTAAATAATAAAACCYTTCAGTTAATTTGATGTGCTAGCTCACCTCTAGAGGATGCCAAATTCGCTCAGATATTTCCAAGCCCCAGGCAGACAGCATACACAGGCAACACTGCAGTTGTAGTTTGAAAGGTGTAGAACACCTGGAGATTGCTTGGTGTCGGGAGACAAATGTTGATTGTCTGTCTGCCAGAAAGAAATTTATAAATTAAAAATGTGTGCCTTGGGCTTACTCTTTTTAGACTGTAAAAAATAAACTTTCCAAGTGGGTTAATTTTATATTGCTACTTCGTATTCCTTTGGATGAAGCTTTTTCTTTTCTCTCTCTCTCTTTTTTTTTTTTTTAATCCCCTCAACCTCATCAAAATGCTTGGCATATTCATCTTTTATCTAGAGGCTATGGTCACAATGGAATAGCCATTGCACCTAAGTTGTAATAGTAGTAACGGAAAATAAGAGTGAGAATGAGAAATGCCAGTTGGAGGAATAGCTTTAAGGAATGTTAGTCTTTCTGATATGCATGCAGACTCCACAAACAATTGCCTGCTGTAAAATGTATGAATTACTAAGAGAAAAGCAAAGCTGGAGTTGATTCCCAATGGTAGAATCTTTTCTAAAATAATTTTGCCTATGCTGTGCAATTCAGTTATGTATTTTAAAATAACATGAATCAAATATGGTTATTATGAAGGAAGCAAGAATAAAGAAAAGTTAGCTCTTGAGGCTTTCACTGAGCAAACTCTCAAGAAAGACAATATATTTTTTAAAGTTAATGTTAAGATGGAAAACTTACAGTGTTGGAACACTAAAAAAAAACCCCTGATACAGCTGTTTTTTTCTTCCCCATGCCGAAGATACATACAAAGCCTTATGCAAGGCTAACCTAACTATTCCCTCTGCAGTAAGGGATTTTTGTTCTTACATGATATTCAGAAAGTTTTTTTCACTTCCCCTAGCTTAAATAAAGTTATTTTATTTTATTTTATTTTATTTTATTTTATTTTATTTTATTTTATTTTATTTTATTTTAATAAAATACACATTTTTACTTTTATTCTTGTGCTACACTTAGGAACATGAGACCAAGAGTGTTACTCTCATTGTTTGAATCACTTTTTAGAAACGGATCACTTTTTAGAAAAGGTAGGTATAACAAAGGTGAAATATGTATCCCTTAGGTTTTGGTATGCACTGCTAAAGCTCTGTATTATTTGTGAATTAGTTAACTCTGGAAATAGAAGTACTAGCTAAAATGTTGTAGAATACCTGAGCTAATAAGCTRTGCTGTCAGTAGCTGAGGGCAGATCAAGGTCCAGATATTTGACAAAGGTGYGGTCTTTAGAGAGGAACAGCTATGATAGTATTTCAATTTTGGCCATCTTATTTCATCATATTCAAATGATTAATGGCAGTATATAGTAGTTCTATGTGAATGCCAAGACCAGAGGAACAATTGATCATTGAGTCTGACCATGGCATTTCAAATAGTTATTGAGCATGACTGAAGAATTCCTCACATCTTTTGTACCGCTATAAATCAAAATTATGTAGTCACAGGCCTACMATATTCTATCCTGAGTCAGAACCCAGCATATTTATATCACTTATTGYGGAAGATTGTCTTTCTTATGCTTGAAGTCTTCTGACTTCAGCACTGGTGATCTCACAGATTTATTAAATCATCTATCCGATTGTTTTTTTTTTTTTATCCTTTGTTCTTAACAGCTTTCCCTAATATCTGCGCTGAATTCCTCTTGCTGCAGTTGGGAAACATATTTTTATTTTATGAGTCTCCRATTTCTTCTTTGTAACTATTTTATGTTTTTAAAAGCTATTATAATGCCTCTTGTCTACTAACTGCCCAGTCTAAAGCTTTTTGTTCCTGTTCAGCAGAACTAGTACTTGATCATGCTGTTTCCCATTCCATACTTCTTGCAGTGGYTTATTTCTGCCTACATAATCTTCTAACCTATTGCAAGATGCAAGTCTTACCTCTGCAATACTGATATTAAATGTATCAGCTACTTATGATGAAAAAAATGCATCACTTAATTTGGCCTTCTTGATATCATCTGTTCATAGCCTCCTTTCTCTTCTGAATAGGAGACCAACTCTTATTTATTTATTTATTTATTTATTTATTTATTTATTATTCTACTCCTTTTGTGGTTATATTTGTATTTCTTGCCACTTAATAGAAAAAATATATACACTTTAGTTTATGCCTGGGCTTTTTATTTTGTTTCTCTATGCTCATGATGGAGTTTTGTGTTCATGTTTAGTAATCTGCATTATTTCCCACTTGCTGTAGGCTTCTTTTACATGCTTGGGATCAATGAAAGTCTGTACTTCGATCTTTTTCTTTTACAGTTTCTGGCTTTTATATGAAAAGAAAAAGAACAAAATAAAACAAAGCAACCCCCTTTTGTATATGCTCTGCTTTGACAAGAACTAGCCTTGCTAGGCAAACCTGCTGAACCCTCAATGGTTTGTTTTATGTTTCCTCATTCCTTTATGAATTCTATAGTTCTCTATCTTGAAATTCAACATTTTGAGTTCAAATAGCAGAAGAGCAAAGAGTACAAAGTTAAAGCATTTTTTTTTTAAATGTGTAACTATACAGAAAAAAATATCAGATCTTTCCATACTACCAGCATCAGCAATGCTCTAGAATGTGAATTCTCTCATGCCTACAACAAATTTAAGATCTACTTTGCAGGCTAGTCAGAATTTCTCTCCCTAATGCTTTCTTTTATCTACCCAAGCCTCTTASCCTAGACAGAATTCTGAATGAAGTTCAATGTTCTCTATGGATGCASCCTTATTCTGAGAATATATTCCAACCTTTTTATGCAATGGCCTCTTATTAGWTGAATGTCAACTATGAGTCATGCCACCTTCTTCAGCAGATGACTGCATACAAAGTAACTCCGCGCAGGGAAAGTAAAAAGCACTTCCACAGTCTAATACAAAACGAGTAAGTACAAGAACAAGTAAGCAAATTTCCAGTTGTTAATTGAAACTCAAGAGAGTAGAAAGTTGATAATTCCCTATTCCCTGCTAATTAGCAACTGAATGGGAGGTAAGAGAGAATAACAGCAGCCCCTAAAAATGTCTGCTTGCCTTTCAAATGAAGGCAAGATCTTCCATTTATTTGGAATCTGAGCTTGTTAGGGACAAAGAAATTCAGCACAGAGAAGCAAAATTTTAAGTCTTTATGTGGAAGCAGCTTTTCTGATCCAACAGGTACTGCTTTTCAGCTGCAAGATACTACTGATTAAAAGTGTCTTTGTTCCTGTAACTGAATGTCTGGGACCTGGATACCCTTGCAGCGTGGGGAGAAGAAAATTCACAGGCAGATAGAAAGAAAAGCTTTCTCTGTGAGAGTTGACAAAATAGTGATCACTGATATCTGGTCACTCTCRTAGGCTACCAAGTCTGAGAAGCCTCCTGGTTAGTGKWASCAACTACTGCATYTCAACAGCTGTTGCYTAGCTCAGARACTGCTAAAGACTATTGTGATCCTGCAGWATTGGCTATGCAGAGTAACGAAGTACCACCTACCCTAGTGCCCAGGCCTCCAAAATTTTGTCACTATGAGTGTCACTGGCAGCTGGTTTGCAAGGTCCACTMCATTATGCAGCACTGGCTCTATGGTAGAAGGTCAAGAGTTGATCTTCACCTGCTAGTCTTCCTTTGTTCAAAACTCAGTAGAGCTGCAGAGACTTGCCAGATAACACATGTTGGGAAGGTTAGACCTCATGTCTTTGAACTACTGAGCTGTCTGCTGCCCGCTAAACTTTGGAACCAGCAGAAGCCATCAKTTATGAACTGCAGAAGAGCCATACCTGTGGTCAGTTGAATAGAAGAACTCTTCTAATATGACAAGCTGRACTCATAAGCTGCCTTCATGACATTTTCTAGAGTCTACCTTTTTTAAAGATATAATAAAAGGAGATGGCATTCCCAAATGATAATGAGCACGTGAAAACAGTGGTTTTAGCAGAATCAGTCCTCTATTGTATGCCTCAAGCAGTAGCTACAACTGAGAGATCTGTAAAATAAAGAAGAAATCAAAAATTGGGAAAAAAAAAAAAAAAGAAAAAAAGAGTACCACAATTTTATATAATTGTTCCCCACTGAAGGAACCATAGGGTTCTTGGACCTCAAATTCTCAAGCTGGTGATAAAGGTACTAGCTAAAGCCACTCCAAATTAACACCCAAATGCAACTTGTTGGCATGTGTTTTTACAATGCCTAACATTTGTAGTAGGGTGAAGGTTCCTTTTCTCAAGAAGTATCTGGGGCTTGTTTATAACATGACATAGCAACTGAGCGCTTGCTAAATGATAAGCCTTAGTAAGAACTAATTAAGTCTCAAGATTCACTTTGCCAAACAGCATAAAAAACATTTACAGAAAGACTATTTCTTCCAATTTTGATTACAAGCCAAAGAGGAAGGGCACACACACACACACACACACGCACGCAGAAAGGCTGGTAAAGGTGAATTCCTCTTTATTAAAAAAAAAAAAAAAAGCAAAGAGAAAAATGAAAAATTATGTAAAGAAGAAATCAAGCAACTTTCTTCTCTAGCCTGTGCTAAAGTAAATAGCCATAACCATATCCAAACAGTGGCATACAGCAAAGAATAGCATACCTCATAGATCATTTGGCATAAGAGAGATCACCTGTGAAGGCTGAATAGCAAGGCTGAGASCAAACTATATTGAATTAAACAAAATATGGATAACCTAAAGGAAGAAACTGTGAGAAAAAAATACATTGTTAGACAGTAAGTTGGTAGCAGCCCACGTAGAATGAAACTGCAAAGATTCAGAGACTAGAGGCTTCTAGCTTTTGAAAGAGAGGTACTTTTCCAACATACAAAAAGCAGAAGTGTTTTGGGAGAAAGTTGGTAAGAAGGTCTGGAATCATTGCTAGTATCAAATGCAAAGATATTAGGATTATWTATTATATGTTATTATAGAAGATTATTTATAAAGTTGAATAGGAGGCAAAGAATATAGGAGGTGAAAGGAAGGGATATATCCTCAAAAAATCCAGCAGCTAAAAAGATATATATTTTTTTTTTCATGAGCATGATGATTTTGGTAATTTGGGGTTGCAATAGAAAATACTCTACAATCAATTCTATAGGCTTCTTTATTATAAGGCTATAAATTAATTCAGTTGAATATATCCTGCCATATTTTACATCTTTGAGATATAATCCTAGTATGYTATTCACATTTRTTTTAATGAGAARATTAAATTCAGCTTGGTATGTGATAAATTCAGGTAGGTGAATTTAAAATTCTGGTTTTCATTRCACAGTGAGCAAGTATTTGTCAAAAYACTATYTCCATTTYCATGGAGTACCTAAAAGATTATTTGAAAATAGCATGCAAGACGCAATTTGAAAACTTACAATCCCTGTTCAGGAAATCTGAACTTCACTATCCAGAGAATTTTTTCCCCCGTTAGTCTCTTTGGTAATAAGAACACAAGATCACAATAATCTTATGATAAATGTTGCTAAGCAATAGTAGTTCTGGTATTTTCCAGAATAATAAAAGTAATTTAAATAAAATGAATGACTACCTGCTGCAAAGCTCTGAACATCCTTAGCCCCAATTAATGTGTAGATTAATAATTATATAAAAATTAATAGTTATATAAAAATACTTTTAAAAATGAATAAAAAGCAGATGTATTTTCCTTGCTATATATAATTTATAGAGACAAATTCCGTACTATGCATAAAGCAGCATCTGAAGTGAAGTTTGCTGTAATTAACAAATAAAATCCTGTAAAAAACACATTTAGTGACTTAATCTGTTAATATGTACTAAATAAAAGAAAGCAATTCAGGTTCAATAACTATCTTATTGTCTTAGTGCTTTCTAGTGAAGACAGCAACATAACATTGAATCCTGAAGATTTATATTACACATCTGGATGCAGTAGCGCATATCAGAATTGCCAAGTTGAACAGTTTGCTTGAAAAAGTGAAGCAGTACATGACTATTTTTACAGTTACAAATCATGATTAAAATAAAGGCAGCAGCAAGGATTAYCTCTCAAGACTCCTGTTACAATCAGTAATACTGTAGAAAATGAAAATGGCTTTTCTGGGGGTGGTAGGAGTATCCAAACAAACTSTCTAGATTACTTCCCCTTTATTGACTCTTTTGAGGATGTTGACCTCCTGAGGCTAACACTAAACTTATAAGGAGGAAGTATAGATCTATACCATCTCTATCTGTCCACATGTACATTTTTTTTCAAATAGTCCTCTTTCCTAATACTATGGACACAATTGTTAAAATAGAAAAAAAAAAAAAAGATAAATGGCGTGAATGTTCTTTAGGCATTACTAAAACTGTTTATCTCTTAATCACCTTTGCTTTTTTTCTCCATTTAGTGATTAATCTGGTGGGATTCTGCATGCCCTGCCTATGACTGTGTTGTTGGTGACACTTTGTGMACRGRTTGTATGAAGGCAACATTGAATACATGGGGTTAGGGCTTGCTTGGCCTCCCAGAGCAAGAGGGAGAGAGAGAGAGAGAGAGAGAGCTATGAGCAAAGGAACGGAAGCAAAATGGTGACCTTGACTATTTTTCTTTTCCTCCTTCAGCTGGTKGAAAAACTYMTGCCATCTCAACAGCCACTTCAAGGTCTCTGGCATTTACCTGGGTGACCCTATCTTCAAATTGGGTCTTTCTGGACAAGCCAATTCCATAGGCTACTCAGCCCATGGTGGCACTACAGCTAAGAAGTCATCTAGGACAGCAGGTTTTCTACAATATGCTATTTGAAAGGGTCTCTTTTTAAAGGTCTGTTTCCATTTTGAAAAAAAAAAAACAAAGAAACAAACAAAGAAACAAAAAAGAACTTGCCTATACCAGATACACACACTCCAGACCTCATCCCAAGAACAGAAATAGGCAGCCCAAAGAAATAAATAACCAAGAAAGCAACCAAGGAAGAGAAAWATGRTGGCTAGTAGTGAGGAAGTGRGGAAGAGRAGATTGGGAACACTTAAACATGAGAAAAGAAGCAGGCGTGAGGGGTAAAACAAGAAGTGGGGAGGCAATGCCAGCTTCCAAAGGAGTTAGTGGGCAGTTCATCTCTYAGAGCACTGAAGCTTTTGCAGAGGTGGAGTCCAGAAACTCGGTGCCRCCCAACCTTAGCACCCTTATGCAGTGAAAGCCTTGTATTTCAAAAGTCGCCACTTCTTAGGGAAGTGTGTCCTGTAGTGTGTTGTGATTTCTGAGCGGACCCTCCTGCCCAGGCATGAAGTTCCTGACCCGGGACAAGAGAGAAGAAAAAAAATGAATCTAYACTCCACTTAGACATTTTAAGCTTCACTTGCAAAAATCAAGTGCTAAAATCGATCTGCAAATCAAAACCATTGCTATTCCATTGCAAGGACCCAAAAAAAGGCATTAGCAGCATCCTGTGAGCAAGGAAGTGCCATACAACAGCCATGCTCAACAAAGACAAGAAGCAGGCACCTCCTGCTACTTTTGCCCTTAGCACACCTACAGCTCTACTGTTTTGGGCTGTGGGCTTTCGGCTGCTAGAGGGATCCTTTGAGAAAAACATTTTGAAAGGACTCATGAGCACAGTCTTTGAAGAAAACTTCTTCCCTTCCAGAGGAAAAGTCAGAAGAGTGAAAAGGAAGCAGAAAAAAAAAGCAGATCTAATTCACAACAGAAGTAGCTGCAAAGACCCAAGCCCAGACTCCGGACTCCTCAGCTAGGCAAGTGTGCAAAGAATGAAGCATCACATTTCCTCGGGATTCAAATGCTTGTGATCAGAGGGACAGGGGGTTTAGAAAGCCACTGTGAGGAGAGTCAAAAGGAGCCTRTCCTGCACAAAATGGGAGGCAGAAGGCAAGCTAGATCGTGAACTCTAAGTCCGGGGCAAAAAAGCAGGCAGGGAACTCCAGGAGAACGACCCTTCTCTGTGTGCAGGGGATCCTTATGGAAGGAATATTAATGTTGTGTCTGAGCACACAAGGATGGCCTGAGGAAGGCTAAAGGCCACCTGGCCCTGAGTCTGCTGGGACAGGAGGGCAACAAGAGAAGCTTCTCTACAGACATGAGAAGGCAAACGAAAGGCAGCCAAAGTGTAGGCCAACTGCTCCATGGACCTGAAGCTGCTGGAGGTGCCTGTGCAAAGAAGGACAATGAGGCTGGTGAAGTGGCTGCAGGACAGATCTTATGAGGGTGAGATGAGGGAGCTGCGATTATTTGGTCTGGAGAAGAGGCGGCTCGGGGGAGCCCTTATCGTTCTCTACAACTCCCTGAAAGGAGGGTGTAGTGAGGCAGGGCTCCATCTCTTCTCCAGAATAATTAGTCATAGGAAAAGAGGGAATGAACTCAAGTTGCACTAGGGAACCTTCAGTTTTGGTATTAGCARAAATTCCTACATAGACAGAGTAAGGAAGCATTGGCAGAAGCTGCACAGAGGGGTGGTGGCGTGCCCATCCATCCCTGTCACGGATCAAGACATTGGTAGATGAGGAACATGAGGACAAGCATTATTGGGCACAGAAGTGTTGACTTAACGACTGAGATTGAGGTTCTTGACAGTCTCTTCCAAGACTTCTGATTCTAGCTTTCTAGACTACTAAAAGTTTTGTGGTTCCTACTGACAAAAGACACAGAAGAAGCAGAGTGTGTGCACGTCTTTTTTATTTCAGTCTTCGGTRGAAGAACAAATCCCTGGAAAACCAGGAGTGGGATGCTGGCGCTGGAGGCTGCATTGATGATGAAGAGTCCCAGGAGGGAGTACAGCCATACGTCACCAATTACATTAGGAGCGGGACCAGAAACATTGAGGGAGCTGAGTGGGCTCCATGGCTCCAGAGCCACAAGGCCCCTCCATACTGTGAGGGCGCTGGCTAAGGTCACCACGGCAGTGTCACTGCCTTGTGAGCCCCTTGGCAAGGTCACAAGGCCGTGGCTGGGGGAGGCCCTGCGCACGACAGGGCAGAGGCGCACATGGGTCCTGCCCGTGCCTGGTGGCGACAGTGGTGTTGGCCGAGCAGGAGTTGTGTCGCTGACACTGGCCTCACAGCCCTTGTGTTGCCAGCGCGAGAGTCGCGAGTGCACTGGGAGCGTGCGAGTCGCAGGCTGTAAGAGCCGCGTCTTTCCCTGCTCTGCCCGTGCGCGTGCAGGGAGACTGTTGGGAGCCTCGCTGGGGCAGGGATTTCCGTTGGGGTGGCTACTGGGATCTCGGCGTGTTTGGGAGGTGGTGGGAGCTCAGAGATTGCCTTGAGAGTCCCCCAAGGGGCAAGCAGGGTAGCACCTGGGCGCAGGGAGGGAGCGGAGGACAGCTTGTGAGCTGGCGCCAAGCCTCTCTCCTGCTCTCCCCGGCTGCTGGCCTTGCAGGTGGTGAAGATCCAAGGGCGGGAGCGTGAAGGAAGGAGCCTTTGTGGAGCTCTCGCCTCTGGAGCGGGCAGCCGCATCCCTTGTGGGACAGGTGAGAGCTTTGCTGGGCTGGGAGCGTCAGGGGCTGCTGCTGAGTGAGCGAGCGAGCGAGTGAGCGAGCAAATGCTGCGTGCCTCAAACCCCGGGGTCAGGTGGCAGAAGGCTCTTGTGTGGCGTGCGCCCTGGGGGTGGCAAGAGCAGGGGCACTGCTCCTCAGTCTTGTGGCCGTCTTCATGCCTTCTGCCTTCTCCCTTTGTCAGGGTGCGTGGAGCGTCACGCGAGCCGCTGTCTGTGCGGGCAGCAGAGGAGAGAGGCGCTTGGAGCGAGCAGCTCTACCTCGGAGCAGGTAGCCCATGGGGAGGAGGGGGGCAGGTCTGAGAGGCAGCCGTGCATCCTCGCGCAGCTGCATGGCTGATGCCAGGGCCCTGCTGGCTGTGCCAGCGGCCTGGCCACGTCCAGGCACCTCGCGACGGCTCTGCCCGAGCTGTGACTCCTTGCCGGCCACATGCCGCTCTGGGCGCGGGTGGCACTGGCTGCAGCCAGCGTGTGCATGGCTAGAGCAGGCCCCGCTATCTGGGCAGGGCTGGGCACTGCGGGGACAGGCTGTTGGGGATGGTGCAGCTGAGCGCGTGCTCACACCTGCTGCCCTCCCTTGCAGCAATGGAGTGGCTGAGGAGGCGGCTCACAAGGAGGGCAGGCGTGCAGGAACCAAAGGCTGTGGCTGAAGCTGGGCAAGGGGAGCATCGTCCAAGCGCTCTTCRCAGATTTTGGCAGGCAGTGCGGGGCTGCTGCTGCATGGGCCAGAGGTGCCGGAGGAGCGGCAGTCTCGACTACTGGGAGACAGACGAGCTGGTGGAGTACATCAGGTGGCTCACCCGCCAGGGCTCGCACGTCTCCATGGCTCCCACCCTGGCTTCTACCTTGGCAGGGAGGAGAGCTCCCCGTGCGGCTGGGAGAAGGAGGCGGCTGCCAACGGCTGCCTTAACGGTGAAGAGCTCCGGGAGGGAGCGTGGCCCCGTGTCATCTTTTACATCGGGAGCGGGACCAGCTCCCTGGCCAGCCAGGAGGGGGATACGGGCGCTGCGGCCTGCGTTGAAGCTGAAGAAGCCCCGACGGCAGTATGGCCCCGCCCCATCTTTTACATCGGGAGTGGGACCAGCTTCCTGGAGAGCTCAGAGAGTGCGGAGGCTGCTGAGCACTGCGCTGCCCTCCAGCTGCCCCATGACACCATCACGCGGCGCGCCACCTTCTACATCGGCAGCGACACCAGCTCCCTTGAGAGCTTCTAGAGGCCTGCCCACGCCGGGGGCTGCSGCTGAAGAGCATCGCGCGCCCCAGCTCCAGCTCCAGCTCCAACGGCCCCGTTGATGCCCAAGGGACATCCCTGCCCAGCGTGGAACCAGCCGCAGCACCATCATCCTGTGCCACTCTTGCTCTGCCCCTCACTGGGGCATTGTACATACGTTACTTGTAAATACGTTTCACTTAGGATAGAGAGTAGGGTATCTCATAGCTTGCGAAGGAGTTTGTAGGAGAATGTAGAAGAGTGTAGCTGATAGCTTTAGCTCATTCTAACAAGTGGTGAAAAATTAAATAAAATGAATTGCGATTGCATTGGTGTTGAGTTCCTTTCCAAAATCCCACTCACGACCCCCTGGGGATGAGAAGTGAACAAGCGCTACAATGTAGCGTACCTTGCAGAGGCAATAAGTGCTACAAAGCAGCGGACGGTGGAGAGCACTTGCAGCTTTCCTCTCTTGCGGGCTCCCTGCACTCTTGCCAAGCTCCAAGTTCTCCTTTTGCCTTTCCTCACGGGCCCTCCTCCCCTTGCTCCTGAGAGCTAGAAACACCTAGGGAAAGGGAAAGGCTCCCTTCTCCTCTAGAGTCACGGAGAACACGCAAGCCTGCAGGAAAGATGCAAAGAGGGCTAGCACCTTGTCTCCAGCTCAGGAAGACCACCTCTTGTGGCAGGCAAGAGCCTGGCACGACTTGCCCCTCTCAGTCTTGGTGTCTTTCCACCTTGCCTTTGTGCTTCCTTCCTCAGGGTGCTCGTGTCAGCATTTCCCTCAAGGGAAGTCCCTTCAGCACAACACTACTAGAGCCCCTCTATTGACCTGAACCAACCAACCACAAGTCACCTTCCTCCTCTCCACCCAGTGCTCTTCTCTCCTCCCTCCACCCTCTCTGAACCTTTCCTTCAAATCCTTCCTTGTCTAGGAGATTGCTAGGGGACATCTGCCAAGAGAGAGGGACTTGCAGGAGGAGGAGGCAGGTAGTGGCCTAATGAAAGAGCAAAGGCCAAGCCTCTGGATGGAGTCTGTGTGCCCTGCCTATGCCTGCCTTTTGGTGGCACTTCCTGCAAGTGCTGTACCAAGCACTCGTGGAGTATGTGGGGCCAGGTCTTCTTGGTCTTAGAGAGAGAGAGAGAGAGAGAGAGAGAGAGAGAGAGAGAGAGAGAGAGAGGGAGAGGGAGAGGGAGAGATTTGTGGGGAGGAAGGAAAGGAAAAAGAAAGGGGCCTTGACTCGTTTTCATTTCCTCCTTGAGCTGGTGGGAAAGCTGGTGCCATCTTCACTGCATGCTGCAGCAAATCCTTAGGCCAAGGACAGCTGAAATGGAAAGGAGAGCTCTCTCTTCCTTTCCTATTGGGCCAGCTAGGGGAGGGACGTGGTCTTCAGCACTACCAAAGAGCATGGAAGCTTCTTGTCCTCCTGCGCATTTCTGCACTTGGGACTCGAGTCCAGTTAGGACTGGGAATTTGCTGACAGCAGTATGGGATGCCTTTAAAATGTGGAGAGGCAAGGCGGCTTTGGGCTTACAATCAGCTTGCTGTAATTGTTCTGACATCACAATTAGTGCTGCTGCTAGCCAATTAACTTCCTACGCTTGCGCTGACATCACAGTAGGCACCACTACTGTCATACGAGCTTGCCGTGATTGTCCTGACATAACATCCGGTACTCCTGCCGGCCAATTCGCATTCTCCGCTTGGCCTGACATCACAGCTGGCACAACTACTGACCAATCAGCTTACTGTGCTTGTTCGGATATCACAACCTGTGCTGCTGCTGACCAATCATCTTGCTGCGCTTGTCCTAACTTCACAATGGGCACTGCTATTGACTGATCGGCTTGCTGTGATTATCCTGACTTAATAATGGGTGCAGATGCCGGCCAAATAGATTGCTTCGCTTGCCCTGTCATCACAGCTGGCACTACTACTGACCAATGAGCTTTTTGTGCTTGTCCTGATATAACAACGAGTGCCAATCCTGACCAATCATCTTCCTGCGCTTGTCTTGACATCATAATAGGCCCTGTTATCTACGGATCAGCTTGCTGTGATTGTCCTAACATCAGAACTAGTGCCGCTGCTGGCCGATTAGATTTCTGTGCTTGGCCTGACAACACAATGGGCACTATTACTGACCAATGAGCTTGCTCTGATTGTCTTGACATCACAATCAGTGCTGCTGCTGGCCCATTACATTTCTGTACTTGTCCTGACCTCACAGCTAGCACTACTACTGACCAATGAGCTTGCTCTGATTGTCTTGACATCACAATCATTGCAGCTGATAGCCAATGAACTTGCTCTGCTTGCCCTGACATCACAAGTGGCACCCCTACTGACCGATCAGCTTGCTGTGATTGTCCTGACATCACAACCAGTGCCGCTGCTGCCAATCATCTTGCTACGCTTGGTCTGACATGGCAGTTTGCACTGCTACCGACCAATCAGCTTGCTGTGATTTGCCTAACATCACAACTAGTGCCGCTGCTGGCCAATTAGCTTGTTGCGCTTTTCCTGACATCACAGTTGGCAGTATTACTGACCAGTCACATTGCTGTGATTGTCCTGACATCCCAAACGATGCATCTGCGAAACAATCAGCTTACTGCGCTTGCCCTGACATCACAGCTGGAACTATTACTGACCAATCAGCTTGCTGATCTTGATATAGTAATTGGTTCAGCTGCTGGCCAATTCGCTAGCTACACTCGGCCTGACATCACAGTTCACACTACTACTGACCAATCCGATTGCTGTGTTTGTCCTGACATCAAAACCACTGCCGGGGCTAGCCAATGATCTTGCTGTGCTTGTCCTGACATTAGAGCTGGCACTACTACCGATCAATCCACTTGCTCTGATTGTGCTAACATCACAACCCAGGGCCGTGGCTGGCCAATTAGAGTTTTGCGCTTGCCCTGACATCACAGCTGGCACTAATACTGTCCAATCAGCTTGCATTGATTGTATTGACATCCCAGCCGGTGCCTGTGCTGGTAGCCAATGAGCTCGCTGAGCTTGGCCTGACATCACAGCTGGCACTAATACCGACCAATCAGCTTGCTGTCATTGTCCTGACATCACAACCAATGCAGCAGGTAGCCAATGAGCTTGCTGTGCTTGTCCTGACATCACAGCTGGCACTACTACTGACCAGTCAGCTTGCTCTGATTGTCCTGACATCACAACCAATGCCGCGCCTGGCCAATCACATTCCTTCGCTTGCCCTGACATCACAGCTGTCACTGCTACTGACCTGTCAGCTTGGTGAGCTTGGCCTGACATCACAGCTGGAACTGCTACTGACCAATCACCTTGCTGTGATTTTCCTGACATCACAACCAGTGCCGCTGCTGGGAAATCTGCTTGTTTTGCTTGTCCTGACATCACAGTTGGCACTACTATTGACCAATCAGTTTGCTATGATTGTCCTGACATTACAACCAGTGACGCTGATGGCCAATTAGATTCTTATGCTTGGCCTGACATCACAGCTTTCACAACTACTGACCAATCAGCTTGCTGTGATTGTCCTGACATCACAACCGGTGCACCTGCTGGCCAATCAGCTTGCAGTTCTTGCCCTGACATCACAGCAGGCACTGCTACCGACCAATCAGCTTGCTGTGATTGTCCTGACATCGCAATCGGTACAGTTGCTGGCCACTCAGCTTGCTGTGATTGTCCTGATATCACAACAACTGCAGCTGCTAGCCAATGAGCTGGCTCTGCTTGGAATGACATCACATCTGGCACTACTACTAACCAATCAGCTTGCTGTGATTGTGCTGACATCACAACCAGTGCCGCTGCTGGCCAATCAGTTTGCCTTGCTTGGCCTCACATCACAGCTGGCAGTACTACTGAACAAAGAGCTTGCTGTGCTTCTCCTGACATCACAATTTACACTCCTATTGACCGCAGTTTGCTGTGATTGCCCTGACTTCACAACCAGTGCCGTGGCTGGCCAATGAGCTTACTATGATTGTCCTGACATCACAGCTGGCACTACTACGTACCAATCAGCTTGCTGTCATGGTCCTGACATAAGAATTAGTGCTGCAGCTGGCCAATTAGTCTGCTGTGCTTGGCCTGCCATCACAGCTGGCACTACTATTGACTTATGAGCTTGCTGGGATTGGATCTGACATCATAACCGGTGTCTCAGCTGCCCAATCAGTTTGTTGCGCTTCTCCTAACATCACAGCTGGCACTACTACTGACCAATCAGCTTGCTGTGATTCCCCTGACATCACAACCAGTTCCGCTGCTAGCCAATTTGATAGTTGCGCTTGGCCTGACGTCAAAAGTTGCACTACTACTGACTAATCAGCTTGCTGTGATTGTCCTGACATTGCTATTGGTGCTTCTGCCGGCCAATTAGCTTGTTGTGCTTGTCCTGACATCACAGCTGCCACTATTACTTACCAATCAGTTTGCTGTGATTCTCCTAACATAACAATGTCACGGAACGAGTGGCGGCAGGGGTGAGTGACAAATGCACTTCACTCGTATGAAAGAAGTAATAACAGGATTTATTAATATGGACAGTGATTTCACGAGATTCTATGGCAAGGTCAATTATTATTCACTGCATAGAGGCTCAAGATAATACACAATTATCTTGGGATACCCTCCTGTTGGGTCACGAGGTTCAGATTGGACTCCCTTGCTTTCCAGGCTCCTTCTGAGAGGAGTCTGGGTGCGGCTGGATCCAATCCTAGTCCCAGATCTGGTCAATGGTTTATGACTAAGGGTTCTTGTGCACAGTTACAAAGTAAAGTTAAAGAGAGCGCACTATGTTCACTTACCACAAATCTGTTGTGGAAGGGGGGATCTCTCAACCTCGAGGAGTAACCTTGAGAGGTGTCCCTGCTCAAGGGGAGATCCTGCTGTGCAGGCCGCAGCCGTACCAGGAGAGCTCAAAGGGCTCTCGGGCTGTCCGCATATTTCTAGGATAAGATGATTGACTTATAGTCATTCTTTCACTTCAGAGGCCCATTGGCTAGTGCATTAGCCTTACCGCCCCTTTCGGATGAAGCCTTCAGGAATGTTATGTTGAGTCTAAGTGGCAGAAGAAATCAGGATGGTGGCACCTACCAGGATGAGATAAATCGCTGGTGGTTAGCAACTGAACAGCTGCATGTAAGGTAAAGGCCAGGCTGAGCTAGGAAAGGAGCATATCCGTCACAAACTATCAGTGCAGATGCTGGCAAATGAATTTGCTGTGCTTGGCCTGACATCACAAGTTGCACTACTACTGACCAATCAACTTGCTGTGTTCATCCTCACATCACAGCCAGTGAAGCCGTTGGCCAATTAGATTGTTGCGCTTGACCTCACATCACAGCTGGCACTACAATGACCAATCAGCTTGCTGTGAATAACCTCAAATTGCAATTGGTGATGCTGCTGGCCAATTAGATTGCTTCACTTGCACTGACATCACAGCTGGACCTATTGAGCAATCAGCTTCCTATGATGCTCCTGAGAACACAACTACTGATGCTGCTGACCAATCATCTTGCTGCACCTGTCCTGACATCAGAGCTGGTACTGCTACCGACCAATCAACTTGATGTGATTGTGCTAACATCACAACCGGTGCCGCTGCTGGCCAATTAGATTGTTGCATTTGCAATGATATCACATCTGGCACTGATACCGACCAATCAGCTTGCTGTGATAGTCCTGACATAACAACCAGATCAACTGCTGGCCAATCAGCTTGATGTGATTGTCCTGACATCACAGCTGGAACTGCTACTGACCAATCAGCTTCCTGTGATTGTCCTGCCATAAGAACCAGTGCAGCTGCTAGCCAATGAGCTTGCTGTGCTTGCCCTAACATCACAGCTGGCACTACTACTGACCAGTCAGCTTGCTGTGATTGTCCTGACTTCAAAACCAGTGCCGTTTCTGGCCAATCAGTTTGCTTGGTCTGACATCACAGCTGGCACTACTACTGACCAATCAGCTTGCTGTGATTGTCCTGACATCACAACCTGTGTTGCTGCTGCCCAATTAGCTTGCTGAGATTGGCCTGACATCACAGATGGAACTAATACTGACCAATCAGCTTGTTGTGATTTTAATGACATTAAAATCAGTGAAGCTAATAGCCAAAGAACTTGCTGTGCTTGCCCTGACATCACAGCTGGCACCACTACTGACCCATCAGCTTGCTATGATTGTCCTGATATCACAACCGGTGCCGCTGCTTGCCAATGAGCTTGCTGCCTTTGGCCTGACATCATGGCTGACACTACAACTGACCAATCAGCTTGCTGTGATTGTCCTTTCATTCCAGTTGGTCCTCCTGCCTGCCAATTAGATTGCTGTGCTTGGCCTGCCATCACAGCTCGCACTACTACTGACCAATCAGCTTGCTGTGGTTGTCCTGACATCACAATAAGTTCAGATGCTTGCCAATGAACTTGCTGTGCTTGCCCTGACATCACAGCTGGCACTACTACTGATCAATCAGCTTGCTGTGCTTGTTCTGGCATCAGAGCTGGAACTACTGCTGACCAATCAGCTTCTTATGATTGTCCTGCCATCACAACCAGTGCGGCGGCTAGCCAATCACTTTGCTTCGCTTGCCCTGCCATCACAGCTGGCACTACTACTGACCAATCATCTTCCTGTGATTGTCCTGACATCACAACAGGTGCCACAGTTGGCCAATTAGCTTGCTGTGCTTAGCCTCACATCACAGCTGGAACTACTACTGACCTATGAGCTTGCTGTGATTGGACTTTACATCACAGCCGGTGTCTCAGGTGTGCAATCAGTTTGTTGTGCTTGGCCTGACATCGCAGGTCTTACTACTGACCAATCAGCTTGCTATGATTGTCCTGACATCACAACCAGTGCAGCTGATAACCAATGAACTTGCTTTGCTTGCCCTGACATCACAAATGGCACTACTACTGACCAATCAGCATGCTGTGATTGTCCTGACATCACAACCAGTATTTCTGCTGGCCAATGATCTTGCTGCGCTTGCGCTGACATCACAACTGACACTACTATTGACCAATCAGTTTCCTGTGATTTCCCTGACATCACAAGCAGTGCAAATGCTGGCCAATAAAATTGCTGCACTTGCCCTGACATCACAAGTGGCAATACTACTGACCAATCAGCTTGCTGTGTTTGTCCTGACATCACAACCAGTGCCGCTCTTGGCCAATCAACTTGCTGCGCTTGTACTGACATCACAGCCAGCACGACTACTGACCAATCAGCTTGCTCTTATTGTCTTGACATTGCAATTCGTTCTTCCGCGTGCCAATTAGATTGCTTCACTTGTCGTGACATCACAGCTGGCACTAATACAGACCAATCATCTTGCTGCGCTTGTCCTGACATCACAGCTGGCACCACTACTGACCGATAAGCATGCTGTGATTGTCCTGACATCACAACCTGTGAAGCTGCTGTCCAATTAGCTTGCTCTGATTGTCCTGACATCTCAGCTAGCACTACTACTGACCAATCAGCTTGCTGTGATTGTCCTGCCATAACAACCTGTTCAGATGCTAGCCAATGAGCTTGCTGTCCTTGCCCTGACATCACAGCTGGCATTACTACTAACCAATGACATTGCTGTGATTGTCCTGACTTCACAACCAGTGCCGCTGCTGGCCAATCAGCTTGGTGTGCTTCTCCTGACATCACAGATGGCACTACTACAGACCCATCAGCTTGCTCTAATTGTCCTGACATCACAATTAGTGCCACTGCTAGCACATGAGCTTGCTGTGATTGTCCTGACATCACAAGTAGTGCTGCTGCTGGCCAATTAGATTGTTGTGCTTGCCCTGACCTCACAGTTGGCACTGCTGCCGACCAATCAGCTTGCTGTGATTGTCCTGACATTGCAATTGGTGCTGCTACTGGCAAATTAGATTGCTTTGCATGCCCTGAAATCACAGCTGGCACTCCTATTGTCCTAACATCAGAATCAGTGCCGCTGCTGACCAATCTGCTTGCTGTGATTGTCCTGACATCACAGATGGCACTACTACTGACAAATCACGTTTTTGTGATTGTCCTGACATCACAATCAGGGCAGGTGCTGGCCAATCAGTTTGCTGTGCTTGCCCTGATATCACAGCTGGCACTACTACTCACCAATCAGCTTGCTGTGATTGTCCTGACATCACAACCAATGCAACTGGTAGACAATGAGCTTGCTGTGCTTGCCCTGACATCACAGCTGGCACTACTACTGACCAATCAGCTTGCTTTGATTCTCCTGACATCACAACCACTGCCACTGCTGGCCAATCAGGTTGCTACTCTTGCCCTGACATCGTAGCTGGCACTACTACTCATCAATGACCTTGCTGTGATTGTGCTGACTTCACAACCATTGCCGCTGCTGCCCAATCAGCCTGCTGTGATTGTCCTGACATCACGACTGGTGCAATTCCTGGCGAAACAGCTTTCTTTGCTTGCCCTGACATCACAGCTTGCACGTCTACTGACCAATCACCTTGCTGTGATTGTCCTGACACCACACCCGGTGCTGCTGCTTGCCAATTATCTTACTGCGCTTGTCCAGACATCACAGCTGGCACTACTACTGACCAATCAGCTTTCTGTGATTGTCCTGACATCACAACCAGTGCCCCTGCTGGCCAATCAGCTTGCTGTGCTCCCCCTGATGTCGCACCAGCACTTCTGCTGTGTCACCTATGCCTCTTCCGCAGCCTCCCCTCTCCTCTGGTTTCCTCCTGACTCTCACCTTTGCTCTGGCACTTTCAGGTGCCTCCTATGTTCTCTGTGACCCAGGATCTGTGGCCACCCATCTCCCCTCTTTTTGCATTGCTCTGCAGCATCGCAGGCAGCACAACCCCTGATTCTCATATGCGTTCAACCACACTCATATATGCTGGAAATACAACAGAGCTAGGCACAAACCATCCAGCAGGTCATTTTTGATGACTGACAATAAATGAAGAGTGGTGTGCTGTTAGACTGTGTGTTAGCAAACAAACAAGGACTGATTGCAGTTGTGAAAGTTGGGTGTAGCCTTCGTCCTGGTGGTCACAAGATAGTGGCTTCCTGGTAGATGACAAGTTGACCATGAGCCAGTAATGGGCCCTTGTGTCCAAGAAGGCAAATGGTACCCTGAGTTGCTTTAGAAATGGTGTTGCCAGCGGTTTGAGGGTGGGGATCCTTGCTCTCAGTCCTGGTGAGACCACATCTGAAGTATTGTGTCCAGTTTTGAGGTGCCCATTACGAGAGGGACACAGGGCTACTGAGGAGAATGAGAGAGTGCATCAGATAACTATTAAGATGACTATGGGACTAGAGTATCTCTCTCGGGAGGACAGACTGTTCAGCTTAGAGAAAAGGCTTGAGAAGGATCTTATAAATATATACAAATATCTTGAGGGTGTCAAGAGGATGAGGCCAAACTAT
Source organism: Nothoprocta perdicaria (assembly GCF_003342845.1). NCBI lineage: Eukaryota > Metazoa > Chordata > Aves > Tinamiformes > Tinamidae > Nothoprocta > Nothoprocta perdicaria. The sequence goes on from NW_020455810.1 coordinate 500,290, forward strand.
TTCCAATGGTGGCCAAGAGGCAATGGACAAAATCTGAAACACAGGAAGTTTCCTCTTAACATGAGGAAAAATGTCTTCCCTGTGAGGATGACTGACTGCTGGCACAATTGCCCAGAGAGGGTGTGGACTCTCCTTCTCTGGAGATATTCAAAACCTGCCCGGATGTGATCTTGTGCAATGTCCTCTAGGTGTCCCTGCTTGAGCAGTGGTTGTGTGGGATCCCCAAAGGTCCTTTTCATAATCAAGGATTCTGTAATTCTGTGAAGAGGCCAAAGTGTGCTCACTTCCAGCACTGTGGTCCTGGTTTTTGCCTTTTGCCTCCTCACAAAAGCCTCAAGTCAGTTTCCTGGTGAGGCAGGTGGGAGCACTGGATGAGCCTGCTCCTTTCAGAGGATGAAAGCTTCTTGCAGTGACATCCACCAGCTCCCTTGGTGCTTGTGGGTGTATCCCTTCGAACTTGGATAAGGATATATTTCTACAGAAATATAATACTTTTCCTTCTTCTCCATGTCCCTTTGGGATATATATTTATTTGTCCTTTCATTGGTAAGCTGCAATAAGCAGAATAAGTCCAGCTTTGTAAGGACTAGAAGAAACAGTCACAAACTGAAGCACCAGAAGTTCCGCAGGAACTTAAGGAAACATTTCTTAATAGTGAGGGTGACAGAACCCTGGCACAGACTGCCCAGAGAGGTTGTGGAGTATCCTTCTCTGGAGAGCTTCTAAACCTTCTTGGACTCAGTCATGTGCTACATGCTCTAGGTGTCCCTGCTGGAGCAGGGGGGTTGGACTAGATGACCTCTAGAGGTCCCCTCCAGCCTTAAGGATTCTATGACAAGAGAGGGATTAGTGTGTCCTTGTTCATCAAGGAGACTGAGCAGTGCATGCCATCTCCCCAGGAGCAGGGCCTGTGCTTCCAGTGAGGAAACAAAAGCTTCAAAGTACCTCTCCAGAGATGTGTCCAAAGCAGAACTCTGCCTTTTTTGGGAGAAATGCCTTACAAACTCAGTTCACCCCATTACTGTTAATTTTTATACCAACAACACATAAAAACGGCTTTTTTCCCCCTATTTCCAAACTCTCTGTCTTTTATGACATCTTAGGAGTTCATAGAGTCACAATTCTAACCCTACTTTTATGCCATTTTAGTTTTTCTAATCATGTGTTGCTTTCTCACCGATGGTGGCTCTTGAATTCAAGACCAATTTCTCCTTCCCTCTTTCTGAATCCATGTGTTCTTTAATATTCATTTCATCAGAAAACTCTTCTCTACTTTATACAGTACAGCTGAGTTTCAGTCATGCTGAGTGAAGGAATTCTTTCAAAGTTGCTTTATTTTTGGCCAGTGTTTTTCAGCAACAATTTGTCTCTTTATATGAATAAAACAGCTGTCCCATTTTATTTCAGAATGAAGCAAACAGTAGAATAAATCAGAGAATTACAAGCACAACTGTGAGCTGAGAGAGAACCTACTAATCATCTTAGGTATCAAATACTTCCCAGTGGGTGACCAAGCCCTCACAGTAAGCAGACTAGAATGTTTCTGTGCAGCTGTCACACAAGGGACGTTTACCACCTCAGTCTCTGCCAGGGAGGGCCTGCTGGTGCTGAGCACTCTGTCTTAAACACCAAGAATTGCCTAGATCACACCAGTGACAGACAGCAACACAGCAAAGCTTATACACAATCCCCATCAGAAACCTCAGGTTGCTCTTCCTCCTCCATCACATGGAGGGCTGAATGCAGTAAATATTCCTAAAGTCTCTCCTCCTGGCTGAGAAAGGATGAGACACAAAGCAGCTCTGGCATTATTTCATTCCTCCCTGCCATAGGAAGCTGGATTCTATTTGTTCTTTTAATGAGATGTCTTAAATATGTGGTAAGCTTTTCCATTTTGTCTCAGACGTAGCAATAAAATAAAGGGCAATCAATGCAAGCATTGAGCTTCCCCTTCCCCCAAAAAACATTATTTAATGAAAAGAGATTTTTGAAACATGTTTTAATTGCAAAAGTAATCCAGATACTTAAAATAATGTTTTTCTATTCATCCTTTGGTTTATTTTCTTCACTGTGTATAAAACTCTTCCATGGCTAGTTTTGAACATGTTCTCAACAAGGAAATGAAGCTTTGTTGTTCCTCCCATTATAAAAAAGAAAGATTTTTCCATAGGTGGTGGGTGCAAACTACCAAATCACATCCCTCTACACACAAGAATTTTAGAGTGAGGTCTTGAGAGAACAAGCGGGCTGCAAATCTGAATTACTGTGCAACTCTAGCCAATCTGTAAGCCATATTAAAAGACAGAGCCACCTCAAAGCCACACAATTTCATTGCAACAGAACATCCATTTCTTTGAGTTGGGTAGAAGATGGACAAAAATGAAAGCTCCCAAACTTACAAGATCCACAATCTTTTTATATTTACATTTTGTATTTTTCTCATGTCTTATTCCTTCCCTTTCTTATCTTCTTTGTTTATGTTTTACCTGTGATAACATTGGTTATTTTGGAAGGCATAGTGATTAATACTCAAGAACAGCCTTAGCCTAGTTTTTGTTTTCTGATGATTTCTTCACCTACATGTTCAAAAACTGCAGAACATATCCTAGCTGCATGTTGAATAGCATTTCTTTCTGAATAGCATATCTTTCTGGACAAGAACATTAACCAGAGGAACCATTCTATTGGTTGCAGACATTTTTAATTTTTGCTATAAAGATTCCCAGTTGTCAACACCACCAAGCTGAAATCACTTCTCAAAGTAGAGTCTGTGCAAAAATTTATTTGACAGTAGGCAATTTGAAATAGACACTGAGAGTGAGAAACACACACAGTTTTAGGAAACATATGTTTTGGTGAAGTGATATATTAATACTAAAGGTTATTATTTTGCATCTTCTTGAACATTTCACTACATATAAAGAGCTGGGCAGGTTTTAGAGGTATTATCTCCATTTAAATGTTGCATCAAATTATAACTAGCGTCTTCAAAATGAGTAAAGATGCGTCTCTCCCAGATGTACAATTTTCAGCATGTGCTTTAATGCAGTTTATCCAATGTCTGCAGGGTATGGAGCCATATGAAAACTCCTAAGCTCCTGGTGTTCATAGTGTTATGTTCCAGCCACACAAATCTCCTTCAATTATAAGAGGTACAAGTAAGGGTTAGCTTCTTGGCTGTCCTCTCTTGAACTCGGAAACTTCCTTCATCTTAAATCCAAATCAGATCAAAGAAAATAGAAGAGTGTGAATTTGGAGGAGAAAGGTATTTTTATCAGTATCTATCTTTCCCTGGAAAAATAGAAGGATACCTTTTCTGGTCTTCATTCTTTCTGAATACAATTTATTTTGGATATACTTTCCATTTACATTTGAAGGTCATGTAATGTCCATCATTTACATTTGAAGGTCATTTAATGTCCATCATCTAAGGACTGTTCATTTTAAAAAATATCATTCTAGCAGTGTTAAAGTATCATTGCTTTCCAGTAAGGTTGTTAATTGCATATTTACCAACCAACCCCCCACCCCCACCCCAAAAAAAAACCTCAGCATGGCCAGAGGGTGAATCATCTTTATCATCATGAAGAGATCACATATAAAGTCCAAATTCTCTTCAGTTCCATTGAATCCACTGATACAACGTATTAAAAGTGGCCTCTGATCTCTCTAGTAGGGACTTCATAAACCTATGTAAATGTGGCATAAGGAAATATAGCAGCATCAGCTGTCCCAATCTTGACAATAATACTGTTCCTTTACTAAATATGAAGCCAATATTAGATGTTTGCTTGAATTCTATTAATTCAAAAAGAGAAGTTCTAAACATGCAGTGTAAAATAAACAGATGCAAATTCAGTAAAACAGACTTCTTAGCTGTTTCCAGAGAAATATTTACAGAGCAAAACTGCAAACTGAAATACAGTTTGCATGAATTAGAACATCCTTACTTTGACTGAGGGAAATTTGTACTGGTGGCAGGGGAGAGAGACACAGAGGGAGAGCTCAGACCTGCAGGAAAGCCTATGATTCCTCATCCCTTTCTAACAGGAAAGGGGGCAAGTGACAGTGCAAAACCAGGCAAGTTAGGGGTTTTAGCAAAACAAACACTGAGGATGGAGATTCAGCTAGAACCATGACTTTGCTGACTCAGCTCCATTTTAGTGTGATTTTAAGTTTGAATATAGTTCTGTATTACACAAAGAGTACTGTAGTCATATACAAATTTTAGAAGTAAAATATAAAACCAATGATTACAATTTGGGCTAGCTTTGGTTTAAAAAGAAGATGATTTTTATAGAGATGCCCTTTAAAAAAAAAAACGTGCAACTCCAAAAAAATTGTCATTCAAGTGCTCTACAGAAACACAGACTCCAGTATTTTTGCTTTTACCAGCCTGGGCCACTCCTCTTCTTTCAAACTGTCATTTGCTATTTTGAATCTTTTTTGTTTGTCTTGTTCAACTTAAATTCAACGTCAATTTCACAATGACGAAACAGTCTTACATAGCCAAAGTGGAGGACAGCCAAAACACTCAGATAAACAGATTTTCAGATGAGCTGGAGGAAAATCATTATGCTGAAGGGACATCGTTATTTTAAGAAGCATTGCATAAAGTTGAATGGGCAACAGGTGATTCTTAACCAGAGAAATACTAGTACTTTAGCTCCTCTATGCAATTTTTCTTCCTGCATTCTCATATGTTATTTTTCTCTGGTCTTTTTGCTGTGGGCTGTTAGCTTGACTTACACATACCTCCTCAGCACTGACTATAATGTACAAGCTTGCTCTGCAAAACAGAAACCTGGGACGCTGCTCAGGAACACAAACCAACCAGGAATCGATGTCCTGACCCAGAGCACGGGAGTGCTAAAATGTTCAGAACTGAAGGGTGCTGAGATTAAATTGTTTTTATGTTAGGGACCTCATGACAAAGAGGAGCTTAATTTTTTTCTGGAGAGCTTTAAGGAAATCACAGCATACTGAAAAGCAGGGTTTATTCAAAGAGAACTAGACAATGCTGTAATTCACCTATGAAAGCCTGAGCTCTGGCCAGACTCTGACTCTGAACATGAGTGAAGAAGTGTTCTGCTTTGAATTGCCCTCTGCGCACGCTGCAAAACAACCCCTCCAGTTTGGCTAGTATCCCTGCAGGTAGCTGGAGGCTTTAAATACCTGAATCTAAAAGATCACAATGGTGGCATGTATGACAAAGGGAAAAATGGCTTAAGAGGTGACAAGAAAAACATAACGCTACATTATTTAACCCAGAAAATACTACTATCTGTCTCGCTCATTAAGTATAGTGTCAGGCACCTCCACACTTTGGAGACAACATCATTTTCTTTGGTGTCATAAGTTCAGCAAGTCTTAACAACATTTACCAAACAAGAACAGGGAAATGCTGGCCTTCTGCACATCTGCTACTTTGGGACAGTGAAATACTTGCACTCTGTCAAATAAACTGTACTTTCTGGGCTATTTCACCTTTCTTAGCTTTATTCCCACCGGTCAAAACTATTAGACCAAAACTGTAATTGCTTTTCTGACACTGAAAGTGTATTCTTCTTTGTTAGGATGGAGGACTCAGAGAATGTCTTGTCCCTATAAAGTCTGAATTTTAGTAAGGAAAGGTACTAATACAGAGCATGACACAATGTGTAAAGGCCCGATATGTTGCTTTTTTGTTTGTTTCTTTCCTTTCCCATAAAACAAGTTGATTAAACAAACAGATATTGAAAAATAGGTAGTATAAATGAGTTCCCTACATATCACAGGATATGGGCAATTTCCCACAAAGCATTTGCCTTTGCTGAAATTACTGCTGAATCAAATTTCAGTCTTTAATAGTCTGAAAGCTGCCTGCTGGACCCCAAAGCAAACATGCTAATCATGGTAAAAACAGAGCAATTAATGAGAGCAATGGAAGGATGTGATATTAGCCGTGCTGCAAGCAAAGAGAGGAAACCTTCCTGTAGGACAATACAGCCTTTTTTCCTCTAGAGAGTTTTTGTGATGCCCATTACAAAAGCGTTTACTCCAGCAACACTATGGGGGAATGGTGCAGTGACACCACCAATGGCTGTAGTGTTGATGTTCTACAACATGAGCAAATGGTTATCTATACAGGGGGACAGCAAATGCTCGCTACCTCTTTCTTTTGTGATGAGTCGCATGAGGAAACAGAACAGAATACGCAGCTTAATTCAGAAGCTGACCTGCTACAACAAGGAAAGACCTTTTTTTCCCGTTAAAGTTAGAAGGAACTGGATATAGCCAGTAATTAAGGAGACATCTTTCGATCAGCTGTAATAATCCATAGGATTAAAATGATCAGTGCTAACGAAGCAGAAGAGTTCTTCTAATGGCAGAAGAGAAGGCAGCTGCTGGAGATTCACATTTCCCTCTTGCTAGACAGAGAGAATGTCTCTAGCCATATTTAAATTCAGAAGATGACAGCTCCCAGACAAATTACATTAGGTAATAAAAAGAGTAATAGGGAACTGTCTGCCAATTTGTCGTGAATGAGGGCTGTGAGAAAATGTTAATCATGCAAGGCATTCCTCAAAGCACTCACATTAAGTTACGCTGCTGCTGTGAAACTATCTGTCTTGCAGTGCTAGCTGCTGCTACACCCTGAAGATATTGAAAAGCCTTTGCCAAGGCAAGGGATGTGTGCAAAAGCTGTGCTCTTACTGACAAGTATGATGCCAAAAGCTCACACCTAATGCAAACAGCACCAGCAAACTGGAAGAGGAAGAGCGGGAATCCAGATGGAGAGGAACCAGTGCACAAACATGCACATGCTCAGTCACATGCAAGGGCAGTCCCTGTTTACACGTGTGTGTGTCTGAAATGCTCGCACATCCCAAGCTGGAACTGGTTCCAGGCCATCCCCAAAGCTGCCACAATTTAGCACATCCTCATGCAGCAGTATCAGCACTTCTACGGTGTTCAACTTGCCCTGATTAGCACTAGAGCTGTTTTCTTTGCAGGTTCTTCCGTTCTTCCGGCAGTGTGTTTTAGCAAAATAGCAATTCACAATGAACCTGGAAGATAAGAAACCCGGGTGTTTCTCTTCGCTTCACCATGAGAGCCCGCAACGCTGCCTTGGTGAGGATTTTAGTCCTCTCCCTTAGATGGAGCTCTTGCTCAACAAAGCACCGGCACGGCTGCTTCTCAAGGAAAGTCAGTTTAGGCAGCATCAGGTTTCAACAGTTCATTCTGTCGATCTTATCAGATCATGATTTTTCACTCTAGGAGATTTATATGGAATACACTGGTTTTATTAGCAAGTTCCAGAGGACACCAGGGTAGTTAGAAAGCCCAGAACGAGACCCACAGCTCGCTGCTGACCTAACGGGAGATCAAGATCACAGTGGGAGCTGAAAAGATATAAAAAATATGTAAGCTGAATTGTCAAGTAACCACAGTCCTTGCCAGGAAAAGATCGCATTCCACAGGAACTCATAAAATCTTGCAATGCTTAGATCCAATTTCCTATCAGTGCTTCTGGCTAATCACAACTATTAACAGTGGACCTTTCTGTAAGACTCATTTATTGATCATCTAATGCCTGTAAAGGCAGCTTCTATCTTATGTTCTGCCATCTATACAAGAGGAATGGTGAGTGGTTGAGCACGTAAAGCCAGAGGCTCCTGGAAAGAGCCAACCCAAACCTGCAAGTGCCATTTGCCCTAAAACACTGTAGGTTTCAAATCTTGTTTTATCCTGAACTGGGAGAAAACAATTTTGAAGTATTCACAGAATGGAGTTATATATCAAAATGAATCATGCTGAACCCAGTAAAACGATACATGTTGGTCAAGTCCAAATGTTTTACTTGGAAGTCACTATCATTTCATTTAGATGTTTTTAAGTGTTTTCCTTCAAACAGTGAACTGGGACATATTTTGGAGGAAAGTTGGTCAGGTTGGGAAGGAAGGGAATATATCACAGCTTGTATTAAACCCAAGAATAAAAGTCCAACATTTGACAAAGTATTCTGAATTGTTCTGAAAATATTTTGTTTTGTGTCAGTGAAATTGATCCTATTTCAGAAGTCAAGAAGATTTAAATGGTTCCATCCTAAAAAAAAAAAAAGAGAGATTTTTTTTTTCTCAAAAGTACAACCAGAAGTATTTTTGATCCTGAAGCATCAAATTTCTTGGCTGCCAGAGCAGCAGAGAACTAGATTATAATGCTGAGACAGATGCCGTCAAAAAGAGTAGACCAAGATATAAGTGCCTGCCTCAGTACAAGGGCAGTACTCTGTCCTCTGTATTTTGAATCTGGGGAGACAACAAGGAAATATAACAACATTCCAGGAAAATAAGGACTACAACATTATCAGATATCCTTAGTTAGATAATATGATGAAAAGAGACGCGTGTACTGAATAAATCACTTTCACACAAGATGAGCATAAAAGTCTGAGACCCCACGATTATGAAATTCCAGGCAATACTGCAAAATCATTTATAACTCTTCAAAGTGCAGAGCTCTAAACTCTTCATTAGTTTGAAATGAACCTTCCGAGTTCCCACCTGAATCTTGCCCTGCCTTCTCTGGACCTGGATGAATGTGAGAAACCAGGGTACTCTTCAGAAAGGAGGAATCCAAATGTATCACCACACATCAACAAATCCTCGGTGAGCTTGTAACCAGGCGTGGGGCAGGGACCCAGCAGGGCCGAGTAAAGGTTGCTCAGGCTGCAGACATCAGCTCACACATCACTTTTTCCAGACACCAGAGCTTCAGAAGGAGCCTCCCTTGCTGTCATGGACGGTGCCCTTCTCAGGGAGATGCAGGCAGCAGAAAGCCCTCAGAGACACATCAAAAAAATGGAAACAGCAGAATCCAGTTTTCAAAACTGATGTGAATGGCTTAAGAGTCAAGGAACTAGGATATTTATTTAAAGCGTTTGTGCTTTGGTGCTTCTGTGGTTTGGAATTTTAAATACTTAATGTCTTGCAATGGGTGATGTAATTTTTTTCTGATGTTTTATATATCTGACACTAGAATAAATAGAATGCTGTAGGAGCTACACCTTTTTAATCTTTGTGCCAATATATGCCTTTATTTAGTGCAATTCTTACTACTTAAGTGAAATAGAAATTTAATCATCTTGTTCATTAAAAGGACTAGGTCCTATTAAAAAGACTGGAAAAAGAGACATGGGGAAAGTCCTCTTTCAAGTAAACCCACTAAGACCTTTCTCTCTTACAAAATAAAACATGAAATAATCTTTCTGCATGCCATGAGAATATATGTGAGGCTTGACTATATTTTTTAAGTAGGAGACTGTTGCTTAGCAGCTTTAGCTGACATTGCTTGCAACGGATATCACAAGCAAAGCACTTCAAAACAATCATTTTCAAAAGAATTGGTCACCTTGGGTAATGATTCAGGACTACTTCTTTACAGAAAACATCCATGCACAAAACAAAAGTAAATTGCTTCAATGCTATCATCAGCTACCAGATTTTTCCATACAAATCAGACTGTACTTTCCAAGGATCCATTAAATGTCTGTGGCCACTGACAAAAAAAAAAAAAAAAAAAAAAAAGATGGATAATTTTAAATGTTTCATAGTCTGAATTCATGAAGTTTAAGGAATGAAACAGAGTTTCATTCCTCTGTTAGTCACATAATCAATGGTTTATGCTATAATCTTCCTAGTTTGACCATTTGAGGGAGCAAATGAAAGCATCAAGGCTTTCTAAGAGATTTCTTTATTGTCTTCTCCTTCTCCTTTGTTGTCTCCTCCTCCTGTGTTGTCCTCCTCCTCTTTGCTCCTTGGCAGAAGGAAAATATGCCAATTCCAACCCCAAAAGTAACACGTAGGGTGCAGAAGCCACTGCAGAAGCAGGAAAGGTGAGAAAAACTAAGCAAAAATGCCAAGGGAATAAGAGCTAGAACATGGAGGAAGAGCAAGCGATGCAGCTGGTGCAGATAAAACAGGCACCAGTGCAGCTTCTCTCAACCTTATAGAGTGTGTAGAGGTCCCAATGTGGCCAAGAGAAACCACAACTGCTCTGGGGTTTAAAGACCCCAGAGGGACCCTGCAGCTCTCTCATCTCTCTTCAGCCCTGGCTTGAAGCCTATGCCTCGCAGGTGGCCCCAGGCACCCTCACAGGTGCCATCTCCATAGGCCGGTGAGCAGGAGGCAGCGCAGCCGCTCCCCACTGCCGCGGGAGCCTTGTGGGATTGGCCACTGGCTCTGGGCTTCTTCACCCAACTCTGGGACTCTGTGTGAGTCCCATGTGAGATATCCATGTGAGATGCTGCTTCTGCAGCAGAGCCCCAGGTAGGGCCCAGCTGTGTCCCGCAGCTATTGGAGGCCATAGGATATCCTCAGCTGTTCCCAGGCTATGGCTCAACTTCCCCTGCCCCTCAGCTGGGGATGGAGCCAGTGCTACAGTTTCTGTTGACTTCTTCACTTGCATTCCAGGGAAGGGCCCAGAGACCTTCAGCAGAGGCTAGGTGGTAAGAGACAAGGTGTTTGACTTTATTTTTTCTTTTCTTTTCTTTTCTTTTCTTTTTCTTTTTTTCTTTTTTTTTTTTTTTTTTTTTTTTTTAATGTGAGAAACACTTCTATCTTAAAAAGAAAGCATGAACTTTCTGTATAAGAGAAATTTTCATAAAAACTACAGCAGGCAGCATTACAGAATGAGATTTGAGGGCATCTGCCTGGTCTCTCTCTGCTCATGCAAAGGAGTTATTTGAGTAGTTCATTACCCCTGCCTGTTCTCTCTGGATGCCCTGGATACCCTTGTACATCTTCAATGGCTCCAAATGCAGAGTTTGGGCAATTAAATCAACCCTTCAAGCCTTAAGAATCTTGAGCTTCTTGAAGCGCCAGCTCTAATAATGAATAAACATAGGCCTGCAGATGTGCCAGGAACCCAGAAACATGTGGATTCCTTTGCAGTGACAGGTCTTCTTACAAACTGCTTTGCTATACTGCTCTGATTTTCCATACTATAAACCTATATTTGAACCGAGCTGCAAGGGTCTTACAGGAACAACAGCTTATTAAAACCAGACAGGCCTAAGATTACATACCAAGGAATAGCAACTGATGACCTTAAAGAAGAACCAGAACACACTTAAATACCAGCAATGCTCTTTATACCTTTTGTCTACACACTGCTCAAGCATGAAGCATTGCTGCTCTGCAGCAAATTCTGCCAGTGCTCTGCACCCTATGGAAAGGGACTTGAGTAACTGAATTTGTCCTCAGCCTTGAAACAGAATAAAGGAAAAAAGGTAACAGCCTTGCCACTCCTACTTTATTCTGGCTTCCTCAGAAACAAAATTTAAGAAAGAGTTAAGTTTTCCAACACTTGAGTCTTGGTCCAGTCATTCCTCTAAGTGAGAGCATTTGGGGCATTTGTCTGAAAACCTCGGTGTACTCTGACATCCAGCCGTGAAGAGAATGGACTAATTTTTTCCAATCTTGGCAAGAGGAGCACTCTTAAATCAAAACAACTTAGTCATATTATGAAAGCTGAGACCCTTGTGAGTTTATATTCCTTGCTGTGTTTGGGTATTTGCATGGGCGCGGGGCCAGCAATAGGCAAAAGATTTCAAGCAGCAAAGAAGAGACTTTACACTGATCATTTGGGCAACATTTCTGCCTCCTTCAGGCTGGTTTGGGAATCACTTGCACAACCATAGATTGCCACGTGGTGACTGTACGGTTTGCACCAAATCTTTATTTGTTGATCAGACTCTGCCTTCCTGTCATCAAAATGGGATTTAATTTTCACCATATATCGGAGTCAATTATTTAAGTACTGCTAAATGCATCGCTGAGCAGTACACTGCCCTTATATGGACTTTTATGTCTGAGATGATCAGAGCGACTGACAGCCCCATTTGAAAATGAATTAAGGGAAGCAGAGACCAAGAGGCCAATGTGCTCCACTGGAAGAGACTTCTTGGGCTGAGCACAAGCTCTGGTGATGATTACAAGGAGGCAACACAGCCATGTTCAAGGCATGAAGTATTGCAGGATATCCCAAACTCTCCCTGGAGAAGCAGTGGTATGAGAGGAACGTGAAAAAGAAGTCTTGTCTTCTCGACCTGTGACATTCAATGCCTGTATCTTCATAGCAATTGATATATCATAGTGATTTTTCCCTAACTAGAGTTTAAAACAAAAAAAAAAAAAAAAAAAAAAAAAGACACAAACATGAATAGATTTGGATTTATGGATGTATGAAAAAAAAAAAAATAGCCTGCGTCTTCCAAAACCGCTCTTTTATTGTCTATTGCTTGTTTTCAATTTGCTGCCCCTGTTCAAGCAAAACCTTGAACTATGAAAAAAAAAGAGGAATTACATCTTCATTACATTTGTCTAGGCAGTCTTTCACATGTGGTGCCATATTAGTTTAATTGACAAAGCTGTAGGCTATGAAACTTTAAAAGAAAAAACTAAAAAAAAATGGAGAAGAAAAAAGGCATCAGAGCTCTTTTATTGCATTACCACAGCTTTCTGTCATAAAAGCTAGCAGGACATCACCATAAAGCTATAGGTACCATGTCATGGCTTATGCCCTGGCCATGGTTGCAGCACTGAGTGGTACAGAGTGGTACATGTAGGCAGTTTCCTTACCATTAGCAGCTGCCAGGTGAACTCTTCTGCTTCTCTTTCTCTTTCTCTGGGTCTAGCCTGTTTTTTTTAAGTTAAATTTGGCAGGCGGTATTTCTGAAAAAAAGTGTTTGTGCTATGCATTTCCACTAGCTTTAAAGACAGTCCACAGTTTGTGAAGGCCTCTCTTGTCCCTGTGACACCTGGGGACCTTGTAGAGCACAACAGCTCTGAAGGTAGTGCATGAAGGCAGGTCTCCCTGTGCTGAGAGCCCTTTGGAAGACAGCCAAGCAGCTCGGCTCAACTTCCCTGTGTTTGGGGGTTGGCAGGTAAGACATATAAAGGCATGTTGCACACTCTCTGTGGAGAAGCATACAGAAACACAGCATTAAGCAAGACATGTAACAACTTGGGAAGCAAAGTATCATCTTCTTCCTTTTTTTTTCAACTGAATACAGAAACACAGTTGTTGCAGGCCTGGAGCAATCAGGCATAGATGTGCAAGGTACTAAGTCCCCAGTCAAATTTCACATGTCTTCTCACCAGCAAATTAGTAGATGAGGATGTTAGCTCCTGGCAAGATTAGGTTTTGCACTCTGGAGCACAAGGGTTTTTGAAAAGAGGGTACCAGAAGTCTTCACTTTGAAGGCGCTTGAGGAGCTTGGAGCAGCAGTGAGTTGTGCGAGTGCAGGCGCAGACGATATCAAAATATGGGAGCAGCCACTGACAGAAGGTCCATGTAGCTGAGTAGCCTGTCTGACAGTAGCCAAAAACCAGATGCCTAGAGAGGAGCGCAAGAACAGAGTGAGTATATTTTCCCAGAACAGGCTGCCAGCCTCCAACACTTTCTGCCTCAGGCATTTCCTGAGCCAGAGGTGGTCTGTTATATTTAACAGCCGCACATAGACTTCTCCGCCATGAACTTCTCCAATCTCTTCTTGAATTTAGGTGAACATTTAGCATCCACAACATCCTGTGGCAAGAGTCCAAGCCTTTAGTGCCCAGCAAGCGAAGAGCTCCTTCCTTTAACTTGCTTGGAATCCATTACCTGCCAGCTTCACGTGATCGCCGCTTCTGTCCTTTCCTCTTTTGCACTGTCAATGATTCATTGACATCTGGCATATGGTGCCTGTTCCCCAGATGAAAGCATGTTAGCCTACGCTTAGCTAGGTCCCCTTCAATCATATTACAGTTAATCTGCCATTTTATCACCAAGTCGCTCATCTCCATGGTTTCCCACAACTGGTGCTCATCACTACTGCTGCTGTTGCCAGAAAACAGCAGCTCCTCACTAACCACTTTTTTGAAAATATTTATGAATGCATTGCAACGCTGCATTTTGAGAACTGATCATTTATGCCTAACTTCAATTTTCATGTTTTATCCACTTACCTGTCCTTGTAAGGCTTTTCCTCTTTATCTGAAGCATTACAGGGTCCCTTAACAAATGCTTCATGAGGAAACCTTTCTGAAAATTCAAGTAGCCTCCTTCAGTTAGGTCCCATCAGGGATTTATATTTTTGCAAGGAGAATGGAAGTGCACTTTACCATGCTGTCATATTTAACCTGCCTGAGTTCTACGAGCTTCTATGACAGCTCAATATCTTCACTGGAGCATCACTGAGCAATGACTTGTCTTTTTACAAAAAACTATCAGTGACTATATCCTATGCACAAATTCGTAAAAGCTCTTGATGCTCAACACAGACATATACACAATTTTCTACCAAACTACTTTGACAAAGGTGATTTGAATGTGCGGAACCTCCCCTTCGCCCCCCTTACATATCATGCTAAGAATGAACATCCCAAAAGCATCATTTTTCCTTAAGTTCATGCAGGTACTTCCTGCCTACACTGAAAAATAGGAGATTTGGTCACTGAGTGGTCACTAACTTATAGTTAATCATCTCAGTCTGGCATCCAGACTGCCTGCCATTAAAACGGTATTACTTATCATGTTAATAGAGACCATTAATCATGTGTACTGTGCCTGTGTACAGAGGCAGATTGCCTTGGACTCTTGCAGGAGCTTAGACAACTCTTGATGACAGGAAGAGAAAAGGACAATATGGAGAAAAGATCATACCTCAACTGGGATATTCACCAAAGGAGGTGTTGAAGTCTTGTCCATATAATTTATGGCCAACAGAACTGAAGATGCTTCACATGGTGAAGGAATAGATCAGTATAATGACACTGCTGCAGAAAGGTGATTTCACACCCACTGTGGCCTGTCACACAAGAAGTCTGAGCTCTGGTAACTGTTATATTGAACATGTGTAATATGGGAGACAATTCTACTTAAATTCAGGTACCTACCTTGCAGGGTCACCAGATAAATACTGTTTCTCGCTTCTTGCAGTTAAGGATTTCTTCATCTTTGTGCTATGGATACAGATCTCTTCCTTGCCCATCCCATTCACATCCTTGCTCTCTGGACTTTGCCCTGGGGCCCCTGGGGCCAACACTGAGCACTGCATGTGGGAATTGGGGGCAACAAGTTCCCAACCCATGAGTTCTCCCAGCCTTTCTACTGGCCTAATCAGTTTCCAATTCCTCTACATGCACTGTTGAAAAAACATGATTCTCTTTCTGCACCCATGCTAGACTTTAGCAAGCAGTTCCCAAATACAAAATAGGAAAATCATTTCATAGTTCCTTATATGCTTTGCAATCCAATTTCAAAAGGTGCTGAAGAATGAAAAAATATATATAGTTCTTTAGAAGAATCTTACCATTTCACAGCAAATCTAGCAAGAGGGAAAGATTAAAAAAAAAAAAAAAAAAAACAGATAAAAGAGATAAACTTGACTGAGTACTACTTTTTTGTCTGTTTGTTTGTTTGTTTGCTGTTTGGTATGCCAGCAGTTGTCACAAAAGATGCACCTCCAACAACTACAAGGCCACATGAGATGCATGACCTTAGAGTATTCAAAGCAAATATTGAAAAGAAACCACTAGCAGTATCTACTGGTTTGTCCCTGGTTGCCTTGTAAAGACAGTGAGTGCAAGAGACCGGGGAGTAAATGCCTGGGAGCAACATTGCAGACAATTTACTTGCAGGTGATCCTTCCAGGAGCAGATTCAAAGCTACTTTTTTTTTTTTTTTTTTTATCTTTTTACCGCCTGGAGACTTGGAAAGACCAGGGAAGAGCAACTAAACTGTATTCTACTTCAGTTAGTTTAATAGTTAAAAAAGGGAGCATCGGGCAGCTCTGACTAGAGTGGCCAGTGCAGGCAAGCAGGTTCCAAGATATTGCAGTGCTCTGCAATGAAGGTGAGAGTGAAATGGAGATGACTGTCTAGTGCTCAAGTAGAGAGGTTTTCATAAAACTCAAAAGGAGGTGGATGTACTGCAATAATTAACCTCAAAAGAAATTAAGAAATACCATGCTATATCTTATAAATATCCAATATCCACAAAGCTTAAATTCGATAGCAAGTTAGCAAAACAAACTCCTCCTAGTTCAGCCCTCTTTGGAAATGCACTGAATGACCTTTGTTTAATCACAGAATGCTTAAGGTTGGGAGGGACCTCAGAGATCACCTAGTCCAAGCTCCCCTACACACGCAGGGTCACCTAGAGCATGTGGCACAGGGCTGCATCTGAGTGAGTTTTGAAGATCTCCAGAGAAGGATACTCCACAACCTCTCTGGGCAGCCTGTGCCAGAGCCCTGTCACCCTCAAGAAATTTTTTCTTAAGTTCCTGTGGAACTTTTGGTGCCTCAGCTTGTTGCCATTTCCTCTAGTTCTCTCAGTGTCCTCCAGCGAAAAGAGGCCGCCCCCTCCTCCTCACTGCCTCCCTTGAGGTATTTATAGACACCGATCAGGACCCCTCTCAGCCTTCTCTTCTTCAGGCAAAAGAGGCCGGGTGCTCTCAGCCTTTCAATGTTTAATCAAAATCTTAATTTAGTTAATTAAGATTAAAGTTAATCTTAACTTTAGAGGTTTTAAGCAGTACAGGCCCTCTCTTTCCATAAAGGAAGCTGGGCACATGGGATGCAAGTGGATGGATGAAGCAAGGCCCAGGCTGCAGGAGCACATGGTTATTATTTTGTAAGCAAGAGATCATCTTTGCCACCATCACATACTACTGCCATTATGGGCCTCAGTGTAATTCCCATCCAGACAAAAGCCTATTCATATCGTACAATACAGTACAAACAATAAACTTGAGCAAAAACTTGGGAGTTAATGAAAAATAATCAATTATTATCAATCACATAGTGATATGTTATCAGTCGTCCTTTTTACGAGATAAGTGATAAAATATGAGAAAACACTTGATAAAGATGACAAAATGTAAACCACAAATTAGCTACAGCTATTTTTTGTAGCTAGAAATTCAGTCTTTCTAAGTTCAGATATCTACCTGCTGAGACAGATGTATGAATGAGCAATATTTAAAAAGTAATGGAAAGTTCTCAAAAGTGGCCATTTGTTTGATTAAAAAAAAAAAAAACATTTTAGGCACCATCTAAAGCACATTGTGCAACATAAAACTGTTGAAGTATTCATTCTTTTTTTTTTTTTTTTTTTTGGCAAAAATCTCTTTGTGTTCTCACTCATCTTTTTAAGATGATTTTGTCCACCTCTGTCATTTATGTGATTTTGAGACTTCAGCATGTAATGTTTCTTTAAAAAACAAAGGAAAATTAATTTATTCTATGCCAACAAACACAGTATCTTTAGCCCTAGAAGTAATAGTTAAGATTTCTGTTTCACATTAAAAGTATCAGGGTCATCTATAAAAATTCTTTTTTCTTTTTTTTTTCTGAAAAATCCTTCCTTCTGGTCTCTCTTTACAGTGTCTGCTTAGCAACTTTTATATTTATAGTGGCTTAATTTGATATATCTATTGCCAACTGGATTGTTGCACTCATAATATTTTTTTTTTAATTTGTATTAGTAGAGCCCACTTGGAAAAGATTTCCATTAACCAGTGTAAATATAAGACGTGCCTCTCTGATCATTCAGAGGACAAGGAAAAAAATGACCTGACATTTCTGTCCAGTTCTCACACAAGACTGAAAAAAACCCTGCTCTGAAGCACACATTTATACAGCAGGGGTGCAAGAAAATAAACAACCCTCAACTATTTTATGGAGAAAATTGATTTAATCTGTGCAATAGCTTACACAGTAATGCAGCTCAGCTAAACGTATTTTTATTACACTAGATTTGAGTTCTGATGTCTACTGCCTGGCAGTAACTTGAACCTACTATTAGGCCCTTTAGCAGCCACAGGGACATGAATTTGACTGCAGGTCCTTATGGCTGCACTTCAGCAGAACAGAAGTGCTGTTGCTGCTGAAACATAAGGCAAAAAGAAGCAGCATTTTACCAACCTGCCCTGCCTTGTGCTTCTCATAGACTGCCTGGTGCAAAGGTGTAAAGGAAGGAGCAAAACCCTGACACTGCCAGTCCTCGGACGCTGATGTATTTGGGCTAGTGAAGACAGAGCTCTGTCTGTAAAGCTTGTCCCACCTCACATGACATGAAACAGGGCAGGTCCTGGATGCCTTAAATTCAAAGTTCCCCTATCATTTTTGACAGACTATTTCAACTCTGTGAGACGCACTCACAGAAACACCCCTTCCCTGAGCTTTCCCTGCAGGGGATGTGCTTATTTACATATCATAGAACTCCTTTTCCATGTGCTACCACCACCGCAAAAACCCTTCTTCAACACTTGACTTTCCCCACTCTGGCCTAGCTCTCCAACTGCACATACAAATCTCTCTCTCCTATTTTTTGCTTCGAAAAACTAAAAATCAAAGCTCCAATCTCTTCTTTCCATGCCTATTTCCTAGCCCAGGAAGCCCAAGAACTTTCCTTCATCCTTGACTCTTTTACCAGTTGCTCCAATCCTCCACCCGTCATCTCTCCCCTGTCCTGATTCCATGTGCAACCTCAATGCAACTCTATAATCATTCCCTCCTTCACATTACAAGAACAACAAGCACCTCTGAAATTTGTCCAATCCCAATCTTGCCAGACTACAAACTTCGAGAGTCATAAGCATGCCCAACAGATACAATTTTTGAAGGTTTTTATTTTTGGATTCCAACCTCGTTTCCTTCTGACCATGGCCTTCGAGATGTTCAAAGACAGCCAGACTAAATTTGGATGCACCTTGACAGGAATCTCAGTAAGATGCCTCCTCGTCTTGGAGCTGAGCTCCAGATGGGGCTCGCATTTCCACTCGGAACACCTTGGAGGGAGATGGAGGGCAACAAATCTTCTTCAAAGAGGAAGGTCACCAGTAGTTAAACATGAGCAAAATGAATTTTCCTCGCAGCTTTATTTACAGAACTACACGAACCACTTCACCTCACATTTTCCAAGCCCAGCATGGGAAGTTTCAGTCCACAGTTAAATTCTGCAAAATTATAAAAAACTAGAAGCAAGATATTTTTCTGGGAAACTTCGAGGAAAAAGAATCTATGCTACCAACTCTGTCATAGATTTTTTTTTCCCTTTTAAACTAATGCTGAAAGCTACAGGGCAGTCAGTCTACAGTCAAAATGGTCGCTTTGTTTCCTTTTAATGAGAGTTTGGACCTGTTTCAAGGCTAGTGCTAAACTTAGGTCTTTTAGTGCTAAACTTGGGTCTTTTACTGTTTTTTTAATTTTCCAGCTCAAAGGCTAGACAATTTCAGAAACTGCGTAAGCTGCTGCTGGAAGATTATGATATGGGTGATGGTTTTGACATCATTCCAGCAGAAGCTGATTTACATTTTCTAGTAAGTCAAATGAGCAACAGTAAAAAAGGCAAAAAGTTACACTTTGCATTGACTTCACGATACAGGAAACATAGCTCCATTTT
Source organism: Nothoprocta perdicaria (assembly GCF_003342845.1). NCBI lineage: Eukaryota > Metazoa > Chordata > Aves > Tinamiformes > Tinamidae > Nothoprocta > Nothoprocta perdicaria. The sequence goes on from NW_020455810.1 coordinate 519,721, forward strand.
TTACCAAAATTCAACAGATGAGGAAGGTAGATACAGATCTTTGTCTGTGACCCAAGGGCATACTGGTTTAGATGCACCTCTCTAGGAGGCCTCCTTCTACACTGCACATCTACCCTAAAGATGCAGCAGACCAACCCAACATGATTCCTGGTTCGCCTCTCTGAGGAGAGGAAGAAACCTCAGTGCTTGGGCCTGAGTTTTACAGTTCAAAAATCAACAACATTTTCTCTTGGGCAACTTGCAGTCTCTGTCAAAGGCAAACTGGAAGGAAGGCACATCACCTGCATATTGCAAACTCTCTAGTAAACCCAGCTCTACATGCACTACTTTGATTTTTTTTTTCTTGCCACATGAGTTTGCAAGCAGCCATAGGAAAAAGGTTAAAAGTCAATACGAGCTAGCTGTATCAGTAAGTTAAATTCAAGTTTTCTTGAAATAAGTGGCAGTTTCAGAGTGCCAAAAGAGATCATGTAAGACTGTAAGATCATATACTTAAAAATGTGTGGCTTAAAAAAATTACCTTTATTCAATTTCTACTAGTGACCCCAGAGTGGATTTTTTAAAACATTCAAAAAGGAATATTACACTCAGTAAGTACTCCAGTCTTTCAGTTGTTCCATTTTACATTTCACATCAAATTCATTAACTTGCCTTTAAATCAATGTAGACGCCCTTCCTGAATTTCTTATACATATACCTTTTAGATACTGGCTTTTCTTTTACATACATTTCCAGGTAGCCGTTAGGCTTTAAAATCAAGAAGAATCACATAAGGAAAAACAAATCATATGGTGACAGATGTACAAGGTCATAACCTACAATAAATCATTTTTATAGTCATTCACCTACCTCATGCGATGATGTGCTCATTCACCTACCTAGTCTCAAGAAAACAAAGCTCTACAAATATATCTTCCCATTTGTCTTGGCCAGAAGCTAATCACTTGGTGATTAAATGACCATGCATGCTCATCAGTTACCAATATATTGCTTTATTTCTTGGTAGTAAATTAAGGCTTTATAGTGAGATTTGTACAGTACAGGCCAATTTAAACATTAAAAACCTTAGAAACCACGTAGCACTATTCATTCAATTTAGCGTAGCCAGAGAAGTAGCTTTTTAAAATTTTAATAAACAGTTAAATGTTACTAATAAGACATATTTCATGAGTGCAAATGGCTCAAAATCGTACCACCCTCAGGAGTGGATTTAACATTTAACTATTCTTGGGGCCTTTTTGAGATAAAAGATAAAGAAGTCCTGCATGCTCAAGAAAATCTCCAATTTTAAAAAGACAAAAAGGGAAACCACAGTGATGCTAACTGGTTGAAAGATGGTATCACCCTCATTAGGCACTGACCAGTAGTAGCAATAAAAAATCAATTTTCCTTGGCTCTCTTTATACATTGCTTATAATTCAGAGCTGATGACACTTGTTATGAAAATCACAACTGGAGAAATACACACAAGCTACAGGACCTTTTTGTACAAGAGGACAAGTTCCTGTTGCCAGGATGTGCAAAAGCATTATTATTACTGTAATTTGAGAATGTTTTGCTACAGATATTTCCTCAGAAATTACATTTCTTTTTTTCTTAAGCATATGGATTTTTACTTGTTATCAATGACTTTATTAGCATTCTCTGGAGACGATGGAACCGTGGCTTAGGTAAACCAGACATGAAGCTTCCCTTCTCACATCCTGCACCAAGACATTTATAGCATGGGAGTTGGACGTACAAATTCACCTGCCAGTTACAAGCAGGGGGCCTGGCTAAGGACAACATCTCTCCAAACATGCCTGGCCTTCAGATTGGAGCATTACACGAGGAAACACAGAGGAAAGAGCTGCCAGGAGAGGGGGAAGGAAGCGAGTACAAAATGACCACACGCTCTGGGCAAGGAGGCAACGCAACGGGAGAACCTCCAAGCCACCTGCCTGAGCACAAGGCGACTGTGAGGCTACCAAGGGCTTCCAGCATCGCAGGGCAAAGCCAATGTTTTAATTCCTTGTTGAACAGCAGCTGTTTCTCCAGGAACGCTTAAGGATCTTGAGGTTTAAGGAACTCACATCAACGCACAAAATGTTTCACAAAACTCTATATCTAATGTGAATATCATCCATCCTAAGCCCTTCTCTTTCCCCACGAGCATGATCCCATGTCAAGCTAATGTCTTTGAAGCCTTGAGATCAGCCATCCGTCCTTTAAACTGGAAGGCCACAGCAAAGGGTCATGTTTTAAGGCACATGTTGAACACACCTCAATGAATGAGGTCAGCCCAGTGCCTGCTGAGGAGGCACCGTGAAGGCAGGTAGACAGATCTCATGGTGCCAGCAGGGCAGCACAGCAGCTGGCACTCCCCCACAAAACCATCCCATAACCCATCAGAGTCCCTGGAGGACCACAGCTCTAGCTTGGCTTGTTGCAGAAATGCAAAGGCTTCTCAGGCCAATCTGCTGGCCTTTCCCTTTGCCAGGCCACCCAAGCTCTCACCTGTTTTCCTTCTCTTAAGTGAAGATGTCACTGCTTACAAGACCCAGATGTCCTTGCCAGCTACCGGAGGGTGGTACTACACATGCAGGAGGGGGCTCATGCAGAACTGACAGGGGGCGATGCATGAGCGAGTTGGAAGAGGGCTCCCCAATGGAAACCATGCACGGGCACATTCTCCAGATTCACCCGGCAGAGCCCTTGGTGATAGCCTGCTGCTCATCCTCATGTATCCTGGGATACATCCAATTGTATCCCAGGCAGATAAATTTGAAGACCTGCCAGTATTTCCTGAGGAATTACATGACCACCAAGAAGAAAGTACATGGAGATAAGGGGTAGCTTTATGAGCCTTATTACAAGTTGGGGAACACGACATATATTGCATAGTCAGATTCATGAGCACTGCTGGAATTAAGACATATTTGACACAGCTTAGTAACATTTCCAAAGGAGGGATTATGTGCTATTCCCTTTAGAGTCAGCTACTTCAGCCTGGGACAAGATCAGGCAGGGCTGTTATAGAATAGGCATCACAGTGGGGATACTGAGCACTCACTGCTTTTGAATTAAGGCAGCCTCTCCATAGAGGCCCACCGCACCTTAAAAAGTGATCATATAAAAAGCAAACAAAATAGTCCTCCAGAAACACCCTCGCCAACAACAAACAAGGAAAGCTGACTCCTGCGAGCCAGAGAAAGGACAGCATTACCAAGTATGGGATTGTGTGTTTATACATCAGTGTTTTTAATACTGTGTGATAACAACAGCCGTGGGGTGTCCGTTCAGAAGAAGGCAGGATTGGTGTGCTCTATAATACAGCGCTTGCAATGCCGTTTAACAAACCGCAGAGCATCCACGGAGACCTCACAGTCCTGCACATTCAACATCTGCAGGTCAAAGCAGTTGGCAGCTACAATCTGCAGGCCCTGCCCAGTGATGCTCTCGCAGGATTTCAAGCTCAGGCGCTTCAGGTTGAAGCAGTTGAGGGCTAGAAACTCCAGGCCGGTGTCTGAGACCAGCGGGCACTTGCCGATATCTAGTGACTTCAGTTTTGTGCAATTTTTGGCGAGGTACTCCACGCCGTGGTCCGTGATACCCTCGCAGCCCCGCGCGTTGAGGTAGCGCAGCTTGCTGCAGTATTTGGCAATGTAACGCAGGCCCACGTCCGTGATGCGCCCGCAGTGAGCGATGCTGAGGTACCGCAGGCGCGACTCCAGCTTGGCAATCTCCCGCAGGCCGAAGTCACTGACGAAGCGGCAGTCGCTCACACTCAGTTCTTTAATGGATGTGCAGTAAATCATCAGGTAGCGGAGACCCTCGTCGGTGATGCGGACGCAGCGGCGCAGGTACAGGTGAGTCAGCTGAGTGCAGTGCGCCGCAATGGTGTGCAGTCCCTCGTCCTCCAGGACGAAGCAATCTGTCATGTCCAGGTAGCGGATGGAGATCTGCTTGCCGTGCAAGGGAGACAGCTTGATGGAGGCCTCGCGAGTCAAACTGATGCACGTCACTTTGGAGCAGCCTAGGTGGAAACACACAGCAAATTTTAACAACAAGAAACACTCGACTGGAAGGACAGGGATGAAATTGCATGTTTGAGGTGATGCAGACCTCTTCACTTTGCAAGAGAAGAAACACCCTGATTGAATAGCCTGGATTTGCTGGGATGTGTCCCTACACCTGTAAAATATTAACTGACTCCACTGGAGCAACTGAGGTTGCTTTGGGATTTTGAGCACCAGCAAAACAACAGAACAGTTCTGTCAACATCCCAAATCTGAAATGATGGTCCTAGGTTTATCCAGGGACAGTCTAATTCTTTTCTGCAAAATTAACACGGTGATGATTGGAGAAAATGGTGCTACAGGACAACCAACATAGCCTTTATGAGCAGAGGCAGCCTCATTGAGGACATCAGACAACATCTGAGGCTGTTTCACCATCAAACCCCATCATGGAAAAGACAAATCTCACTCTCTCTCTCCAAAAAGCATCTGTGGAACAGATGTTTATTCTGCCCCAAGCCTGCCATTTAGGAATGAAACAAAAGTATGGCAAGGCTGTGTTTGCAGAAGGGAGGGAATTTGGGAAATCTAAACAGAATGGAGAGTCATCAGGAACCAATACACTGGTAAGGGCATGGGAGGACATTCACATAGATGGAAAGGGACTATTTTAAGTAAGAAGGCCTGTCTACAAATGGAGGAAGCTAGACTACAAGAGACAGACCAACCTTGGAAGACAAGAGATAGATTAAAGAGAAAAACAAGCTCACAGACTTTTTCCATTTAACCTCTGCCCTGTGCATGGTGGTGAACGAAAGCTTTTTCTGGAAGGGCTCCTTCTGCTCCACAGCAAACCTGTGATCTGAGGATCCTGAAGGTCTTACCTGTGTCATGTTCAACCATGCATTAGGTCAACTAGAAGTGGCTGCAGGGAAGATGGGGAGATCTACCAGCCTGTGGTCCTGACCAGTGTTTTCAGCGGTAAATGTTCACTCAGACAAATTCTGCAGCACATGCCTAAAGGCCTGCCCTCAGATATGAAAAGGAGCTTTTCCATGTTGCTGGAAACACTTGACAACAAGGAAGAGATGAAGTGACCCGTACCCTAGGAAAAGTACACCAAAACACAAGTGCTACCAAAAAAAAAAAAAAAAAAAAAAAAAAAAAAAAAAAAAAAAAAAAAGGAAGAAAAATCAATTGAAAGCTAAGATGACAACCTTAGAGTTGGCAGGAAGTCTGGAAATAAAGAGCATGATGATCTTTGCATGAAAACTCTCTCAAAGACACATCAAATTGTTATCTACAAGCTTAGTGGCAAGTGTGAGTATGTTTCACTTCTTAAAAACTGAAAGAAAAAAAAAGTGAGATTAACCAGCAGGCCCTCAGAAGCCTGGAGTAGGGCCTTGAAATAGTTTGCACTTGCAATTAGATTCCTACATGCGTCATCAGGGTTTGCTACTGGAATTTTAATTTAGGCTTTCACTGTATTGGAATAGATGCAAAGTTTACCTTAAGCCTTACACAAAATGAAACTGGCATGTTGTCCACAGGTCCTGGAGAAGCTTGGGAACCTTGAACCTAAGGACTTTGTTCAATGTACAATCTCTTCTTAAAACGGACTACTACTATTTCCTCTTCAGATTGGGTTGCAGATCCATCTACCCTCATAGTGGGATTTTTGGCAATATGTTTGCCTTCAAATAAAAACTACATAGAGGCTCAAAAATGCAAGGTGATTTTTCTAAAGGGAAAGAATATAATTCAGCTTTGCTGGTGTAGGATTTCATGTCTATTACATGCTTTGGAAAAGGCAATACAAAATACTCAACAGGAGTCCCCATCCTTGAGTTGAGCTCTCGACACAGAAGCTGGCACCTAGGCAGGGTTCTGTTGACTTCTCCAAGACCTGACACGGCTGTTGCTCTTGCACTTGCATAAAGGAGTTGTCAGATTAAGGAACCTGTATCAATATTCTTCATGTTGTTCAGAACGAATTCTTAAAACATGGTTAAATGAGAATGAAGGATTGATGAGGCAGAGAAGAATAGGTTGTTTACTGAAGATTTAAGGAGGAGAGGAATGCTTTAATGACTGAAATTAAAATGTGAGAGGGTCACAAATTTCACAGAAGGTTTGCAGCCTGTGTACATGAGTGTGCAACTGTTTTGACAAGGGCAGCATCCTTGACTGCCCTTGACTAGTTATTTCAGCTACAATGTAAAACATTTCATGGGAAGGCTAGTCAAAATAGTTGTACCAGGAAAGTGTCCATGTTGATTAAAACAAATAAGAAACTATTTTTTTTTAGGCAAAAATGACAGTTTTCTAGGTCTGTAAGGACTTCTCTGCCTCTCTGCCCCACATAATCAAAATGTAAAAACAAAACTCTTGTAGTTGGATTTTCCATAAAGGAAATGTAACTGATTTTGAAAGGGAGGATCAACTTCCAAAAGATTTAAAAAAAATGCTGGCTAGCATGTTAAATAATAACTTGAAGTCAAGCTCAACCAGCTTCTAGGGATACCTCAGGGCTGCCCACAAAGTAGATGCTGAGAGTAAAGAGAATTTATGCTGTGGAAAAGTTGGGAAGTTAATACGAGCGTCTGCTTCTGCCATTAAAGATTCTGATGTTATCGCTGCCAAGTCTTAGAGAGCAGGAAAGAGAGGGATTCAAAGAGATGTACAAATGAGAAACTGGGTTTTAATTAAATAGCTGTAAGTACAGTGTTATCCTCCAACACATGTGCCCAACTTTTCTTGCTTGATGAGATACCTGACCAAGAGACCACTTCAGGTCCAAGCAGCATTCCTACATGAGATCCAAGCCTTATTCTTCCCTTCCATTTGAGAAAGTGGAGAGATGGGGGAGAGTGAAGACAACAGCAATAAAACTCACTTCTATAGGAAACACCCTGGAGATGGACAAAGTGAGGTTTAACGACAAAGTTTGGGTGTGCACAACAGAATCATCAGCTGCTTGACTACGGTTTTCTCCTGCCCCAGCCTCTGAGATGTTGTCCACCAAACCAGTTATACTTTCTTTCTCTGCCAGACTCTCTCTTCCTTTCACAAAATCTTTGCTGGATCTAGCTTTCCTGTGCTTTCCTGTGTTATGAGATGTCTTTTCCCTACTGATCCTACAATGTGTTATTGAGCTGAGATGCTTTTCTGGTAGGACTCCAAGAGACCTTGCTCACTGAAGACCATCATGTTCACAGCCGGCATGTCTTGCCCTTGCAGTAGGAAAGAAAGGAATAGGAAATAACCGGAAGGATTAAATTGGTTCCTGTGGATACCAGATTTTTTAAAGAGTGAACTCCACATTTCACATGGGCAGCAGCTTCCAGGAGCAAAATCTTGTGATGTTAAACAAATCCTTGGGACACATACAACAATCAGATACATTCTTTATCCAAAGACAAAGCTTCATATGCAACAACCTAGGATTTGCTACAAATAACTGAGGTCATTTCTGGCCCCATCAGAGAGCATTCAGTTGTTTAGCTCTGTTCATTTCCTCTCCCTTTGAGCATGCCAGTAAGTAGAGCATCGTATGCGAAATACAAGAACAATAATGTTACTGCCGGATCGCTATTACACACACTGGCAAACTTCCCAGCAGCCCTTCAAAAAAAAAAAAAAAACAGAGTCCAACTGAAAAGAAGTGAAAACCATTTTTACATATTTTATTTCATCAGACAGAAGGAGGGGGGAAAATGGGATCCTGTTTCGAAAGCATTCTCAAAAATTACCCACATTAGAACTACAAGTGGGCTCAGATCAAGGCCCCAAAATTTGCAGGGTCTTTCATGAAATGAAATTCATACACAGGCATATGCTCTAAAAGCCATCTCTGAAGCCACACATGCTCATTTGATATCATTCAAAAGGAGAATTTTTGTCTCATTTGTTCCAAAGCAAGGATTGCTAAGGAGAGAGGGAGAAAAAAAAAGTTACATAGCCTTGGAAAAATCAGTTGATGTGTTCATACAAGTTACAGTGACTCAACAGGATCTCTTTCCATCCCCACTTTGTCCTGTGTGCTGTGCAGTCATCAGGACACCTCTGCAAGGGCAAACTTTGGACACTTGATTAGCAACACATTAGACTGGGAACACACTGAAACCACAAAATATGAACTAAATGCCAAATATACTTGAGTGCTCTGCTTAGATGCATCCTTTCAATTAAGCGCCAATCTATTTGCAGAGGGGAAATTCTATGTAGCTGAATCTGAGGGCAAAAACTGTCCAATACATTTCTGTTCATTCAGCCAGCTACACTGACACATAACTGTGCTGAAAAAGAAGAAAGTCTCTAAGGAAACGTATACATTGTGCATACACACACACAGACAAGTCCTAGGTCACTAAGTCCGGTTAAAGAAGCAATGGAAATTTAAGGACCATGAAGCTCAGCTAGAAATGATATGCACCTAGACAGAAGTCTAGCACTGAGTGTGAGTTGTTGCTCAAGCCACTAATCAAATGAGATTACAGACATACACATTTCATATCATAAATGCACAGAAAAATATACAGTAAAACAAATTTTACTCTAGTAGGTCACCTTCACTAAGCAATACACTAATGACTGCAACCTGGGCCTCCATAAGGGTGCTTTGGGCAAAAACCTATAGAAAGTGCCTCACTATTTTTAAGCGGTAGCCTGCTAGCCAGGAGGCCCACTCAGGGAGTACTAATGACATTGGGGTACCGAGAGCATAGTCATGCCTTGCATACCACTGGAGTGTTATGAGAGTCCTACTCAGGAAGGTGGCACCAGGAGCAGGGCTAGCAGCAGCCTCCCAGCCACCTCCTCACATGGGTGCTTAAGTATCGCCCGTTACCTGACACATCCAGGTGCTCCAGGTTGGGACACAGCGACACCACATCGAAGACTGCCTCGTTGGAGATGTTATAACAGCCCGACACCTCCAGCCTTCGCAGCTCGGGGCAGCACTGCGCAATGGTGTAGAGTCCCCTGTCGGTGAGCCGCCTGCAGCCACTAACTACTACCGTCTCCAACATGAGACATACGTTAGGGGTGTCCTGACAGAGCCTCCGCGTCAGCACCTTCAGGGCCCTGTCGACGTTGATGGTCTCGCCCGTGAGGCGGATAGTCCTCCAGAGCCGCGGGTCCCAGGCAAGGTTGTACCAGCGGCGGCACACACGGGCGCAGCGGCACAGCTGGTTGGTGGGCAGGAAGGAGAACACGTGGATCATGGCGTGGTCCGGCAGCCGGTCTACGTGGGCCTGCTCCTTCTGGTGCTTGGAGGCCAAGCGGATGAGAGGGTGCGTGAGGCGGGTGGGCGGCGGCGAGTGGACCATGGCGACCGTCTCGCCAGTGACGGAGGACGAGGAAGTGGAGGACCCTCTGCCATTCTGGAAGCTGTGAGAATTCTGCGGGAATATTAAGGCTGGGCTGGGCGTGCTCAGTGTCCGCATGCTCAGGTCGGAATCTGGAAGGCAAAGCACAGGATTTCAGGGAACGGCACGTGGCACAGAAAGCACCACACTGGAGCGGGATGCCCCGCAAGCACCATCCCTAGCACAGCACCATCCCACACTTTAATGCGTGTTGGTTTTTCTCCTTTCCTTCCTTTCTTTTTTCTTTTATGAAACAGTCATTTTTACCAGAGTGAGGGAGGACAAGTATATTCTAAACAGTAAATCAGTATATTCTGAAAGCACCGTTCACCCTTGTGGTGGCTATAAAAGCACTGAGTGGCACTCATAACTTTGCCAGCAGAACAACCTCAGCAAAGGAAGGACAGGGGCTCCCAACTCAGCAGGTTAACTAACAACAACTTCCTAAGAGGGGGCTGGCTGTGCCTCTGCAAACATACTCAAAAAGCCCATCAGCTAAAGTGAACTTCAGGCTGATTGAAAGAACCGGCCCAGAGAAGTAAGTGGCAAAGACACAGCATGCCTGGAAGCTGGTTGCAGCGCCTCTGTGCCACGTTTGCGTGACATTTTGACTACTGCTAATGGTTACTCCAAAAGCAGTCAACCCACAAAATACAGAAGTTCAAGGCTTCTACTACTAGGAAAGATTGCTTTGAAGATTAAAAAAATATATATATTTTTTTCTCTGTGCTGCTCTTGCTGCCTAAGAGTCATTCCCACATTCCCAAACGATCAAGAAACACAGTTCTTACTCCCAGCTCTTCCAACTGTTCTGGAAAACAGCACATAAAAGACTGGAAGGCACCTGGGATATAGTCGATAGGCAAGAAAATGCCATGGGCTGTACTTTCAGAGAGCCAGAGGAACTTAGGCAATAAGCTACACAAGGTGAGGCCAGTGTAGACGAGACGAATGCCAAAGCCACACTCAACCATTCCACCCCTGGGCTCTTGGTATCGATCTTAACAGAAATTTTTTAGGAAGAAAAGCACCTTCAGAATATGAACATGAGAACCAGATCATTACCAGATAGTTACAAATAATATGAATGCAATAACAGCTTTGAGGCAGTGAGATTTCCTCCATTTTGTATCTTCTCATGCCACTTTGATGTTCAGACACTTCAGGGAAGCATACAAAACTCTCTCCTTAAAAAGCACAATCACCGCGCAGACTCTGGCTAAGCAGGGCACCCCCGGAACTGTATTTATCATATCTACTCAAATACAAGGGTGGGCAGAGTTTGTAAGCCAACTGTATTTTCGCTAACTTTGACACATGAATTGACTATTGACTATTTCCAGAGCAGGTCTGCAAGGCAAAGAGGCACAACTCTTCTTGGGAAAAAAAAAACAAAAACAAAAACAAAAACAAAAAAAGACACAAAGTCCAGCAACGTGCCCAAGATCACTAGTTCTGCTGAAGGGAGCTCGAGGCCTTTCTGTAGAAGAAAAAAGCCACACCACACAGTTCCTACCCTCTCCCTTCTCTGTATCCCATTTCTCTGTAACAGAAACCCAGCATTTGAAAAGGTGACAGGAAAACACATTTTCTTCAAGGCATCTAAGTCTCATCTATGGACACTTGGATTCAACCCATGGACTTACATCATTTTGAGAAAAGACTGTATCTTAATACAGAGTGGACTTTGCAGACATTCTTTTTTTTTCTGTCGAGGTCTCCTAACACTCCAGTGGCAGTTACTGCAAACAATTGCATGGAGGCGTGTTATTTGGAAAGCATCTAGCATCCTTTGGCATTGTGAAATTTAGATTTACAGCTGGGAGAAAGAAAAATCCCACCAAAATCAGACTCTTGCAGACAAGGAGGGACTCCAAAGACCACTTAGACAACAGTCCCCTAGACTGGTTTCTGCAAGGACTTACCACCTCTTTGACCTTCCTCACATTACCACCAAAACCAAGGACCATGCCTGAAGTTAAACATGTGCATAAAATGTGGCAGACTTGGAGCCTTTTACTCTTTTGTTCTTTCCCTGAGACTTTAAGAGGAGCATGCCTCTAATACAAAAGGGAATGCATTCAGTATTTAACACAAGTTCTCAGGACTGGATATATCTCCCGCTAATGCATGTATGTGAATTTCTCTCCTTTTTGTTTAGTTTTTCATTCATTCATTTTCAGGTACTATTCATAGCTACTCAAAGAGAGAGAGAGAGAGAGCACTTAATATTCCCAGATACTTCCCCAAACTCCACCAAAATCCCTGTGATTAAAGCATCAAGCTAATGTGGTTAATCTCTGCTCTTAGTTTCCTACTTAGGCAATTTGGATCAAAAGTTCAAAATTGGCATTCCCTCTGTGAACCGTGAACAGGGACTACCCTAGACATTCTGGGTGCCTACTGAATTACCAAAATACATTTTTTAACTTGTACTTAAAAGCTCAAAGACTGAAAATCTACAACAGAAGACCTTCTGCTTTATGAGCACATTCAGTACTTGCTTCATGCTCCCTTCTCTGATTATAAGTTCCAGAAGTGTATCTTGTATTTCCTTTACCTTTAGTCCCAAAGACAGCATGAAACCTCCACACAGATCTGTACAAATACATACCTCCACAACAGACATACACATATGTACCCTTGAAATATTTTGGGAAAGGACCACAGCATTGTCATTGAGCTCACACAAGAGACTTAGGAGAGCATAACTGGTTCGCTGTGTACATCAGTGCAATATGCTATCAGATAGGAATTTTGTTGGTAGTTTAACCAGACTCATTACGAAGATTTTCCAGCTTACTGTTCACTATGTTCCCTTAAGGGGAAAAAAGAGCAGGTGAGTCCATGAGCTTTTTGCAAGTCAAAACCTGAAAAGCTTTTTTGCTATCATTTAAAGCTTCAGGAATACAACTGCTGTGCTCTCCCTGCTTTTTAAGTATTGCCAAGGGCAAATTCCCATGGCCTTATCTGAACCATTTAAGTGCTACCTTCAAATTTTGTCCTTCAACATTTATTGAGTGCTAGCTAACCATTTGGGTGAATCCAAGACAGAGGCATTTAATAACAGTGTGACATCAATAAATGCAGTCCTAACAACCTAACAGCAACTGCTGCTGTTATCAATAAAATTGTTCCAAATACACACCCTACACAAGTACTGTTTTCTCCCGAAAAAGTATTGCCTATATGCCCAAAATGCAAGTTTACATTTTGTTAAATCTTAGAAAGCAAAATAATATTGCAAAGCAAAGCAGCCCTGTACTTCCCTCCCTACAACTTCTATTATTCCCCCAATTACCAAGGCTTTTGTGCAAGATGCTTTTTATTACAGCTTTGCTCAGGCTCTGAGGGTTGTTTGTTGATGTAAGAGAAAATTTCTTAACAATCTTTAAAGAAATCTCAAAAGATGAGTGCCAGAAACAGAGCTATAAAAGCTGACATAGAGGGAGAAAATGCACTGGAGGGAGTTTGCTTATTCCATTAGGAATCTGGTTTATTTCAAAAGCTTTCTTTTTTTTTTTTCTTCTTTTTGTTTCAGTTTCCCAATTAATAGATACATCTGGGGGGGAAAAAGCCTTAAATACATACGATTCAAACCAAGATCTAGTCTCTGTGCACTCTGTTCTTGATAACAATCTCTAGTCTCTGAATTCAGCATCAGAGAAAGAAGGAAAACAACATTAAATTTTTGTTAAGTCAGCAGTGGACACTAACCCAAAACACCTGATGTCGCAGCGTGGACTTTTAAAGACTGAAACACTCCCCATTCTTAAAGTGTGACTTCATTCAACCACTTTTGTGGCACTACAAAATTCTATATATACCTATTTAAAAGTGAATTCTATACCAAGATTCTCAAGTTTACAAAAGTGAAATGAAACTTTCAAAAAAATCAACAAAAATTCAGACTCTTACCTCAGGCAGCTAAAACGGATCCTCCTACTTCACCTGCCCTCACCACTGGGCTCTTTAGAACTAATGCAGAGTTAGTATCAGTAAGGGGAGAATTAAGCCAAACCATGTTGAGGATCTGAAGGATTAATACAGCTAAGAAACAGAAAGCAGCGGGCATTTTTGTCAGTAATATTACATGCAAAGTAATATGTAAAAGAAGCGCTTAAATACAGCATAGGAATGTGATTTGGGGAGGTGAGCAACCATGTGACGGCAGAGTTCAGGATCCTGAAAAAAGGGAGTAAGGCAAAAAACAGGATTATAATCCTGGGCTTGAGGAGAGGAAACTTTGGCCTTTTCACAGACCTGCTTGGAACAATTTCACATGATATAGCCCTGGAAGGAAGAAGACTCCAGAAAAACTGGTTGATATTCAAGGATTGCCTCCTCCAAGTTCAAGAACGGTTCATCCCAACAAGAAGGACAACAAGCAAAGGCAGCAGGAAACCTGCATGGATGAACTCAGACATAAAAAGGAAGCGTACAAGAGGTGACCCATGAAAGGTCATATGAAATGGTCAATAGAGAGACACGGTCCAAGCACACAGGGATGTAGTTAGGAGAGTTAACGCCCGCCTGGAGTTGGAACTGGCAAGGGATGTGAAAGGCAACAAGAAAGTGCAAAAACAGCAAAAGGAGGCTAGGGAAAATGTGGTCCTGCTGCTCAAGAGGGCAGGGCCCTGGTGACAAAGGACACAAAAGGTTGAGGTCCTCAGTGTATTCTTCACTTCAGCCTTTGATGGTAAGTCCTTAGGAATCTCAAGCCCCTGAGACCTGAAGGGAAGCCTGCAGCAATGAAGAATTACCCATGGTGAAGGAGAATGCAGTAGGGAACAATTAAGCAAATTGTAGAAAAGTCTGCAGACCCTAACGGGGTCTGAGGAAGTCAGAACCTCCACAGGCAGGAGAAAAGGGCAAAGAGGAAAGTGCAAAGTCCTGCACCTGGAGAGACGTAGTCCTAAGCATAAGCACAGGGCAACGAGCTCAGGAGTATCTTTGCAGAGAAAGACCTGGGAGTCTTAATGGAAAACAAGTAAAATATTGTCCAGGAATGTGTCCTTAGGACAAAAGTGGACCCAAGGTGGTCCAGAGAGATTGTGGAGTCTCTACGCTTTGGAAGATACTCAAAACTTGACCAAGTTCTGGGTAACATGCTGTTGATGCTTGAGGATCCAATGATCTTCAGAGTTCCCTTCCCTAACACCAACTATAAGGTAGTTCCATGATTTATTTAACATTTTTACAGCAACAACAGTGCTGCATGGACATTATATATTTGCTAAGGTATGGATACAGATTTTTTTTTTTTAATTTAATTGAAGAACCATCAGTTTTACACAGATCACAGAGGTATTTTACCTAAGAATGTAGAAATCAGGAGTTTACAAGGCTGGAGAAGCTGAAGTGTAAGTGCAAACAGGAATAGAAGCAACTGGCAGGCCTTTACAGTGGAAGCAGTAAGACCTGATAAAGGAGATGCTCATGAATCTGAGAGGCTGATGTCAAACATGGCTCTGTGCTCTTTCAGGAAATTTGGAAAAACAGGTAAGAAAGATGGCTGAGGACAATAGGCTGCAATAGTATCATTCAGTCTATGAACCTGGACAAAGCCCAAAACGTGGAAACCTAGAAGACTGTCTCCTGCATCATGAGTATCCTCACTTATTTCTTTTAGCCCAAGGCACCTCTGTGGTTTTACTGAAGTTCCTCACTGCACCAGGAGACTGGAAGGAACCTGAGAGCCTGAGATAGCACAGAGGCAGCTGGAACAAAACTCACTGCGTGGCGGGAGGGAGGCCAAAGCCCTGAAGTGCAGTGGAGAGAAAGGATTGCTCAGCAGATACCTATGTGATTTTGCAACTTTTTATGACTAAGAATGTAAGGAATCAGAAACAGGGCTGGATTAACTTTCTTGAGGTCTCTGTCCAAGAACACTTAAACAGTCTCTGATGTGAATTCATCTGTCCTGTTCTTAACTTCCAGGGAAAGCCATTAGTCAGCTCACCGAGGTGCCTGTTCCAGTGTTGTCACTTTATTAAGTTTCAAAGTTTTTCCTATTACCCAACTCCAGTAAGAAGCTGTTTCTTGTCTTTCTCCTAGAGACTGGGGAGAACAATAGAACATTACCCTTTCTGCAAGGCTTTATCCTGCAAATAAAGTTCAGGCCTTTCTTCCTAGTCACATAGCTACAATTTGCAGTCTTTTAGTCCCTTCTTTAAACCTTTTCCAATCTGCATGTATTTCTCCCAAAGCAAAATCAATATCTGCACTGAATATAGCACTCAAATCCTCACAGCACTGCCTGGAGTCCTTCCTCTCGCATCCTATGAGCGTCACACTGTTATTACTCCAGATCCCAACAGCCACAGAGGGATGATGCGTTCAGTATGTTATTCAACATACTGCCTAGATTCTCATATGACATACAGCTGCCCATTTATTTTCACCACTCACACTTACACACTTGGTTCATCTTTCCCAAACTTGTCTCCTTACTGAGTTTTACCTTCTCCCTCCTTCCTCCCTTCACATTGTGTTCTGAGCAACCTTCTTAAAATGTGCTCATTTTCAGTCTTCCAAACATACTACTGTTCCAGTGCACTAGAATTTAACCCATTCCTTCACACACTGTTAGTTGGTTGTTTCAATGCAATTCACACAGAGGACTACTGGAGAGAGATGGGGACTCTACTTACACTACTGAAGAAAAGAGTAGAGTAGGGCAGATCCTTGAAGGTTCCCACTTGAAACATCAGACAAGTATTTAGTGATACCTATTGGTGGCCATCTGATGATGAGTTCACCTACTGTATATCTACCTGACTTGCCACAAGACAGAGCAAAGTCTAAATGAATCTGATGCATGCTCCATTTACTGCTTCCCACCTACTAGGAAACTTGTTATCTATACAATCCTGAATGAAAAGTTAAGAAAAATAAGCCTTGGGTAAGCCTTGGAAAAGATCAAAACTTATTTCTTATCCTGGGATATTTTGCAGATCATGTAATACATTTTTTTAAAGAGCAAAGACTCATGACAAAGCTGGAATTTTCAATGTGAAAAGTGAGCAGCGTCACAGTTCATGAAGTAACCCCATCCACATGCCTCTGGAAGGAATGGTTCCAAAGAAATCAAAATAATCATTTTCTAATAGTTTTTAAAAAGCTTCCATAGAATGTAGTATGAAATTGTATCTATTCTACAAGATTAAAAAAACTGTTACAAGACGAAATGGAAGAGGGCTACGTTACCTTCCATTTGAAACCGTTTCACAGTAATTTCTGTAGGACTCATTGACATCTCACACCTTGGATTACACTGGTTTAACTTCACTATGATGTTGAGCTCTAGTTTTCTTTAGTCCATAAGCTCCTTTAAACACATTTAGAGAGCTGATCTTGCACTCCTGGCATGTTCGCACTAGATGCTTAATGTCAAACAGCACTGCGAGTGAAGTAATTGTTATAGTTTTATTAAGCAAATAATTCTTCCTTCTTATAATATATTTGTCAAAAGCTGGAATTAATCTTCCTCCCTACTGGCTTTGTCCCTTGCCACTTGGTAGGCTTAATTCTTTTCTCCATATTTTCAAATGGAGCTAAAAACACTGAGATTGTAATAAAGGAGGGAAAATGAACTTAATACAATGAATTTATTAATTTCTAAAGTCAAAACATGCTAATTTTTCCTTCAACACCATTGATGACTCTAGTATGCAATTTCTGAGAAAAGGGTCTGTCAGGGCATCATTTCTGGGAAGTTACACAGATACACACTATTCCAGTAGGTGGAATAGTGAACTTTTTCCACAATTTGTAGATATCTAACCCCCAAATGAATTCCTTCCATTCTTAAAGTTCAAGCTCCTCTTAAACACCTTTGGATCTGACACTCTCCACACTTCTCACTGTAGGCCAGGAAGCTTCTCCAGCTAATGCTGGCTTATATCTACCTTAGCTAGTAGTGCAGTCCAAAGGGAGGGGATCTGAAGAGCTAAGCTGTTTCTGCAACCTGGCAAGTCCAGGCCTCAGAGGTGAGTGTTACGTTTTGTTAGGTTTTGGACAACATCTAGCTTCATGTCAAAAACTGAATGCTCACTAAGGGATGCCTTACGTGATTCAGGTGCACTGTGGAGCCTATTTTTCAATTTAGCTTCACCTGAAAGCAACTAGGTTCATGAACCCTGTAACTTAAACTATAGCAAGGTAAGTGGGGAGTAAGGGAAGCAGCGTTTCAGAAGCACAATAAAGTGAAGATAAATTCTAATGCAGATGAATCTGTTGGACAGTGAGAAACAACCAGGTGCACCCTCTGTTGCCCCCAGTCCCTGCATTATCAGCTCCCAATATTACCTACATAATTCAGAGGGAGCCATCTAATCTCCTGCTGAATTCCCAGTTCAGGATCACCACCAGACTGGGCACTTAGTTTGCTTCACTGACCCCTGTTTTCTGGAGTACCATATCTATGAGATTCAGTTCTTTGCTGTTAGGCAATCTGAGGCAGAGCAAACAGCTGTGGTTAAAATGAAAACAAATATTTACAAAATCCTCAACTTACTTTTTTATAAAAGTTAAAGAGAAAACTAGACAACCAAAAGCCCTCAAGTGTGTTTAATTCCAAGGACATACGAAAAACACGCTACCTCTCTCACCACCTGACAAGCTGCTGGGACTTAGCTGACACAGGAACTCCAGTCTTGTGACCACAACAAACCTTCCCAATATACTCAGAAAATGTCTTCACTTGGTAAAACACGGTTATTACCATGTTTTGCCTTTTCCTTGAGTTAATCTGATGTTTAAACTATGCCAGAGCCAAAACTCGGTGCAGTAAAATACTTTTGTTTGCCTGATTAGGCAACGTTCACATTTTTGTGATACACATCTTTATATTTTGATCTTTACTTTTCATTCAAAAACCACTTTGAATAATTTTAAGTTGAATGTACATTGCTCATAAGTGGCTCAATCCATACGTGACCAGAAATAATCATTAGGAATAATGCTGAGTTGCAGCAAACTAATCTTGCTCTATCTTTGAGTGATACGCTGGCAATGCCAGCTGAAGCAAACAGATCCTTGGAATTTATATGGAAATTGGAGTAAATCCCTAATGATTCCAACTTTAAAATGCAGTAATCCAGGCAGCTGGTCTACTACTCCACCACTCTGAAATGGAAGGATTTAGAGTGAACATTTTATTGGTTTATGTTACTATAGAAAAACTAAGACAAGCCATTGTATACAAATTTATGGGCAGGAAAGAGTTTCAAAAGCCTCCAATTGTTCATGTGGATCAAAACCCGTGAACTGGCAGAACTTGAAATTTTGCTCTCAGATGTGCATTGTTCTGAACAGAAAATGTTATAAAAAGCTGCTGAGCGCTTGCCTCTGAGGAGAGTTGACAACAGGAAGATACCATCATTTAGCTGAGTAATCAAGATGACTTACATCCAACTGGTAGCAAACAGTTCTCTACAGCAGGCAAATAATTCCCCTAAGAATGACCCTTTCCAGCCTATTCACCAAAAATGAATTCTTTGCAGGACAAAAATTGCTGTTCATTATCAAAGGTTGGCATTTAAAAATGTGCAACTCTCATAGAAAAGATTTGACTTTTTCAAATTAGCAGAGGCCCAAGATTGGACCTCCATATTTTGAGATAAGAAGCAGAAAGCCAATAGATAAGTAGAAAAGGGAACAGTAGCATAACATTTAGAGCCACAAAGTTATGTTCCTCTCTTAATACTCAAGCTTAGATGCTAGAGACTCATTAAGTCAACTTAATTTGAATAGTTTCACTATCTTCCCTAGAAAAAAATCAGACTTTGTAAACATGGACTTAACTGATAATCTGGGAAGTGACAACCCTCCACATTATGGAATCCAAGTGTATACAAGAAGAGGTCTCTATTAAAAAAAGCATCAAGTGGGAATAGCAAAAACTATCCAACTTCAATTGGAGTCTCCTATGAGACAGGTATTATGGGACGAACAGGGTCACCCTCCCTTCTTTCAGTCCACCTGCATATGCTACATCCCTCTCCAACTCAGCTACCAGTGGTGGCAATAATAATAAAACACCTTAAGCAATGCTTACCAGGGAGGAGATAACTCAGCCCTCTGCAAGAACTGCCCAGTTAGTTGGCAATAACTCAGGCCTCTGCCCAAACTGCCCCCAAATTGCTCATTCCAATGGTATGTGAGCACTTCTCAGTCCTACAAGGCAATCACACTGCAATGATTGCAGTTTTCCACTCTTTCATAAATAAGCAGAAATGCTTACTCAAAACTCCCACTCTTGCAAACCAGAATGGATTTCAAGAGTCCCACCTGGCTCTGTGAGATGCCCGTGAATTACAGGAAAGCAGCGGAATTGGGCAAACTGCAACAGAAGGCCAAGCTGGATCACCTGCTATGGGTCATCTCGCGCCTATTTACACTGCAGCTTTCAAGTTTATCTATTTGCCTAGGAATGAGATGCACTGAGAAGCACCTGCTAACACCCTGGCAGGCACATTCTCATTTTGCTGGCAAATACCTCATTTTGAAGGCTGCATCCCTTCTCTTCCACACTTGGCTTTTGACGTGTGGCCAAGCTGAGAAAAGCAAAGCTGTTCTCCAGGGCTTTTCAGTAGGCTAATAGAAAGCTCTGGTTAATCCCCAGTATTGAGTTCCTTATAGATCCACAGTGTTACCACTACTTTATAGAGAAAGGAATATATTCAGCAAAGAACCAGCCAAAATCAGCTTTAGATCTTAAATGAGAGAAATGCTCTGTAGAAGATGAAAGAAATGAAAAATAGGACTCCAGACCAGAAAGACAGGATAGCAGCACAATCTGACTTGTCCCAAACCCCTCCAACAAAGATACGCAGCACATGGATTTTTCACAGAAGATGCTTTGCTTTATGAAAACCCTAGAGCTACAGGCAGCAGTTCCTTCTTCTTACAGACACATGCAACGTACGTACAGCAATGATCAAGCACACAGTGCTTATTCTTCCTGATTTCTCTCCAACATGTCAAAAGATCAACACCAAACCACAGGCCTATAATTTAGTTCATGGGAAATCAGGAAGTTAGGCTGGGAAAGAGACATGGACACTATTTGCTTTATCCTGCTTGAAAATGTAACTGGTTCAGTCCCAAGTGCAGTAAATCACATGGCTTCACGACTGGCAGCGTGAGGCGGTCCCGGACTGTGTCAAAACAGAAGGCAGCTGTGACTGCAAGAGTAGTGAGTTACCCGTCCCCTAAAGCCCAGCCTTGTCGTCTGAGTTCCCATGTGCTGTGTCTGTGCCTTGCCACGCAGAAACTGCAGATTGCTATTTATATGCGACAGCATATGGTACTCTTGACACTTGAGGAGTATCAGATGTATGCACATGTAAATAAATCAAGAATTCAGCACTCTGTATTTATGGCAATTTCAATAACTTCCAGTCTACTGGAAGCCACGATAAATAATTGCCTCGTTCTACATAAAATTTAAACTGACTGCAATTATTCCATTTCAATTTATTGAGATTTCAATTTACTAAAATGAGACAAGCATAACTATTCACTGATTTTTATGTTGTGATTTGATTAAATCAAAACAAATACGTGAGGAAAAAAGTTGTGCTGTCTACTTTTAAAGAATCACTGAAATAATTATTACTCAAAACACGAATTCTGAAAATGAGCATTACTCAAATCCGTCAAGCTCTTATTTTTACCTTAATGTATTTGTATCAAACACTATCCCCTTCCATCCCTGGGAAAGTGATGGAGCAGCTCATCCTGACTGCTCTCTCCAGACACATGGAGGACAAGCAGGTGCTCAGGAGTAGCCATCATGGATTCACCAAGGGGCAATCCTGCTTGACTAACCTGATCACCTTCTATGAAGGAGTGACTAGCTGGATAGATGAGGGCAGAGCGGTAGATGTGGTCTATCTGGACTTGAGCAAGGCTTTTGACACTGTCCCTCACAGCATCCTCCTGGGCAAGCTCCGAAGGTGTGGGATAGATGAGTGGACGGGGAGGTGGATTAGGACTTGGCTCAGTGGCAGGGTGCAGAGAGTGGTTGTCAATGCTGAGGAGTCCAGCTGGAGGCCTGTAGTTAGTGGTGTCCCCCAGAGGTCAGTTCTCGGTCCGGTCCTGTTCAACTTATTCATTAACGACCTGGATGAAGGGCTGGAGTGCTCCCTCAGCAAGTTTGCTGATGATACCAAACTGGGAGGAGTAGCTGATAGCCCTGAGGGCTGTGCTACCATCCAGAGGGACCTGGACAGACTGGAGGACTGGGCGGTGAGAAACCTCATGAGGTCCAACAGGGGCAAGTGCAGGGTCCTGCACTTGGGGAGGAATAACCCTGGACACCAGTACAGATTAGGGGTGGACCTGCTGGAGAGCAGCCCCGCAGAGAGGGATCTGGGTGTCATGGTGGACGACAAGTTGACCATGAGACAGCAGTGTGCCCTGGTGGCCAAGAAGGCCAACGGGATCCTGGGGTGCATTAAGAAGAGCGTCTCCAGCAGGTCGAGGGAAGTGATCATCCCCCTCTACACAGCCCTGGTGAGGCCCCATCTGGAGTACTCCGTCCAGTTCTGGGCTCCCCAGTACAAGAGGGATGTGGAGCTGCTGGAGAGAGTCCAGCGCAGGGCTACGAGGATGATCAGGGACCTGGAACATCTGCCCTATGAGCAAAGGCTGAGAGAGCTGGGTCTGTTCAGCCTGGAGAAGAGGAGGCTGAGGGGGGACCTGATCAGAGTGTATAAATACCTCAAGGGAGGCAGTGAGGAGGAGGGGGCTGGCCTCTTTTCAGTGGTGGACAGTGATAGGACTAGAGGAAATGGCTTCAAACTGACGCATCAAAAGTTCCACAGGAACTTAAGGAAGCATTTCTTCACTGTGAGGGTGACAAAGCACTGGAACAGGCTGCTCAGAGAGGTTGTGGAGTCTCCTTCTTTGGAGATCTTTAAAACCTGCTTGGACGCAGCCCTGTGCCACGTGCTCTAGGTGACCCTGCGTGAGCAGGGGGGTTGGACTAGATGACCTCTGAGGTCCCTTCCAACCTTGGGCATTCTATGATTCTATGATTCTATGTCCAGCTCTGTGTGGAATTCCGCATATGCCTTCAGATTTAATATGACCCCAGCTAATGGAGTTATTTTATGGAATAGGCTTAAGGACACAGAAACAGCAGCACTCGAGACCAAGAAAGCTCTGGCAGCTGAGCAATACAAAAAGCTCCTTTCCTCCAGAAAGCCCAAGAAGAAAGGGGTCCATATGAAGTAACTTTAATATTTCATACTCTCTTCATAGGAGCTGCATCACTTTCAAACTGGGAACGTATGAACCTTAGTGCTGTGGTCCTGGGCATCTCTCAGTGACCTCTGATCGCAGGGGTCTTGCAGAGCTTGGGTTCTTCATTACACTGACCCTTGAGTTGCAACTCAACTGGCACCCAATCTTCCTATTCAGAAGTGTCTTTTGCAACTGAGACAGAAAATGCTCACTATTATCAGTATATACTACAGCACTAGCAAGCAAGCAAAAATTACCTGCTGGTAACAAAGCCAAGTGTGAGAATGGGATAGGGGACACTTGTTCTGCAAAGCTTTCCCCTCTTATGGAGATTTCTCCCAAAGTGAACCATAGAAAGATGGGCATATGTTTCTGCAATTCACTGAAAAAAACAGTCTACCTCAAAACTGCCTCTCAACATCTCACAGATAACATCAAGTTTCTATTACTTACTTGAACATAAAGGTAGTGATCTATAGGTAGAAACCGACAAACAAATAATAAACAAACTAAAACTCTCTACTTTTTCAGCCATTTCTAATCCAACAGAACCCCTTGAGCTTCTTTTGATTCAGCTCTTGCAAGAGTAAAAAAAAATATAGCTATATTAAAGCAAATCTAAAATTGAAGATATAGTAGTATATGTGAAGCTCACAAACACTAAGTTAAGAGGTTAAACAATCTTGACTTTCATGTATGAGGACTGAAAAGGATATGCTGCTGTGTAGCATTGCCTCTAAGGTATGTAGGCAACAGACAGAAGTGATGAAAAGTCACTGTACTTGAGAAGAGACACAAGAAGGAGCAGCAGCAGAGCAGCAGTAGCAAAGTTTGAGACTAAGAGGACAAACTAGAGAGTTGAAACTTATCCCTGAGTACACAATGAAGTCATGGCATAGTCGTTCTAGAAGAGGGGTTGGCACTGACATCTAGAGCTCTTTAAGAAGCAGCAAGATTAAAATAGAGGAATTCATCAATGAAAAAATATCTGCTTTAAGATGCTGCTTAGGAAAGATGATGTAAGAACTTTCCCACCCCTTATCACTAACAAGAGTTGGTTTTTCAGCCATCTTAGCCCTTCTAAAACAAACAAAATCCATTGAATGAATTTGGCAGGCACAGGCAGGATGCAAGAAAAGCAAAAAGTGTAACTGTGTATGTAATCAATGCTTATCTGCATCAGTGAGGCCGTGCCACTATTCTCCATCAAGCTGGCACAGATGCACATTTTGTGCTACAAAGCAGTGCCCTTGCAAGGTCACAACATCACTTCGGTACAAGTTTTTGCAGATGTGGTACTTGCAACTCACATTATAGAGATTGTTCCCTGTTCTAATGTGAGTGATGCGACCTGAAGTCCCAGTGTCCGTTCACCTTGACTTTCTTTTTTCCTCTAAGATGAGCTTCATAAGCTAGACTAGCTGACAACAGAACAGTGGAAAAGTACACTCTGTGAAGGTTCTCAGAGCAAAACTGCTTCTCAAATGGATACTGATATCAGATTTAAGCAATCAAGGGAAGAAAGGGTTGAGTTTAGAGGTTATGTAATACAAATTAAGGTACACATAATGACAGACAGCTTCTAAAAGATATATTTAACACAGTGCATCTGTTCCATTAGGTACTAAGCTCTCAGAGGAGCAAGTTATGGTAATGAGTTCATCTACAAGAATTGAAGCAAAATACTTACACAAAGAAGAAATTAAAGAAAAAAAATTAATAATTTGAGAACACAAAGTACAGTCAATAAAGAAAAACGACAAAGCTGCATTTTAATACTTCCAACAGGGAGGCAAAAAGAATTTACATTGGGAAATATTTGAGAGATCTGCAATGACTTCATACTTCCCAAATCACTGGATGGCTGATACCGTGTTATGCCAATACCTCATGATGTGCAGACTGACATGCACTACCATGGGGCTGCTGCAAATTCAAATTGGCAAGTGACCCTGAGCACCAGAACTCCCCTCACCTCACCCAACACAACCTTAAATGCTACAGAGGTGGCTCAGATTCTATTTGCAGCCGGAGCCTTTTCCTGCTAACATCATTAATTGCCTGAGAAGTATTCCCGTTGTTTCATTAAGCTGGACTACATTCCACTAATGCTAGATCTGGGATTATTTGTAGCACGTACTATGCATAGTAGCATAATACTCTCTTAGTCAGAAGATGAAATGCTGAATAAAGCCATGAGACAAGGTTGCTAATACTAGTCCTTTAAGCTACTACTATGTAATTAAAAAAGAAAAAAGTATAGCAATATTTCCTGATTCCTTCACTCTGATTTCATTTACAGGACATGTGAGCCATATGCAAGGCAGTGATAACAATTGCTATTGTATTGTTATACATGATTCAGGAAAATACATTTATAGCCCTGAAGGGGAAAAACCTTGCCTACTTTCAGTACACCGCAGAATGGTTACCAGCCTGTGATGGCTACTTATTCCTTAAATAGGATTTGGATTTTTGTTCAATGAAAACCTCCAGATGCCAAGAATATGGATCAATTCCATCACTGCATTAAGCTGCATTTAGCAGTCTTGCGATATGCAGAGGCCTGGGCGGCATGCACGCTTCTACCTCTTGCCCATGGAGCATGAGGTTGCCTGTAATATCAAAAGGAAACCTAAGAGTGCAAGGTGTGGGGCTGACTGCAAGGCTCAGCTTTGGGGCAAATAGTCTGGTTATTAACACCTACTAAAAGAGATATATGGATGCATTCCATGTGACAAGTAAAACTCAAGAGAGCTTAACCTAAACCGATCATGTCCAAGGCAAGATAATCAATCATAAGCCCTCAACCAGTCATCTTGTAGATGACAAGAACCATCAGCCCTTTCAAACAGCAATAAGACAATTACATAGAGATTTTTGAAGCAAAAAGCCTGGAAAGAAGTATACAAGAAGCATGAAAGTTTGTAGCAGGGAGAAGAAACCTTGGGGAGGAAACAGCTGACTTGGATCCTGGGTCTTCTCACAAGGAATCACAACTGCACTATAATCAAAGTCTTTCTCTCTATATATATATGTACACATATTTCCAAATATAGCTATATTTAGCTACATCTATAGGCAGACTACCAACATTAGTTGGCCAGAAATGAAACATCTCCCAATTTTATTACAAACTACTAAAAGGCAGAGAAGGGCCATGACTGCATGGAACAGTTACCTTTCATTTACAACAAAGGATTCCAGAGAAAATTGAAAAATATAAACCCATGTGACTAGAAAACCAAATGAAAGAAAATTAGATAAGTCAAATATTTTGACTTGGAAAAGTGTCTAAGAGGATATTCTAATCACCCAAAATCAACAGAAACAGATATTGCTCTATTAGCTTCATCTTCTTCCTTATTTCTTGACTGAAAATATTTAGGTCCAAGAAATGGCCTTCATGGCAAATGTCAAATGGCACAGAAAAGTTTCTTTACAGAACTGTAGAAAAAAAAACCCAAACAAAACACATTAAAAAATATACACATTGGCAATTACTATTTTTGAGCTATGTTAAATTTAGCTTATTATGCTGAAAAGAATACCATTAGTTAAGCCACGGCTATTTTTTTGACAAAGAATTTGATACACCTTTTCATTACAAGGGCACTTACAGGTTTGATCTGCTATGTTTAAAAGGCAGACATTTTTTTCTGTAGCACTGCACAGAGATATTGGCTGTAAAACTTAAAAGATTCCAAGGTCTTGAAATAAGATAATTCTAAATTTACACTTCTGCAAAATAGCTCGCAACGCATCTAGTGCAGCTCCTTGCAGCTCAACCAGGCAAGTGCCCTTTTCACTCTCCTGTGAGTTGTGTTACATGGAGTTGTAAGGACCTAGAGGGGGGACATTACAGTTTTTTCCAGGTCTTTTCCACTTTCATTGAGTTCTCCTGTCATCAATATGCCACCACTTTCAGTAGAGCCCTGCAAGAGCAGAGCTGATGAGCCCTAAACATCTCAGTGAGTACCTAGTCCTCATGGGAGCTACAACCAGTAGGGATAATCACTCTGGGGACGCACTGACACAGAACAGGACCTCGAATCCTGGGGAAACAGCACATGGTGCAAAGCCCCAGGTGGCTACAGCTGGCTTGAGTACAGTTACAGGAGAAACAGTGCAGAATGAGGACACATTTCTAAATGACGGGAAATAGACTGGTTCCTAAGGATTCTACATACAATGACCTGGCTTCAATGCAAGGGTCTAAAAGCACTGACATTTCTTTATGCATTTCCTTAGCATGCCATTTAGCCAAACCCACACCTCCCCTTCGCAATGTGATGTTGAAAACCTCTTATAGATCAGGATGAGTGGAGCCAGAGGATGAAGTTAGCGGTTTATTCTTAAGTTTTAATGGATATAAACTGGATTCAGAAATTCAGTTTATACATAACTGTGTATTTTAAAATAAGCCCTATTGCAACACTCACACTAATAGAGCTACATAATCGTTAATGGTGACACAGAGCTACCCCTGAAAGCCTCAGTCAAGAGTCCCAGTGGCTGCATTAAGTGGGAGATCTCCTGTGGAAGTGTCTCATGTTCACGTGCATTGCATGTGTCCACATGTAAAAGGGACAAGGAAGGGACCTGATGCCAACAAGCATCTGTGGTATAATTCCATATCATTCATACTCATCACATGAACACTGGGCAACATTTTGCTGGACTGAGCTGAGGATTCCCCCTACCCAACATACACACAAGAAACTCGGAGCCAGTGAGGATTTCTGAACACCATCTCAGCAACCTTGATTAAAGTATCTTCAAAGGAAACTGCATTAACATTCCTCAACCTGCTATTAACATTTTTCCCAGTATGTGGCTCAACATTTAGGCACAATTTCACAAGTTAGGTTGTTGAGGATCTTGGGTAGTAATCATCAATGATAGATATATCACTTGGAGAAAATGAGTTTCCCATTTTCTTTTGACAGGTCAAGAAGACATCTCAGCAGCTTGGCTTCATTGCACCTTGCCAGGACAATCACATTGATATCCTCGAACTTGAGCATATAGCCAGTTACAGCACACGAAAGGGCCCAGTAGACTCTTTTGCAGCTGCCATTTGTTTGCTCCTTGTAACATTCAGGGAGTAAAGAACTTCCAGTGCTCTTTGAGAAACCTATGTTCTCAATACCAGCTGACAAGGACCTAAATTACATTAATCACCTGTCAAGTACTTCATGGTATTAACTGTCCCCAACTCTCAATTATTTGAAAGGTGGGTCAAATTCAAGTCAAATTTTATAAACCTGTATGATATAATACACTCATGCTTGGAGAAATACATCATTCTGTTTAAGGGAAAGGCTCCTTAACATTCACTAATTAGCTGTGGCAAAACTTTAAACTTAATATTTTAAACCCTTGAACTTCTTAAGGTACCTTAAGAAACACTTAATACCTTTTTTAAAAATTGAGAAATCAAAACAGGTAAATTAACCTGCCTTAAAATATGGAGTCATCTAGTCTCAGGGGCCTGTACTGAGAATACAAAGAACACAAGAAGTTTTAGCTTTGCCTGCTTGTTTCTACTATTTGGCTAATACGTGACATTCATGTTAGTACTTGACATTGTGCTATAAACATGCACTCAATTCAACTTTTGCAGATGAGCCTCGCACCTGCATAACCCAGACTATCACATGGCGCATAAGGTAGCAGTGTGATCTGGCACCCACAGGACAGTGTGCCTGTCCCTTGGAAACAGCAGCCACTAGTACAACTTGCTCTGGACAAATTCTCAAAGCCCTCTCCTTCATGCTGCTATAAACACGCTGAGCCAAGCACTGCAACTAAACTTGGCCGAGGTTCACAAAATACACAGCTCGACACGCCAAGGCCTTGCTGCGTTGGGCCTTTTATTGGACACAACCACGGCCCTGTCTCCCCTCTCTGTTTATAAGACTTACCGAGTATATAAACTATTGCTCTTAAATTATGAGGACCCACATTTATGAGAGCAATTAGCCTTGTTTGTTTAGAAAGGCTGTTTGTCTGTCTCCTGTATTTTAAATGCCTCCCTGCCTCCCTTGCCCAAAGCAAAACAAAATGTTTGGGGGTTTTATTTGATGGTGGGCTCCATCTGAAGTTCACTTAATGAGATGAAATCTCTATTGTCACTGTTGGGGGTGGGTAGGAGAGATAAAGCCTTGTTCCAGTTCAAAGGAAGGCTTAGCAAGGGAGCTGTTCAGTGGAACAGATGAAGATATTGCTCTTACACCTCTTTAAATTTTATTACATTTGAGGTTTGCATTCAAACTACCTGTCCAGTGCACCTCACTGTCTGACTATGCTTCCCAGTGAGCTGTCAAGTACCAAACCTGTATCATAGATGGATTTCCGTTAATCATCTCAGAAACACCATCCAAGCCACCTGCTGTGTCACTCCTGTAGCTTCAGCAAGTGAAGAGTTTAGACCTGAAGAGCCTTGTGGCCTGCAGCCAACAGGCTACCACCCAAAAGAAAACTGCTCATCTTTCTTCTCCCAAATTTGCATCCCACACCCTCTGCTACATGAGCCAGCACAAAGAACGATCCTTTTAAAAATCATATATTTAACAGGGGGAAAAAAAAAAAAAAGAAAAAAAAAAAGGTGAGCTGCAGTTGTCTCTTTTGACAAAGCATAACAAAAATATACTTTAGAGGTGAATTATGTTTCTTACACTATGGGACTCAAACCTTTGTGCAAAGTTCAGTGATTGCTTTGTTTTGCTCTCCATGTGGCAGCTGCCCATCACCTAAAAGACCCTCCTCGCTCACCAAAATACAAAGTTTTAATTGGAAAATCGGAAAGCTTTTTTTTCTATCTGAATGTGCATTCTGCCCATTATAAAACCAGTGACGCTGCTTAATAAATCTCGCAAATTTAGCAGAGATGCTTGTAATAGGACCTTGCGACACTCTTTCAGATGTGATAAATGGGTTGATCTTCATACCTCCCAGTCTCACGAGGCGCCTTTGAAACAATAGCACAAGTTCCCCTTCTTGTTGCTGTTGCCTTCGACACTAAATGGGCACAGTCTTCTTTCAGTGGAAATATGAAACAGTAATCCTAAAAGCATGAAGATGAGATCATGCAAGAACCAAACGGCACTCTACTTTCCAGAAGCAGTCTTTCTGCTCCCTGATCCTCTATTTGTGTAATGTTTTGTGTTTTTTTTTTCTTTTCTAAAACTATCAACAACTGTTTTTATGGAGTAACTTTATGCCATGTTCTAAACATGAATTTTATAGAAAGCTTTTGCTGTAAGAGAGACGTCTGGTTTGATTAATAGTCATCTCAAACAGGAAATACTTGCATAATGTGAATACATCTTGGACACGGATCTGGCTCACAGTAGGTCTTTTGTGCTGCAGAGCCTATCCTGGAAGCGTTCCCACTGATACTGCTTTAAACAATCTTGCTGCACGGCACAGCGCAGGGACCAGCATCTCCTGCAGCTCTCAAGCCATCCAGCTTGGGAGCACAAGGTATGCAAGTTCCACCCACAAGGAGCAGAGGAGCTACCCTGTTACTGGATTGTGTGAACTGGCCTTTCAGTCAAAATGCCTATCATCCCTTACTGCAAAGTTCTGTTTTGAGAGCTTAGAGAACCCTGAATACAAAGGAGGTTAAAACATGGGAAAACTAGGGTTACTCGTGAGCTGGCAACCTAAACCTCTGCAGGCAGAAGCCTCAAGCAGAAAAAATGTATTAACAGCTATAATACTTTCTTTTTAAATTACATACCAACTGGAAGTACAAAGGAATAAGAAAAAAATACAAATTATTAAAAAAGCTTATCGTAACAAGGCAAATCCTTATGAAATAAAGCAAGCATTTTGTATCTGATTTGCAACAGAGTAATTAGCTCAATTAGATGCAGCATGTAAGGGCAAATAGGCAAATATCCCTTAGTTGCAAGGGATGCTCAATGTGTCACTTCAATCAAGTATTTGTTTCTTGGTCTCTCTCCCAATTCCTGCCTCAAAAGCCAGCTCCTGCTGGGCTATCTGCCTCTTTCTTATTCTACAGTTAATTTGATCTCAATAGAAATAACACAGCACAGAAAAATGCAGCTTTAAAACCAAGAGCTCTACACTGACCTCTGATAAGGCCTGAAGGTGTTTCCTTTGCTGTGTAAGGGGGCATTGCTGGCAGATCATTGGTAACATCAAACTAGGACAGTAATTCTAAGTATACATACATAAACAATGATCAACTTAGGGTTAGTCTAGGTGTATCTCCTAGAGACAGCTGCACCCTTCAGCAGCTTGCTAGAATATCCCACTCGAACACAAGTGTCAGGGAAAAAAAAATAAATTGCCTGGACCAGACAATATCTACCCAGAGTTCCAGAAGACTCACACAAGAAACAGATTTCTAGAGGATAAGGTTTTGTTATAAAGCTGTCTCAGCACCAGCAACTAGAAAATGGCTAATAGGAAACCAATGCCTAATAAACGGCAGGGGAGATGCAGGAACCACCACTTGGCAAGCTTGATGTCTGCACCACGTAAATCTGAAGAAAATTCATGAGCAGAACTAGTGACACCAGTGATACACAGGTGAGGAGCTACGAAGGGAAGTCACACTTCAGCCTTGCTAGAACTGACGTGTATGTGGAGTCCTTCAAAGCAACCGGTAAGCATGGGGGCAAACAAGAAGTTACGGATGCAGTCTAGTTGAATTTCTAGACGCTGCTCTAACAAGCACTCCTGAAAAGGCCCTAAACAAAACTGCGTGGCCAAAAGGACAACAAAAAAGACCTCCCAAGGCCAAAGATTTTGAGTATAGGAAACAAAGTAAGAGTTAACAGCTGGTTCTTGCAGTAAAAGCAATCTTGCAGTAAAACCAAAATCCTGGGCAAGCTCCGAAGGTGTGGAATAGATGAGTGGACGGGGAGGTGGATTAGGACTTGGCTCAGTGGCAGGGTGCAGAGAGTGGTGGTCAGTGGCACAGAGTCTAGTTGGAGACCTGTAGTTAGCGGTGTCCCCCAGGGGTCGGTCCTCGGTCCAGTCCTGTTCAGCTTATTCATTAACGACCTGGATGAAGGGCTGGAGTGCTCCCTCAGCAAGTTTGCTGATGATACCAAACTGGGAGGAGTAGCTGATAGCCCTGAGGGCTGTGCTRCCATCCAGAGRGACCTGGACAGACT
Source organism: Nothoprocta perdicaria (assembly GCF_003342845.1). Taxonomy (NCBI): domain Eukaryota; kingdom Metazoa; phylum Chordata; class Aves; order Tinamiformes; family Tinamidae; genus Nothoprocta; species Nothoprocta perdicaria. The sequence continues at coordinate 551,497 of NW_020455810.1, forward strand.
GGAGGACTGGGCGGTGAGAAACCTCATGAGGTTCAACAGGGGCAAGTGCAGGGTCCTGCACTTGGGGAGGAATAACCCTGGACACCAGTACAGATTAGGGGTGGACCTGCTGGAGCCGCCCCGCAGAGAGGGACCTGGGTGTCATGGTGGACGACAAGTTGACCATGAGACAGCAGTGTGCCCTGGTGGCCAGGAAGGCCAATGGGATCCTGGGGTGCATTAGGAAGAGCGTCTCCAGCAGGTTGAAGGAGGTGATCGTCCCCCTCTACTCAGCCCTGGTAAGGCCACATCTGGAGTACTGTGTCCAGTTCTGGGCTCCCCAGTACAAGAGGGATGTGGAGCTGCTGGAGAGAGTCCAGCGCAGGGCTACGAGGATGATCAGGGGCCTGGAACATCTGCCCTATGAGCAAAGGCTGAGGGAGCTGGGCCTGTTCAGCCTGGAGAAGAGAAGGCTGAGGGGGGACCTGATCAGTGTCTATAAATACCTCAAGGGAGGGAGGGAGGAGGAGGGGGCCGGCCTTTTTCCAGTGGTGGCCAGCGATAGGTCTAGAGGAAACGGCCACAAGCTGAGGCACCAAAAGTTCCACAGGAACTTAAGGAAACATTTCTTGACAGTGAGAGTGACAGAGCACTGGAAGAGGCTGCCCAGAGAGGTTGTGGAGTCTCCTTCTTTGGAGATCTTTAAAACCTGCTTGGACGCAGCCCTGTGCCACGTGCTCTAGGTGACCCTGCGTGTGCAGGGGGGTTGGACTAGATGATCTCTGAGGTCCCTTCCAACCTTGAGCATTCTATGATTCTATGAAAAGGGTCGAGGAAAGCTGAGGTTGCAAACAGGCAATCTGACATTTAGAACTTAAAAAGTACTGTGCATCTAACTGCTTAGGCAAGCAAACATCAGATGTGAATGTGGAGAAGCCTAAACATGAGTAACAAAAACACAGGAGGACATGGATACTGACAAAAGCACAGAGGTCAAGTGAAGAACTAGGTTAACATCTGAACTACTCATTTAACTTAGAAGAGAGGTGTGTATAGAGAAGTGGTACATAAACTAAGTATTTCCTCTTGATATTATCACAAACACATCAGCACTCCTGAAGTTCAGAAAAGTGGGAGAAAAATAACCAGAAGCAATGTTGCCACCATCTACATACTGGCCAGCAGCTCAGGCTAATGTTACTTCACATGATTTTAAGGTCTTCAGGTTGACACAAGTTTTTGCGGTTTAGGTTTTAAGTTTTGGCCAAAGAATATCTGTAAAAATCACTCAGAAGAGTTCTCATCCATTTCTATTCCTTCTAGTGGAAGCAAGGGAAATTTTCCTTTCCTCCACAAGGCAAAAACATGCAGCAAATGATTGGTATTTGACACCATCTTTTATTAAAATTTAGCCAAAGAAGATAGTATTTTCCCAGCTATCTAGGATCTCCAAGGAGTAAAGTGAGGAGTAACACGTATATGGGGTCCCATCCATGTGAGCGCGACTCCATATGGCAGCAGTTGCTTTTGGTGACGCCAATCGAGGGAATGGCGCATGCTTATCTTCAGGGTGGCTCTAATTTTACTGGCACAATTATGTGCTGCTCTATCGCCAACTTTATTTTAACAGGCATGCCGAGAACACAAAGGATCTGGGAGTGATAAAGCAAGGAAACTCCACCAAGGTGCTCTGAAAGGGTTCAGGAAGAAAAGGAAGGTGAGGAGCCGACTTAAGGAAAAGCCAAAAGCAAGTGGCTTGTTGAGTGGAAAACAAGTCACTCAACGCAGAGAGTTAGAGGACATTCCCTTTTTGCATATTTCATACATTTATTTTCAATGCTGCTGCTGTTTCTGAAATGAACTATGTTCCAGAAAATGAAGTCTCTCCTAAGTAAAGCAAATAAATAAATGAGCTTAGAGCTATATTCCCTTTTGGCTATTTGAAAAGGAACAGACACCATCTTAAAGCTTTATTATTCTTTTTGAAGTGAACCAAGCACCTGTGGGGAATAGATATAAAAGGAATTGGGGATTTCACTTTGGTGACATCAATATTAACTTGGATCTTAAACCTGGAGCCCTAGTGAAATCCGCCTGTTTCCCCTTAAACCTGCACATAGTGTGCGTGTAGGTTTAGCACCAGGTCTCCTACAGGCCTTGTGCCAGCACATCGTTGCACTGCTTTCCCCAAATAATTTCAAAATTCATTTCAAAATAAGAACATTATAATAAACAAACAACTAAAACCCCACAAACAGGAGCAAAATCAACTCAAGTCCAGAGAAGGAATTGCAAGTATCATTTGACAGTTAAACAGGAGAAAACCCATCCCATGGTCAGGACAAGTGCATTTGGAGTGTGACACTATTTTTCAGCATCTTCTCCACAGACAAACTGAAGACAGATTTCCTGAAGGGGAAAAACCCTCATCTTTCTCATGAAAACCTTCACAACTCAACCATCTCAACCATCCAGCCTAAGTAGCCTATTATGAGCCTACCCTTATGGTACACTTCTCAACCAAGCTCTGGTTCTAACCTTTTCATTCCCATACCCTCCTCTCCATCACTAGCACACACTAGCACACACACAAAAAAATCTGACTCTGGGGAATTTTTGCCTATTGCCCTAATCTTTTGCAGTTTTTCACAGTGTTCCTCATTTTTTTTCATATTGCTATCAACTGTGGGCCTCTATTGCAGAACCTGCAAGTGCATGTGCTTACCTAAGCTGCTTCCCTCTGCTACTGGGAATGGATTGCAGAGGACAACACTGCACTGCAGCATCTCTCAAAAGAAATAGGGGCACTAGCCATCGCTGTCCCTGCATTACCTTCCTCTCCCAAGTAGCTCCAGGTCTCCCCACAAGCTCCTCTCCTCTACCCTGTATCCACACCTTCTCCTGGGGCAAGGTCCTGCCCTGTGACTACCTCTAGCCTCCAGCCTAACCTCTAGCTCTTGCAAGACCCCTTCTTCTCCTCGGCATTCAAGACTAGTTCTTTTCTGATCTCAGGTCTAGCAGAGAGTAACAGACACATGACTAAAGGAAATTTAGCTGCCCTTCATCTTAAATCTTCGCCGCGGCAGAGCTCCAAAGGTGAACCAATCTGTATCACTGTTTTATCTTCTCAGGTTTTTTTATAGCCTCATAGGCTTTTTATAGCCTCCATCACCTTTGCACAGTCAGGAAGGAAACGTTACAAAACTGACTGGAGAAACCAAATTGCTAAAGGAAAACCAGACATCTTCCTGGCTAATGCATTAAACATGTTGTTAACAGTTCAACATACCAATTTATGGGTTAGGCCAAATTATGAACTGTGTATTTTTTTTTTAAGGAAGGGAGAAAGAGCCTCATCTTGAAAAAAATCTTTTGCTTTTAAGAAACAATGAGGAGGAAAACAAAGCCAAAGGTGTGTGGTCCAACATACATTTTAAGTCAAATTGGCTGACTCTAACTGAAAACACTTGTTCTCAGGGGCCTGGAACATCAGGGGCCTGGAACATCTGCCCTATGAGCAGAGGCTGAGAGAGCTGGGTCTGTTCAGCCTGGAGAAGAGGAGGCTGAGGGGGGACCTGATCAGCGTGTATAAATACCTCAAGGGAGGCAGTGAGGAGGAGGGGGGCGGCCTCTT
>NW_020455810.1:556294-625923 GCF_003342845.1 Nothoprocta perdicaria
TCTCTTCTCCAGAGAAAACAGGCCCAGCTCACTCAGTCTCTCCTCATACGAGAGATGTTCCATTCCCTTAATCATCCTGGTTGCTCTTCTCTGGACCCTCTCGAGAAGCTCCACATCCCTCTTATACTGGGGAGCCCAGAATTTCACACAGTACTCCAGGTGTGGCCTCACCAGAGCTGAGTAGTATTTTCTTTTAAACATTTCTGCAGGACCTTTTCAATGCCAGCATAGAATATTTTCAAGCTAGAACAAAGCTTATCCTTGCAACTTTTTTTCCTAAAATTTACATCCATACTGTATTGCATTCTGAAAACACTGTATTAAAGGGCAAAACCATTCCATTTTCACTCTCATACAACTATAAGTTTTCCTGAACATAGGGTTTTGCTCCAATACAGAAACTTTTGATCTTTATAAAAATATAATGAGGAAAGGAAAGGACCCTAACGCATAACCATCTTAACCCAGCCAGACCCGTATTTAACTTTTTATATATTTTGCTTCAGCAAAATATAAGTGCCTCTAGGGAAAACAACGTTAATAAACATGATCCTATAAACTTTACAGTAAAAATTCAATTTTACCTTTAATAGCGCCTCTCAAATAGTAAATTTTATTATAAGACCAATAACTCTTAATCAGATTCTACCAGCAAAATCAGGTGTTTCATTTTCCAGTTTTAATCAGTCTGTCCAATTGCTTCTTGGAATATTTCATGTTCTAAATAAGATAAAATAAAATGTTAATAAAAGTGTCAGATTCTGCTGGAAACTGGACTGATGCCTTCACTCTTCTCTGTCCAGGAAAATTTTTCTTGACCAGAAAAAGCATTCCTCTTTGCTTACTCTCCAAATTCCATATCTACAAGGCAGTTTGCTAACATACGAAGTGAATGACCAATTTGGCCACGAAGCCATTCCAAAATTGGAGTTAAAAGCTACTTCACATTTGTGCTATTCTGGGCCCAAATTCCACCCAATGTGAGCAGGCAAATAACCGTGGTATAAACCGACCAGAGGTCTCCAGCTTTGCTCGCTGAATTTTGCATCTCTAATGGTTTATGCCATACTCTTCCATGCTGCCATCCTCTGCTCTTACTCCTAATCCCCTCAGTTCAGTTCCCAGAAGTGCTCCAGGGCCTTTCCCCTCTGCACGCACTGCAGCATCGGAAGCATACGAACGTGCACCATGTACATTTTCCCCCAAGCCCACTTGGTGTTTTACAGCATTATTGTTCTTTACATTTGCCTGTAATTTGCCAGATGCTAATTTCTTTCTCAAGCCATAACGTCTTTAGCATATTTTGAAGTCGACACCACAAACTTTATATGCTAGATTAGCATATCGTTAACTTTTTGCTATTTGCATCTCTTTCCTGAGAACACATGGAAGAGCTTTTACCTGCTTGGATATTGCACAAAGCCAAGCTTTCAGGGATCAGCTCTGCACTCAGATACCTGGGGGCCACCAATTCTTAACATTCAGCTTGAGATATTACAACCACATCTTTGACAGAGCAAAGATTTCAAGTGCCGCTTAGCAGTTCTGAAGAAACTGGCTGGGGAGCACATCAAAAAAGGCAGAAAAGACACAGATGTCACTGCTGCATCCAAACACTAAAATTTGCCATTCACACTGCAGTCTGAATTCAGCTCTGCTTTGCATTGCTACAAAAGAAAAATGAATACCCACCGTCCCTGCAAAGCTCAGTGCTGCATAAAGCTGCTTAGGAAAGTGATAGTTGGGTTTTACATCTTTAAAATTTTGCCAAAAGATAAAGATACTTCAAGAGAAATAACAGGTCATATGCAAGGTTAACCTTTGCACCTTTAAACTGTCACAAACTAGAGGAGGGCAAGACATTTCTTGAAAGCATAATTTCTTTATTAAGCTTATTTGCAATCTTCTGCAATTTTGTCTGACCACCAGTTCACACAGTGCTGAAAAAAAGTGCAATTGAATTCAAATATTCATTTCAAAATAGAATTATTTTAGTATAGTTACATCCAAGAGCCCATCCTAAATTCAGTACTTATTCTATGGAAATTTTAGTTTAATTTTTCTGCAAAGACTTCTGGTGGCTATAAAACAGGTAGATTTTTATAAACTCATAAAATTACCCTTTTATGTACATTTCAGCCAGCTATAGCAGCTATTTAAAAAAAAATAATGACTTGTAATGAATATTGTATCTCTAAAGGGAAATAAAATGCAAATCAACTGCATTCTCTTTCTCTAAATGCTGTTGTAGTTCTAGAAGCAGACAAAAGCTGCATACTCAGTAATGTCTGGATGGGTTAATCTCTGACATACCTTGGCATCAATGGGCACAAACCAACCCTTTACTGCTCTCCAGCAAGAAAAAACAGTACCAGTTCTTGGTAGATTTATCCACCTGCTAGCTGAGATTTTAGACAAGCTCGATGTGTATGCCCAGTGCTTCCCCCTGATTCTTCCATTAATATATCAGAATCACAGGTTTATTTAGACATTCTCTGAAGATGGCTCAGGCTTGAGGAACAACAGTGGCATTCCGTCCACTCACGTGCAGGTAGAGATGTTCTCCAAAATGAGAGCTTTAAGGAACAGAAAGCAAGCATTCCCACAGGATACAACCCTGCAGAAAGGAAAGCAAACTCAAGAGGGACAGACAAGGTGAAACATTCCAGGGTGTTTCTCACTATTTGCAGAACATAGCCTAAGCTCAAGGACCAAAACAGCAGCTGCCTATGATTAACAGCTTATTTCTGCTCTTCTGGATCCCGCAAACCTGTCATGTCCAGGGACAGAGCTGAGGACGGAGTTATGAGCTGTATTTTCTTTGATGCTGAGCCAGATTCACAGGGGTTGACACAGCTCCAAAGCTGCCTCATCCGCTGGATGGCTGGAATGCTCCAGAGATCTAAGAGCATCTTCTTGTGTCACTGCCCCGCATGACTCTCACAGTTGAGGGCCTCCTCTCCGGAGTCTGGCTCTCCCTCACATTTTGGGAATTCAGCACCGCAGTCTCTCCTCTCTCATGCCAGAAGATGAGGATCGGCAAATCCCTGCTAGGATGTGCTGTCCCACAGCCAAAACGAGACCAGTTTTAAGAGGCCAAAAGCAGCCCTCAGATGTGTTGACAGGTGTAACGTTCCCCACCACCTTGGGTGCCGGAGAACGATCTGCTGGAGCCACAAAGCAACTCATGGTTTGATTATGGGGCAGACGTGATTTCTAACTCTTACACTGGATCAGCTACCCTCCTAGCAAGGAACAGATGACGTACTGCAAGTGAGGTACGGCAGCCACAACATCTTGTATGCTACGAAGGCACCTTAGATCATACACAGCGATTAAGAAACCAGAAACTATAAAGTAGGAAAGAAAAAATACAATACAAACCGACAAATCAACTAGTCGCAGAGACCTACGGACAGTTGCTAGCTTCATGACAGTGAAACTGCAACAGAGAAGCACTTACAAGTCTGGCAAATGATTCCAAGTGCTTAACCTTTGCTTTCAGAAACAGAATAACCAGACGCTGGAAAAAAAACGAAGGCATCGGTTCTGAATGAGTGTCAGCCTCTGCAGACTTGTAAGATAAATGAAATTGTACACTCCTATTCCAAAGTGAATGTCTTTTAAAGGAATAGCATGAAAACATTGCAGGCTATAGGGAGAAATGCCTAAGTATTATTACCATGTATCTACCCCGACACTACTCCTGCTATTCACAGAGGCATTCAGCTGTTTTATTCAGTGTATATGATTGTTATAAGCAATCACTTCTACTATCTTTTCTTTTTTTAATCTTTGTAATATTTCTCCCCACATGCCGCCTCCTCATTTCAACACAAAATAAGCTCCCATGTTGAAAGATATTGCACGGAAAATGACACTCATTACAAGACAATTAAAATTATATATATATATTAAAATGTATTCATAAAATTTTAATTCTATTTCTTGAAACACAGTATATAAAGTTACAATTCCTCTAGCAGAATTAAGACAGAACAGAGAAAACACTCCAAAAAAATTACTCATGATATGCTTAAACCTAATCTTACTTAGTGAGCACATGTTCCACATGACTGGACATGTTCCAGAGTGAAGCTTCACATTATATCCAGATAAACTCTACTGCCATATAAATGAGTCCACTGCACAAACTTTTTTGAGCAGATAAAATGGACGTGTTTTCTTAATGCTTTAACTGAAACCAGGCACATGTTCAGTATAAACACTATCCCACAGTCAAGAATCACCCAAACCCATTGGTTTATCTAATGAGAAAATGGGGTTTAGGAGTCCTGGGAAACTAGGTTTGAAGGTTCCCAGGCTCTTTTCCAAAGCACAAAACGCACCAGCCTACATCCGATTGCTGACTGCCCTTTTCTAGAGCTAGAGGTCTGTAAATCTAACTCCTGAGACAGGCTTTAAGATATCAGATCACATTTTATCCTGCTACTGAAGGGGCATCTCACCAGCCTTTGTTGCAGAGGAGACAGAGCCAAGCACCATCTGTCTCATGCTGCTGCCTTTCTGTTATCTGGTGCTGTGAAGGTGGCTCTCTTGCATCTTCTTTCCTAGAAAAACTCCTCTTGGTCAGTACAACTGATTTAATGCACAGCATGATCAGGGAAAAAGAGGGAGTGAGAAGGTGGGTGTGCTGCTCCCAGCCACATCAAACAGGTGATGACTGATGTTGTCTGTTGTTGAGTTGTTGTTGAGTCTGCGGCTCAAAAACCTGTCATCCAACTGCTCAATTACTCTTCTACTTGGAGCTCTGATGTAGTGTAAGACATGCCTCACCTGGGCCATATCCATTCTTCTTCCTGATGGGAGGTTAAACACGTCCTCGGTCACCATGAGGGGACATCTGAAACATCACTCCATAAAGAAATGCCCTAATTTGCCTATTTATCGCAAGTGGCAACAATTTACCTCCTCCGTTCTCCAGAAGAAAGAACAAAAGAAAGGGGATTATGTAACACTAGCTATTTGTTAAGGCCAACTTGGTACAGTTTTGGGTGTTTGGACTGTGAGCTACTCCAACATACATAACAATCACACTAACTACAGCAGACATAGCACCTGAATATTGCTGAATAGCAGGGTATCGTTTTGTATATTGCCTTCCCAAACACAAATAAAAATTTTTAAACAGCTCCTGCATATTTTCTCCTGGCTGAGAAATAACTGAAGTGCAACCTCTACGGCAGTTCTGTAGTACGGTTATTGTAGTACGGTATTGTTTTTACCACTGGATGTCACATTGGAATTTCATGTGCAGCCTTGTGCAGTGGTACCAAATGATTCTCATTTCACTGCATTTTTGCTTCTAGTTGCTTCCCCATGTCTGCAGTCACTGGCTGCAATGGCACTTGACCACTGGCCAAGTAAATACCATCACAGTGGGGAGCTCCCCAGCTGTGAGCGGCTGGATGAGTTCTCTCAATAACTCACCTGCAGGCAACTGGATGGAGTACAGGCAAAAATATAATTTGGGGCCAATAGCATGGGAGCGGGTGGTTACTGGTCACTGTTTTTTCAACTCCACAGTGGGATACTGTGATATCACTCAGATTAGTTCACAGTACATCCACATATATATACATATATGACTTAAGGAAGAAGACCTAATGAATTAAGGGCAGATGAAATTCCTTACTCAAGCATTTGGAAGTCACCTGCTAAAAGCTACAACATGGGGACATGAGTCAGGTCAAATTAACATGGACATAGCAAGGTGAATTCATCTTCTTACATGTTACTGCTGTGGGCACAGCTACAGCCATTGCACGGTCTGCTAGACAACCCAAAGGAAATGGTGGCAGACAAGAAGCAGACTGAACATTTCATTGCTGGCTGGCAAAGCAGTCATGTGCAGCCAGTTTGCTTTTGGCCAGCTCGAGCTGCAACCACAGCTTGCACCAAGCAAGCATCCCACAAACCTTTCCCAGCCTCTATTCAGGCATTTAAGCAGGCCTTCAACTTGCCCATTCACACAATATCAGAAATTTAGTATTGCTTTCAAACTAAGCAAGCCAAAAGGAACTGAACCGTGCTCGGGGTAAAATTTTTCCGCAACTTTCCACAATCACAGCAGTGAGTTCCCCTTCCAGCAAAAAAATCAGACACACGGCTGACGCCTATGGCTGCTCATTCCAATAAGCAATGCGTGTCAGCTGGTGGAGAAAACGCCTGCAGGAAACAAGCAGCCAGCACACACTAGAGTGAACTTGGAGTTGATAAAGGGCAGAAATATCCAGTTACCAGAGAGAAAGCTTAAGGGACCAAAAAAAAAAAAAAAAAAAAAAAAAAAAGTGTTCTCTCCATCCTGATCCTTCAAAGAAATCTATAAAATCCTTTCTGTACAGTTCCTGGGAATAAAAATCCATATAGGTTCTGTTGGATGCTAGAAGATAAACAAAGTTAGAGCCTCAACAGAACTTCTGCTCTTGGGCTTATTTGCAGCCCACCCCCTCAGCTCCCCCAGCTAGTCCCTGCACAATCCATGGGCAGAGATCTGGAACATCCCACTGTTTCCCCCGACATCCTGGTTTCCATCCACCTTCCTGCCAGCTCTGCTGATCCCAACCACCTCTGCTGTCAGGTGGCTGGAATGAGGCAGTCCATCCAAGCTCGGCACACTTGTTAGCCTGTTAACGAGCTGTGAAGGCTGCTGCAGCTCTTCTGCATCTGCAGAAGGGCTGGCATGTCCAAAAGCTTGTCCGCCGCCTCCCCAAACAGCATTATGCAGTCCAAAAAATGAATACAGTAAACAGTTTCTCCTTGCAAACCTGTGGAACTCGGAGCACGCTACCCACTGCAAAGAGAGGTGGCTGCCAGTGCTCAACGTGGCTCCCCAGGCAAGCAGCATCCTCAGCCCTGGCTGCCAAAGGCTGTTCTTAGCTGCTCGCCATCCCCATGTCAATGTGCTCCATGCTGCCTGGAGGACCCTCCTCAACTCCACAGGATTTATTTGAGCCGATGACTCACTCTGCACAAGGTCTTTAAGGAATGCGGGTTATTTTCCATGCTTATATTTAGAAAACTTTTCTATTGTTTACATTGCCTTTCACAGGCCCTAGACTGTTTATTAAGGCATCAAGTATCAGTGATGTCCTCCAGCCTGGCGATGATCTTTCCTAACTACACAGACCAGCCCATGGCCAAAGTGTGACTAACTGTCAAATAAGACTGTGGTAGGAAAGATTTCAAATCCCTTAAGGAGATGTGGCTTATCCCAAGGAGGCAATAAATATATATTTTAACAAACACTATTATGTGACTACTTGATTTCACTTGACGTTTTTTAAAAAAACAAAAACACCCAATTTGTTGCTCTACAGACAGAAAAACGAACATGTCCTGCCAATTCTTCCTTCCTCATACATGCATTTCCTCTCACTAGTTAACAGCTAAGCTCAGGAGTTCCACATTTCCAGACATCTGATTTCTGCACCAGAGTGGCAGCCAGCTACCCGAGAAGAGACCCGACTGCACTGCGACAGCAGGAGAGGCAGTTCCCACCTAACAAAACAAACACAGGCCGCGCCTCAGAGCGCTGCAAGTCTCTGCGTGCCCAGGCAAGGTCTTGCCAAGCTGCTGCCACTGATCCAGCTCCAGCCCCGTCGCTCTGTGGGGCCGGGTTTTCCTTTGCTCTGGAGTCCCGATGCTGCGGATTCCAAGGAACTGCCCAGTCTAGTGTTTTAGATCCGAGCATTCAGGAGTTTTTAAAAGAAATATTAAAAACAAAAATTAAAGATAGTCTGTATTCATTCAGATGGGAAAGAGAGGCCCACATATACTTAGTCATGTGCAAAGTTCAAGGCATGGAGTCCATCTCTAATTGCATGCATTTTTTTAAACCTATTTCTGTCCCTCCACAACTCTACAGAGAACATCACAACTCACTTCAGAGCCTATCCTTTAAGTGCTGGAAAAATACTGATTTCAACTCTGAAGGTTCAGCCTCTGTCACCAGCCAAAGTGGCTGCTGTTACAGGTGAACCTCATCAAGGTCCAAACTGCATAGTCTCTCCTATACCCTAAGATTATACCCAAGGAATATAATCCACCTGAGATGCAGCACAAATATCTGTTTGATGCAGAGAAGACCAGCATCTGTTAAAGACTCCAATTTAGAAGACCCCCTGTTCAACCAAAACTGCAAGAGCAAAGATACTAGATTTTTCTCCTCTCCAGTTCCATGGAAAGCTCACATCATCCAGTACTTCCATCTGCCCTAAGAGTTGTGGTTTGGTACATGGATAAGGAAATACTAAGTAGGAAGATCGTACTGCTTTTTCTTGGCACTAACACTCTGCTAGAAGATCACACTGTTCTGTTGTCCATAACAGAAATAATATAGAAGAACAGGAGAGAGATCAATGACGAGTCACAAGAATGACTGTAACTTTTTTTTTGCCAGGCTAGGAAATGTAAACATCTCTAGATATTTATCTTAAAGACACCCTTATATAAATTAGAGTTCTACATCTCAGTTGACTGGAAGTTCTGTGGCTCCTGACCACGTGGGAGTCAAAATGCATGTATGTAAGTTCCATCTGGCAGGAGATGTGACTAAACTCACAAAAACTGCAAAGATTTTTCTGTGCCATCTCTGAAGAGATTCTTTTGGAATCACCATGAATTACACTTGGAAATAATTAGGCTTTCCAAAAGAAGATGAGTACCAGAGAGAGAGGAAAGCTATCCTATTATTCACCCGCCTAGTGCACTGTGCATCCCCATAAGACAGGGGTACAACTGGGGAGCAATGGGCAACCTGGCAAGCAGGGCACAGGTACCGGTGTTGCAGCTCTCCTTGGCTCTCTTGCTGTTCATTTTGTCTCACTCCAGATCCATCCTTACTTGCAGGGAAATTGCTAAGCGCTAGGTTTGCAAGGAAGAGATGATGCAGATGCACTAGCAACAGCTGAAATCCGTTTCAAGTTCATTGTGAACTTGAACAACTTGAAGCAACTCTCAGAACGAACGTGGAGCCTTTTCCCCCTATGGCTAATACTGGCTGAAATGAAGCTATTTTCATACAGGCCCTCATCAGTCTCTTGTTAGATCTTAATAGAGAGTCTGGGCAAAAAGCAGGGAGGTCACTGACACTCCACAGAGCTTTCCGTTCTCACAGAGTGGAAGAGGAACGTTATCTCGAACCAAGCTCTTCAAAGATCCATTATATTTAACTACTGGACTTCCTCTGAAACAAAAAATCTACTACCACTAATACCCAAGACACCAAGTCAATCTGCAACAGTGTTTTGAAATCTATCCACAGTGAACAGGAGCCTTGGCGAGACGACAGTGGATGACTAAAGCTCTGCGTTGCTCCACACAGCCACTTGGGCAGCCGACAAGCCTGGGACACGGCTAAAGCCACTCGTGCTGGAAGAAAAGCACCAGCCTTGGTGCTGCGCCCCCATGCAAGGGGCTCCTCTGCTCCATGGCACCACGGGACCCTGTTACTTTGGCCTGGCCGGGCTTGCTTTGAAGCTCTACGTGGTTATGGGCGCAAAGAGGAGTCTACAGCAGCACGGCCTGACGTAACCACAGCGGCAACGCAAGGGGCACTTGGGAAGGAGCAGCGGGGCTGAGCGCACTGCTGGCCACGCACCCGCTTCCAGCTCCGTTTATGAAGGTAGGTCCATTTATGAAGCCACGAACCATCTGTATGTGGAAATTACTTCACTGATCCAGAATCCTACAGACAGTTAAAAGAACACAATTTTTTTTTTTTTAAAAAGGCTATGAAATAACCTGGCAACTTTCGTCGCAGGAAGGGGCTGGGGGAAAGGCATCCCTGCTGATTCCAAGTGTAACAGCTCCCTGGGCTGGGCTCTGCATCAAGTAAAGCTGGACAGCACCACCCCACGTGCAGAAGGGCAAGGGCTCTTTAACGGGCTGCTTGCAGCATGATGTCGGAGTTGTGCAGAGGAGCAAGAAGAGAGGGGAATAAAAAAAACCCAGCACAGCCTGACCTGTGAAATTAAGGTATTTGCATTGCGGCTCATAACGGAAAAATGTGTATGCTATGTGAAGGCCCCAGACTGTTCCTGCACTGCAGTACTTACATGTACCAAAGCATGGAACTGTCACGAGGGAAAAATAAAACAACAACCAAACCGCATTGCCTCATGAAGCCAAAATTATGGAAAACAAAATAGATATTTCTCTATTGTTGCCCAGCAGGTTGCTACACTAAGCACATACTGACATGAGAAGTCATCCAAGGTCAAGGATTTCAGAACTTACTTTGATAGTTCAATCACCACACACAAAAAACCCAGCAACATTCATTCTAGTCCAGTTCTGACAAAGCCCACACTGCAACATCAAATAAGACATTTAACTGCCAAGCCAAGTTTCACTATCAAAAGCCTGGGGGATGACTCCAATATTACTTAGGGAAGATGTGTATTTAAATCTTTTTTTACAAGGTATGAACACCTATCCTTTGAAGATACATACAGTCATGCCAATTACTTAATTCCACGGACTTCTAAAATATTGTAAAGTATACAAACCCTGTGGCTATGAAAATTGGTGGTAAAAAAGACAAATTATTCCATTAAAACATATGACTTCAAAGCTTAGCTTTGTTCCATCTTTGAACAAAATGCCCTAAGAACATGCCCTGAAGGAAGGCACCCAAGAGTGTTTTTCAAATGCTTAATTCTGATGTTGAGGACATAGAACAATGATAACGAGAAGCATGAAGACATTTCAAAGAAACTCATATATGGGTGGCAAGTACGGCTAAAAGAGTATATTCTAATGCTTTTACATTTGCCCCTAAATTGAACCAAGAAGTCAGGGAACATCAGTATCTCGGAGCATCATGATCCCAAAGGGGAGGGCAATCCCAACCAGGAAGCAGGTTGGCATTAGCGCTCTTGCAGGATCACTGCTTTGGAGGACACATGGTTTGCTCCTGGCCAGAGAAGGAGGCCTCAGTGAGCAGCATTAAGGGCTATGCTCATCTCAATGAGTCTAGTCTTACACTGCACTGCTGTGTACTCTCAGAAGCAGAAATGTGTCAGACCATAAGGATTGTAGAGGTTAAGCAACTGCCAGTTGTTTTGCAAATAAATGCACATCCAAAACCCTTTAAAGTCATTAAGCAGTTGTCTCCTACAACCCCCAGAGAATCAATTTTTTCGACAATCTGACGACTGACAGACCAGTGGTTCTGCTCCAGACGGATGCTGGCCAGCTGGAACCAGATGCATGATTTTCAGCTGGATCCCTGTTTCGGTTGACAATAGAGCAAAAACCAACGTGTTAAAAAAGTGAGGTGACGCTCTTTCTTTCCTTGGTGCAACTACCAAGCTGAGAAAGAGCAAAATAAAGCTGTTTAAATGTTTCTGCTACAGCTGTATGTTGGGCTAAGTCATAGAGTTTTTCATGTTGGTATCCAGAGACATGTCCTGCTGACTAAGACCTGTAGTATTATGATACATTTGAAATAGAAAAGTATTAAACCTAAATACACTAAGGAGTAATTGTCTACTCCAAATCTTCCTCTACTCCACAGCTCCCGTCAGCTTTAGATTTGTCTCAGGAGACATTTCAAATATATACTTAATAACTGTCATTCACTGGGTCAAACTGAATCAATCATATTAAGTAAACAGGTGCTCAAATGAACCTAAGGAAACTTCAGCAGGAAGATTTCAGATCAAAACTAAGATAAAGGGTAGCTCTAAGGGAAAACTCTCTGTTGACTGCAGAAATAATAGATAAAGGAGGTAGATAAAAGAGGACACAGATTTCAATGCATTAAGCCAACAGTTCTAGGATCAAGCCTGCGGCTAACCTATGCTAACCACAATGACTCCTGTTAAGGCTTCTACCAAGTATTTTAAACAAGTTGTGAAAAAAACAGGGAGATATTCTTTGTTTCTTATTTCATATTTAAGTAATTGGTATTAGAAAAAAAAAAAAAAAAGAGTTCAAATGCCCTGAACAAGTAATGAAACTTTAAATTTAACAATTTTCTGTGACCATAGAAGTTCTTCAGTCATGGAGACAACTGTGCTTCAAATTTAAAAAAAGATGAACAAAGTGTTTTTAATCCTGCCTTTTAAGAACAAAGAAAATGTAATCTATTCATTTAGTATCTGATGACCATATTTAATCACACGTGCCTTAGAATAGCCTGGGAAACATGTGCTAGCAAGAGCAAAGATTCCTATATTGATTTTATATATACACACACACACACACACACATTTTAAATATATATTTATATATATTTTATATATATATATGTATATTTTTTTTATATATGCCAGGCCACTAAGAGGCACTTGCAAACTTTAAGCTTTTAGAAAACAGATGTCAGACAGCAGAATATCCTAAGTTACAGGACCTACATTAGCAATAACAATATTTGTGATAAGTTGCTAAAAATGACAAAGAATGGTCATAAATGTAGAGAAAGTCCAGAAACCTTTCCCTGCAATTTAACAATAACTGCATTAATTCAACTGAATGAAAATTGAAGGATATTGGGGAAGGGGAAAAAAAAAAAAAAAAAAAAAAAAAGGTAGGCTTTTAATAGAGAGAGTGGTAGTATCTACAAGCTCAATTCTGCAAACGTTTTCTATGTAACACTATCCAAGCAGTTGTATTTATTTGCCGAGTGAAACAGTATGCAAGAAATTGCACCCTGGCCTTGAGGCCATGAAGGAAGGTACTATTTTATAGATCACTAGAAAACCTGGAGGCAGCCCTCCTTCCAGGCACAGGCTGCACAACCAGAGGCTCTGCTGCAACTGCAGCTTGAGCAGGTGACTACCCATGGCAGTGAAAGAGGATGCACTAAAAGCAGGATGAAAACTTGTAAGAAAAATAAGTGATCTAATTCTCTATGATATATGTTCCTATGCTAAATATACATTTATATATAGATATATCAGGTGATAGTGCATAAAATATAATATAAAAATGTGAAACCACTGCAATGTTATTTCCTCCCGGCCCGGAGTTGGCCACAAGGGGGAGCCCACAGAGTTTGAATGCCCACAGTGACCCCCACCGGCCGCCCAAGCCCTCCCAGGGAGAAAAGACAACACAAGCAAACAAGCAGTGGCGGGAAACCAGCACAGAGCGAACAAAACACATCCCCAAGTGGCCTGCGAGATTTTCTGCCGTGCCCTTCGTGAGATTTTGGGCTGCTGTAACCAAGGCATAAAGGGAAAGCTTGGGGGTAGGTGAACCTCCCCACACATACTTTTTTGGAGGTGAATTTGAAGCAGAAAGACCCCTGTTCTTGTAGCAATAGCAGGATGATTAGGGCAGTGCAGGAAGGATTCAAGCGCCTCATGCTTGGGGCCTTACAAGAGACCCATGACTGGTGGGCTTGCAAGCCCCATCTCCAGCTTCTTCACTACTGGGCCTTTCACTGGTCCTCCACATGGGCACCCAGAGCGCATCAGGCCTCCCCACCTTAAAATAACCACCTCCTGGAAGCTTAAACCAGAATAAAGGTTTGCTCCATTTCTTTCTGAAAAAACGTCTCTACCGCCTTTTTCCCCTGCTTTTCTTGCCTCATACATCTATCCCAATTGTAGGTAAATGGAATTGCCAAAACCATTTTAATCCCTACCAAGCAGAACTCGAGCCTGCGGGCAGCTGTTTGAAGTGGTAAACTGGTATTCAAGTAAAGCAGATGGAGGATACTTTCTCTTTATAATTTGCCTACAGATATGGATTTTTATTCCACACATTCCTGCAGTTATTGCATGAGATCCTAAAACACTGAGTACCAGAGCAGAGATACCAACTGCTGTTTCAGTAACTTCTCATTTCTTATACTTTGCTTTCCTAATGCTGAATCTCTTTCTTCCTCTCTCTATATTTACAAACTATATATAGGAAGTATGAAAACATTGTTTGTCATTTGAAGATTATTGATATTCATCTGATCAGACAAACTACCTTCATGATATGTCCTGTAATGACACTTTCTCTATTTCTATCCAAATGTAGATTTTTTTCCTAGGAGTCTATACTTCTGACACAGGCACTGAAGAGGAATCTTGTTCAGATGTACCAAAACAAACACTCAAAACATATCCAGACCTTCTCAAAATGGTTAGGGAATCATGACTGATTGATACAGATGTTCTAGCACTAACATTGCAGCAAAGTAATTCCGCAAAGAATTGGATCTACTTGGAGTTGTCTTCTAGCCTGGTGACTTGTGATAGAGGATGATGGCTTTTAAGTACAGACCTCACTGAAAGACTGCTTTCCTAATCATGATTTTTGGTATTGTGAAGCTTCCCAAGTTCTCTCAATCAACCAACATTGCTACAGTACAAGCTAATAAGAAGTAAGGATTTACCACTTGTAACTATGAAATTGTTACTGAATATTTTCTTTCTGCACAGGTTAATGACTTAGCCTGCACGATGTCTATGCCTGTGTGACAAACAATATCCACCCAGATACATTAATTTCGTTTAGAAAATGCTATGGTGACATACCCAGAGAAGGTCAGAGGTATGAGTTAGACATGAAAGTAGCCATTCCATCTGTATTTTCCATAGCGGGTTGTTTCAGCTTTGAATAATCTTTCAGAGGTAACAGGTTGTTAGCACTGGGCTACCAACCCAGTAATTGCAAGTAGAAGCAAAAGTCTTCTCTGATGGAATGATTGGCTGGAGAGATGAGGGGAGAACAGTGACTGTTGTTTCACTTGACTTCAGCAAGGCCTTTGCACAGCATCCTCCTAGGCAAGCTATGGAAGTATGGGCTAAAGGAAGTGGACTGAAAAGCTGCTTAAAGGCAGAGCTCTATAGGCTGCGTTTAGTGGCATAAACTCCAGTTGGAGCCCTTTAGCTAGTGTGTTCCTCAAGGAACACAAGTTGGAGAGATGCTTCTCATGACAGAGAAGTGTCCATTTTTGCTGGTGACAGAACGCTGGAAGAGGTTGCCCAGAAAGGTGGTGGGTTCTTCACTGCTGGAGTTATTCAAAAATCATCTGGACTGGGTCCAGGACAATGTGCTCAAGGTGATCCTGCTGGAGATCACCTAGTCCAAAACACCTGCTCGAGAAGTCCATTCCAATCTCAACCATTCCATCACCATAACATAATCCTACCTACCCATTAATGTATTTATAAGATTTGAATGTGAAGACTATGATAAACACTACCAAACAATATATTTTATAACATCAAATGTTGCCTAGCTCAACTAGGAAAAGAGACTTTTGAACAGATCAGAGATAAACATACATTTTCTGCACATTCTTCCCATCTTTCCCATACCAACCAGACACAAACTGAGCTGGGGACAAATAAGAACTCTGTGCCGGGAGAAAATCCTATTTCTCATGTACCTAGCTAGGTGATTCTGCATATAGTCAAAGCCATACCGAAGCCAAGTCCCTCTTGGCTTCAAGAAAGCTATTCTCCTCCCAGGTCCCGCAATGTTGGATGATGCATACTGAAATAAGAAGCAGTGCTAGTGAGCGTTAGGGCCAACCCCTTGCCCTCTCCTCCTGGAAAATCTGCCCTTGCTTCTCTTCCTCATTTGCCACAAGCTCCGCAATAATATTTGGTCCAAAGACAAGGATTTCAAGTTAGCAGCACTGAGCATAGTCTTTTCTTCATGTCACTGAGCATAGTCTCTTCTTCGTATATCCATCACAAGACACAGGAACCTGAATCAAACCACAGAAGATGAGGAGGGCTATGTAGGCTATATGCGGGAAGTAGGCTGCTCATTTTAGCTGTATAGCTCTTGTGGAGCCTACTTCAACTGCAAATTTTTGCCTGACTAAAAAGCCGAAAGCACGTAAAACTGACAAGTTTTACATGTTTCCATCCACAAAGAATAAACTGACCTAGATTCTCTCATTCTTAGGTTCCCTCACGGTTCTGGCCAGGTTTTCAGAGGCTTGCTAACCTTGGCTGAGTTAACGGTTTATAATGAAACACTGAAAACCAAGTACGTTTGAGCTGCTTTGGATTTTATTATGAATGTTTTGGATGGCTGTAATGCTAGAATCAATTCCGACATTCTGGGTACTTTCCATCCAAAAAAATTGCTGCTTGGAAAAAAAATCCCATGTTTACAATAAATTAAAATCAATCATTATTTTGGGCCTGATTCTCCAGTATGTTATTCCAGCACAGCATCTGGTTTGAGACTAGACTGCTGCAGTTGCAGTGAAGGTACCTTGTTCTTCAGTCCTCCTACTCAACTAAATGAAAAAATTTTGACTAATGAAAATTAACCGTTCACGGGAAAAAAAATTACTTGCATCTTCTAAGGAATTAACAGTATATACAGATATATTTAGTTTATATAGATTTCAGATATAAGGTTGATGAATAAGGAAACAAACTGCTAGAAGAAAAGCAAGACAAAAGTAATGCAGGAAAATCAAAAGATATTATAAGTAGAGGAACAAAGAAGTTGCATTTTAAAACACAGCATCTTCTAGCTTTGAGAAAGTTCACCACCCCTAAAGGTAAGGTTCAAAGAAATGGCTTCTCCTTTAATGAAGAGCTTCATCGTGAAAAAGTTTAAGCAAAGACATACCTCAGCTGCCAACTCACAGATCCAGAAGGAGTTTAAGGGTAGTTATCTGAGGTACTGGCCATGCTTTTTAACACGTTGTTCAAGTGGAAAGAGTCCCACTTGGGGCTCAGACTAACTGGTCATTGACGGTACATGGTACTATGAAAATACCATGCCGCAAGCTATCACAAAACAAGTAATTTTCAACGTCTGAAGTTTCATTTTTTTATATATATTCTGCTTGCTCTCAGGTTCTGTCAGTGTGTAGCACAGACTGATCTTTGCTTTTCAGCAGAACAGTGATTTTAGGTGAGAGTATAATAGAACAGAAGGGCAGGGAAGAAACAGTGCATGATGCTGATGCTGCCTATGCTGTGCTCAAAGGCTTTTAGTGCTTACTTTAGTTGTCCTTTCTAATGCAACATTTCTTTTCTCCTAAAGAGAAAAACAAAATCTCTTCCATTCCCCCAAAACAAGGTTGCAAAAAAATAACTCCATAGCAAGAAACAAACCTTCTATACTTTACCTTTTATACTGTGCTAATACTGTGCATACCATAACAATAGAGCAGATATGCCTGTTTTCACTTATGAACTGGGACAGGGTGATTCTTAGTTAATTGTGTCTGCACTTTACTGAAATAGCTATGAACGAAGGAAGAAAAAGCACGCTTCAAACTTTGCCAATATCTAAGCAAAACAAACAGCAGCAGGGTTTTGTTTTTGCTTAAGTTTCATTATACTTCATATATAGGGAATTAGTGCAACTTAAAACTGTTTTGTATTTAAACCCATGTGTATGACAAGAGTGGCCAACACTGTCATTTGCGAGTGGAAAAGTCTTATTCCTGCCATTATTTCCTAGCGTAATACATTTTCATATGTTCTAGGAACCCTTTTTTTCCTAAAATTAAAATAAACCTTAACAAATTAACAGACCTGAACCAAATCTGGAGAATTTGCAACTAGTTCTTAGATAGCTAATGATCCTCATCTGTGATAACTAAACTTAGTTGGATAACAGTGTCAAGAGACCACTGGTCACACAACGTTGGTCTGCAATGGAACACGTAAAGCAGCCTTGACAGGGCTTTTGCCACACGCTGAAACACACTGAAAACCAAGTAGACAACCAGGAGCAGGCTGCGTTTCCTCAAAGCCAATAGAGGTCACTGAGCTGAAAGCTCTTTTCTATTCCTTCATGCACCTTAAACAGTTCTGTAGTCAAGTCATGTCCTCTTAATTTATGTTAGAGCCCATTGCAACTGTAATGATCATAAGAGAAAATAATTAAATTCAGAAAAACACATGAATCTTAAGAACTCAGATGATCTAAATAACTCCCAGCCAAAAGGTGACTCTGAATAAATGAGTTGTACGGTGCACTTGTGTACTCTTGGAAGCTCTCTGGACAGCATTACAGATGGGAAGAGGGATTATCTTTGCAAGGGCTAGGCCCAAAAGAGGGATTTAAGCTGACACGTCATTCAAGGTCTGTACTTAAAATGAGCAAACTGGAAAAGAATCAGCATTGCTTGTAGAGCCTGATAGCACACATTAGACTTTAGGTTATTCATTAGAGACGGTGCATGTTGAAACATTCTATTTTACTTCTTTGTTACCTGCTCTAGCTGTATGTTCAATCCAGGCATGCATCATCTAGAAGATGCTACCAACTGAGCTGCACAACAGGTTTACTTCCCCTCTTATTAAGCAGGAAATTCAGGAGAGCTCTCCTGAGCCAGCTCCTATGCGAGACATGTTGATAGTTGCTTGAGAAAGTTTAAGAAGAAACCAATTCAGAAGCCTCTGTAGAACATCCATGATCTCAAGTAGACTGCCTGAGCGAGGAACCAGAGGACGGCTTGCAAAAATTTCTGACCAGAAATTCCTCAGCAGTCATCACTTCACTGCAGAGTTTCTGTCATCACTTCACTGGAGAGTCATCCGATAAGTGTTAGGTCTCTATTCCCATTTTCTTCATGCCAGCTTACCACGCAAGCAAGTTTTCCATATTCTTTGCTGACACTCCGGCCTTCTTCCAGAAATCAGACAGGCTACAGGGGAGTCAATAAACACGATACACAACACATTTGATACTGGTCAGCACAATTCAGATTCTAGTCATAACAGTGAACATGGGCCGACAAAGACTGAAGACTCCACGTTTCATCAACCTTGTGCAGCACCTGCTTTGTGTCCAATTAACTTTAAAAAGAGCTAAAGCAACAACAATCTTAACATTAAAAGCATCTTCCCCAGGCACGGTGACCATGAATTAACCACCACATGTCCTTCAACAGGATGCCTCCCTTCCTGCTGCGAGTGAGAAGCCTCTGCAGCATTTCCAAGCTGCACTGCGTTCAAACAGAAATTTGCTTGGCCAAGACCATTATGTGCAAACAACTCCTACTGTTCAAAATTACTGCTGACTTATGCTTAGTTTTCTATAAATGTGGTTTCCTTTAATGTTTCCAATATTCAACAAATTGTGCCAAAGAAAACTGCAAAACTGCCACTGATAAGATGACAGTGCACCCTGTAAGATATGATGACTGGACCAATCCATCAGGCAGCAGCCTTGAGAAGATGCTTCCCAGCAGGGGAACACACAGAATCAAACTCCCCATCCAATTTGCTTGGCCAACCCTATCAACAGCAAAAGGTGCCTTAACTGATTAAAAAAAAAAAAAAAAATCACAAACCAAGATGTACAGTCAACACAGGATTGCAGGCAAAGCTGACCATTGAGTGTTGTCAACACTATTTCAAACCACTGTACTGTTTATATTGGTGACACATAAAGTCCATATTGCCAAATTCGTCACCAATAGCCAGTAATTTACTAATACTATCATACAGGTTCACTTTTACTAGTATTTATTTCCTAATAAGTCTTTTTTTCCCTCTCTCTAGAAACTGAGAATTATGGTTCTGTTTCTTATTGTTCCCTTGACTGATATTTTTTATTACACTTGCCAAAGAAAAGTAGAGCAAAGTATTGCTGTGATGCCAATTGTAAGCTAATAGAAAAATCTGAGAAGCAGCACGACTAGGACCAGAAAATGCTGCTTTCTCCTCAGTTGTGATGGATGGAGTTCCAGAACGTTCGGGAGTAGCTGACAGCATGGGAGGTTTTCTAGCTAGGAAACATGAAGCAAGAGATGCTACCAAGTGGATAGATATCAGAATGGAGATGGAACAATAAGGCAGAAGAAGCAATTCAAAAGATGAATTCAAAATTGCTAAAAATTTTATGAGTCTTTTGAGAGATAGGAGGGAAATCTGAGTGGATGATGAAAAACTTTAAAAGAGTATTAGAAGTACCTTTTAGAAGCAAAATGCAGGTGAAAAGTGTTTAAAGCAAAGAGGCCAAATACAAAACAAGAGAAAAAAAAAAAAAAGATCACTTAAGCTACTAAAAAATTATTAAGAAAAAGCAAATTCCAACTCCAAGAAAAGTACAGGTGACTGTAGGTGACAACACACTTATACAATATATAAACATACAGGAAAAACATTTGGGTTTCTCTTGCCCCAGACTATTTCATCTCCGGCTCTGGACAAAGAAGCTGACCTTCTAAAGACAAAACTAATGTAGAAAATGTCTTCAGACTAATAGATCAAATCTAAACATGTTTAAAATTAAATTATTTTGAGCATTTTGGAAATAACCCTACTGCATTTTTCATTCATGTGTTTTCTTGTCTGAAAGAGGAAGTCCAGAGTTGACTCCCAAATTTTTTGCTCAAGTTTTGTTCCTACCCAAAGCAATTACGGTTTAACTCAGTATATGCAATCAATTTACTTGGCAGATTTAGTAATGCTCACTGGTTTCCTTGTTCCTATGAAAAAAGAAGTTAATATTTGCACATTACAGCGAGTCTTAGATAGCAAGATTCTCCTTGTGAAATGAGTAATGAGGCAACTGCTAATCCTGTTTCTAGACATGTTCTTTCTTTATTATTGGTTCTCTTCTATAAGTCCTGCTGTTTTGCCAAGATTTGTATAAAAGATGTTCTGCCTGAATGTCCTCACAATGTTGCTATTTTTACATTATCTCCTCCCAAGAAACATGTTTTTCTCCTGTTTTTCATGTGCAGCTTCACAACAGTAGCACATTTCTGGGGCAGCAGCTAACATTTTGCCTTTGGAATAAAACTTTTGCCTCATTTTGAGCCCATTTTGAAGACCATAATAATTCCCGAATCAGAACCAAAGGGCATAAAGCTGCTGGTGACAGAAACCACAGTACTGCTGAATGGAGCACATTTGGGGTGGGAGGCAGGGAAGGTCAGTAGTTCTGGTAGGTAATTCGGGAGAAAATTTAAGGATCATAGTAGTAAATCTAGCCCCATGCCAAAATAAATGCACTCCTGCAGTAAAGATGAGGTAGTCTTTGGATGATATTTTACCCGTAACTTTGGAGAGCCTGATACTGCACTATTTGGGTCACGCTATTGCTACCTGACATTGAGAGCCTGAAAGTTTCATGGCCTCTGAGCTCACTGAACAGCAGGAGCAATGAGGTGCCAAATCCCTTCCAAGAGGTAAAGGGTATCAGCTCCTGCTTTAACAGTCTCTGCGTGCACAGTGTGTTCTTGGATGAGGTCTTCTATCCTCCTTTCTTTAGCAAAGTGAAATCACTTCTCATTTCAGTAAATCTATGGGTCTCGGCACATGTAGTGACAGGAATGGAAACCATATGCAAACAGCCCACCTACTTTCCCCTGACCTGAGTAAGGAGGGATGGATTGTAACTCAGCCGGACATTCTTGCAGGATTTCTATTTCTAACCAACGTTTACAATGGTGCTATGCAGTCATGCCACAAGTACAACAGTAAAGTGGATTTTTTTCCACTCAAGTTCAGCAGCACCTGCAGTGGCACCACTTTCTGTAAACTGGGAAATCTGAAGTTAAGAGTCATAAAGGAAATGCATATAAATCTGTCCTTTTATAACAGGTGAGTTTTAAGCAGCTTCCTGGGACTATTTGCTAGATTAGGATCTGCTGGTCTGTCATCTGAATCTGGAAAATCCCACCTGAAGACAATGAGAATACTACAAGATGATATGTAGCTGCTATTTAAATGACAAGGCTACCAAAGATACCTTTAGCTTTTGGCTCAAAAAATACCTTTAGCTTTTGGCTCAAAAAATAGCCTTTCTGTGGTAGTCAGTGTCCTGCCCAAGCATCGGAGGCAGCAATGGAGGTGTAGGATTCAACGGAGTTCTTGTTGACAACCATGAGGTAGCAGTATAACCTTGTGGCCACAAGGCCACTGGAAGCAGTCCTGTGCCACATGCTCTGGGTGTCCCTGCTTGAGCAGAGGGGTTATACTAGATGATCTCTAGAGGTCCCTACCAACTTCAGCCATTCTGTGATTCCACTCCTGAGGAGACACAGCAGACATGCTCACTCCTGTCCCTCTGACAGGCAATGTGACAGCACAGATCAAGGTTAATCCATTTTATGGACACAGACTGACAAGCCACACTGAAAGGGAATAAGTTCTCCTCCATCATGGTTAGTGTTGGGCCTCCAGTTTCCTGATCTTGGTCACAAGTACCCAGCTCTCTTATGCAACCTGAGGAGCCTGGCTTATCTTGGCTATATGCTCTGCCATTAGATAGTTGTAGACAGCAGTTAAGATCCCCATGAAGTTCTCTTTTCTGCAGGCTAAAGAAGCCCTCTCCTCTTCAGTCTTTCCTCCCAGGCAAACATTCTAGCCCTTGAACATCCTGGTGGCTCTTCACTGCACTGCTTCCAGTAAGGCAACGTTTTACTTGAGACGAGGGAATTCAAGCTGAACAGAGCACTCTTGATGTGCCCTTACAAACACAAAATAAAGAAAAAGAACTGCTTTGCTCAACTTGCTGGCTTCCCTTTTCCTGTTGCATTTCGGGGTGCAGTTGGGTCTCTCCAGTGCAAGGACACACTTGGGACACCTTTAGGGATGCCCCTGGTAACTGGCTGCTAGCTGCACGTTGTGCTGCTCATCACCTGATAACCTCCTTCACACTACAGCCTGTTTTTCAGAAGCAATTAAAACAGCGACTGACCTCATTAAAAACCTGTCTTATGAAAACACCTCCCAATGTCTATTCAAGCAGAGGGTTGTTTTCTTGAGCTACAAATCCAAGTGGCACAACTTGAAGACTCTGTTTCTGTAATTTATTCAGGAAACACTACATATTCTCTGCAATTCTGTAACTCAAAGAATGATTTATGCCAAGAGCTCATTCAAATGGCTGTAACAGCAGTGACAGCCTGAGACAGTCTATCAGGACAATTATCATGGAAAAATGGGCAGCCTCCTAAGAAACTGTGGTATCTGATGACATGTTTCCATCTGGGTTTGATCTTTGACTCTGAAGCAGCCCTCAAGGATGGGGATTAAAACACAATGTTAATAGAAGAAACTGAGAGCTAATTAAGTCTGTGCTGGCAACTGAAACAATAGGGGAAATGATCTGCCTCCAGAAACCCTTCTTTAAAAATGGAAAACCAAGACAACAACAAAAATTCCTACTTGCTGGACAACCGCCTTGGTAGCTTTGAAAGGAAGCTTCAGTGACTGTCGGAAATGGTGCTTGTCACTCACCACTGAACATCAGATCATCCTCATTTAAAGCTGATGGACAAATCCTACATGACCTTCAGTGGCTCAGACACAGAGTTCAGCTTAAGAGGAAATCACTGAAAAAGGATCACCAAGCCTTGCTCTTCACAACATAAACCATCAACACAGGAGAGCCTTGCACCTCAAGATGACATTATTTCTTTTCTTTCCTCTTCTCCAGTAGCCTTTTAATTATCTGAGTTTCCTGCCTTCTCTCCTACCCTAGACTTCTTTCCTTCAGGCTAAACTTGTATTCTTTCAGTCTTGTCTTGCATGACCTGTGTCTTAGATCTCCATTCCTCCTCTTTTCTCCCAACCCAGAGTCTCTTCAGTCCATTTACTACTTTTTGAAGCACGGCACCCACAACACAACACGCTGCTCCAGCTGTGACTTCACCAAGAGTGACAAGTAAAATGAGTCGTAGGTGAGTTGCTTTTAAGGCACCTCTGGAGCTCACCTAGCCCACCTTCTCACTTCACACAGAATAGTCACCGTGACCCTGTACAGCCAAGTCCTGACAACTTCTAAGGCTGGACATTTCCGTAACTGTCTGGGAAACTCCTCGCAGTGGTGCACAGCCCTCCTCATGTAAAAGTTATTCTTAATGACTAGTTCCATAAATTGCTACCCACACTGGTTCTGGTTGCCGTTATAGATTGCTTGGGAGACCAGTACTTGATGGTAAGTATGAGAGGGTCCCATGAGAAGAAATTCACTTACTAGTGCTTAGGTTTCTAATCTTCATTAAATCTGACAGCCTGCCCCCACACGGATTGGGGTATCTTATGAATTAAGTAAAGCCTGTTCATTTCAGAAAATTAAAGTTTCCAATCCAATCCTTCATATACTTAGGCTGCTTGAGAGCTTTGGGATGGGATGAAAAGCAGTCAACTACGTTACCTTTAGTGGATGTTTCTACAGAAATTCGCTGCTGCAGCGTGCAAGCAGCACTGCTGTGCTAACAGCAGACACTGCCAGTCCTCTGGCTTTCAGACCTGGGCACCATGGGGACGTAACGTGGCCAATAGCTGCACTGCAGACCTGCAGCTCTGGGTCCTGCAGCACCCAGGGTGCTGCTGTATCACGGCTGCAAATGGCCCGAGTGCTGCGGAGCAGCAGCTGCGTTAGCAACACGCACAGTGTGGGCACAGAGTAACCCCAGCAAGGGCTCCCCAGCTTCTCACTTTTCTCCTGAGTGTTTCTTCAAAAGCCTTGTTTTCACCTCAAAATTGCCATGTTTATTATGCAACGGTCTGCTTTTCCATCCCAAAAGACAGAAATATTCCTTACCAAGCACTCGGAGGCCATCCTTCTCGCTCCCAAATTTCAGCGCTGGGAACTCCTGATACCTTTCCCAGGTTGTCACCTGTCCATCCCTGCCTGGACTGCAGTAGCACCCTTGCAGGGACTGCAGTGCCACCAAGCCAAAGCTGCCAAACACTGTGATTTCCCGGCATCTCCTTTCCACAGAAGCATCATCGTGCAGGTAGGGAATAACAAAGGCACCAGCACAAGCACACACGGACAAAAAGTTTCCTCTTTCCCTAAATAGCAGCCTTCAGCTTTTGCTAAGGGAATGCTTGCTGAGCTGGGTATGAGAACAGGGACAAGCACATGCCTCTGTTTCTCGCTTTTGGGTAAAACCCACAGTGAATTCCAAGAGAGTTTTTAAGCTGAGCAAACTAAAACTTGTTACTCCCTTGAAGAGAAAAATCATGGGAGCTCTGTAGAAGCCTTTATTTTTTGACCTGCTTCTCCAGCAGCACATTTCAGTGCAAAAAACAAACAAACAAAAAAAAACCCCAATTCATAGAGAGGTACCTTAATTCTCAACATGGTCCCCTGGGCAACACCACCATCAAGTCACTGAGAGCAAAACACATGGTCAAAATATGCTCTGCATTGTTACTGCGATGGCTTCATTCCTGAGCAGCTGGTAACTGCACAACAAAGAGACCAGCGGGGAAAACCCAGCTGGGAAAACCCATACGGTGGCTGCAGCACCAATGCGATGCCATTTAGGTAAGTACAGAGCAGTGGACAGATTTAAGATGAACTCTGCACACAAGCTCTACCCAACCTGCCTTTTCTAGATGAACTCTGCACACATGCTCTACCCAACCTGCCTTTTCCTTCTTGCTGCCGTCTACTTTGACGAACATTTGGCAAATTGTGTCTTAAGGTCCCTTTTTAGTGAAGCAATTCAGAAATAAGAATAGAACTTGTATGATCAAACATAACTCCATTTTCTCTCCCAGGTAATTTTAATGGCTGTAGGAAAAGCTCACATTTGCCCCAAGCCAGTATTACTTTTCTACTGCACACATTCATTTTTTTAACAGCCACTATAGAAAGAGGGAAAAGAAACACATTCAATAGAGTAGAATGGCAAAACGTCAGTCCTTTCAAATGAAGGAGCAGAGAATGTGCTCTCAGAGGCCGCAGATGGGGACATTTGCAAGCATCACCTCTGCAGTTGTGCTCTGGAGCTTCAACTCTGCAGGAGTCCAAGAGGCATGTGAAATCAAAAGCAAGCTTTGATCCCAGTTCCTTATCAATAGTTACTTTTAAAGGACCTCCTTCCTTAGCTGGTAGAGCTGGACATGAAGCTTCTTCAGCAAACTCTTCAGGAAAGGGAGTGTTATTCTACTTTACACAAGGATAAAGCCATAGTCTTCAAAGATGCTTTTGTGAAAGCTGAGACTGGCTCTACAAAAGCAGAGCTAATTTGGGTGCATATCTCCCATATCTCAAATGCCCTTCATAACTTTTGGCCATTTCAAAAACAGATGGCACTTCTTCCATTTTCACAGATACACATATTCCTACATAACAGCTTTGATTCCAACAACTCAGTGTTTTCCAAAGGAGAAGGCCTCTCTCACAGGAAATATTCTCAGCATCAACAGACAGAGCAGTGCCTTTGACATCCACCTTTGAAAACATTAGGCTACTTAAGGCCTTAAAGTGTTTCATCTTCCCTTATTAAATTTCAAATGATTAAAGGGAATGGAAAAATTGAGTCCCTGGTCCAGCAGCACACAGACACGCACTCGCTGTGAAGAGAGGCTTTATGGGCAGCCGTGCCTTTGAGCTAAGCTCTGAGATCAAGTGCCATTGCTGGGCGTACAAATCTTAGATTGCTAAACCCATCCAGAAGGCAAGAGGCAGCTCAGTGCAAACCCCCTGCACTCACTCCCCTCTCCAGTTCCACCTGATGAGGAGTCTTCCTGATCCATTCTGAAGGCAGAGGCCGGCAGAGGCAAACCTAAGCAATGTGGGTGCGTGCAGTTCTCATTTTAAGCATGCACACGTGTACCCATTTTAGAGCAAATCCTTGCAAGAGCGGGAAGGGGGAGGGATTACAAGTCATAGCAAAAGGGCATGATCCAAACTGTGGGACACTGGGGCACAGGGAGCCCTTTGAATTCCTGAGCTGGGCTCATCTGTGCCACTGCAGATAGGCAGGAGGGTAATGAGAACATTCTTCTCCAGCAGCTCTATGGCTCAAATCACTCCCTGCGACGCACACGTGCGGCCACATAAGCACAGATTGACAGAGAGAAGTTCTTTGGTTTGGGTTTTTTTTTTTATATATATATAAAAACAAAACCCAACATGCTGGGAAAGCCTGGGCCAAGCTTTGCACACTTGCCCCAAGTCTCCAGCAAACTGAAGCTTTGAGTATACTGGATATCTTCTGCTTTAGCACTATGAATTATGCACTTGGCAAAGCTTGAGAAGGGGCTGAGTTGTCCCTAGAAGCTTCAGTTTTGGGAAAAGAGTTGAGGAAAAAAAGATCAGTTTTAGATCTAGCACTACTTTTTCTTCTTCTCACTGCTGGATGTCTTAACATCCTGCATTCATCTGACACTACACAAAGTTCGTATCCTTCATCACAAACCTGTTTTACTTTTCCATTTACTTCCATCCTACCTTACTGGCGGCTACTGCTTAAAATGCATCGAATCAATAAATTCCTTTACTGCACATTCAGCTAACGTAGGCCAACGATTTCTTTGTACAGCTAGGAAAATATACTTGACAACATCTCTGC
The DNA here is from genome assembly GCF_003342845.1 of Nothoprocta perdicaria. NCBI lineage: Eukaryota > Metazoa > Chordata > Aves > Tinamiformes > Tinamidae > Nothoprocta > Nothoprocta perdicaria. Next base: position 583,521 of record NW_020455810.1, read on the forward strand.
ACACAGGAAGATGAAAGATCTGCAACTTATCTTCCAGCTACCTCTGCAGCCTTAAATGCTATTTCTGTGATCTGGGAGATTTAACTGCCAGGCTTTTACAGCAAGTTATGCTAATGGCACGTCATGCTGTTACTCAGTGAACAGAAGAACACTTTTCCTCCCTTCCCTGCCTGCCACATTTCTAATTAGAGAGATTAAAACATCAATCTCCTGCTTTGCTAAAAACTTAGATTTAGCATGCTCTAGTTACACGGACATTGTTATCTAATTTAATAAATACACCAGTGCCCCATTTGCTGATCTGTTTGGTTGCTGCAAGTACAGCCTGCTGGAGCTCCCTGTGACTTCAATATCAAATCACAGCATCAAGCACCTCATAGGCTCGTCCCTTTAAAGGGCTTAACAAGCTTGGCTATATAATGGAGTTAGTAAGGAATGCTGTTCCCATGGAGAAAACTAAGTTATTCCTCATTTGAGAGCTGCCTGCTGCGGCTAATTAAGGTTTTTGTCTCTCTAAGGGTCATCTTGTTTGTATTTCTGTTCATCTACACAAGGAGATAAGGAGCTGCAGCAGTACTGCGGGCCAAGACAGTCAAGGTATGAGACACGGAGAAAGTGTCTCCATCTAGGACAGGAGAAGATAGGAATAGAAAAGGCACACCCAGCATGAGCAACAGAAAGATAACAGTGAAAAACTACGGATTTTCTAAGCAAGTGAGCACACTAGTGCAAATCGGAGTCCAATAAGATCAGATAGGCCTGACGCAGGTAGATGGCCAAACCAGATGTACATGTGGAGGTGATGCTGTCTCTGGGAGTGCGGCTCCAAAACAGGATCCCAGGCCCATACAGTTATCAGACGACGTGGCTGCCTTGTGATGGGCTTGTGCTCGGAAAGGCCTGACAGAAGTTGCAGAAATGGGATCCTCAAACAGACTCTGGGGAAGACTGGCATGGAAGAAAGATAGCCCGGGGGAACAGAAGACCCAGATTGTTTAATGCTTTGCCAGGCTTGGGTTAAATAGTTAAACAGTGTCTTAAAAGAATTTGCTAATATGGCAACAAGTCCGTCCTACATTGATGAGAGGCAAGGCTTTGCAAAGCACTGCTAACCTGTTTGAAGAGCGATTCCTGCTACCTGAGCTAGAGCAATAAACCCAGGCTGTTAGAAGCCTGCTTGTTTTACCAGGGTCTCCCCCTGCAGAGCCAGCAGGAGCCTGGAAGAGCTCCAAGCTCAGCCCCACCACACTGGGATCGTTCCAGAGGACCATCTCCTTCCTCCTCACAAACAGCCACATCTGCCGCACATTCAGGCTCTCAAACCAAAAAGAAAAAAAAAAGAAAGTAAAAGGACTAGTTAACTACAGAAATCGAAGTATACCTTGTTCATCTTAAGTTCATATGTTTTATAGAATAGCTCATAACGAGTTACGATCTTACTGAAGCACAAAGCAAGCAAATTAGCCATATTCCTTTGCTGAAAAGCCTCTGCTGCTCTCCAATCAGTTCATCCACACCTACCCTCCTGATTCAGGTATTTACACTATTTTATAGCATATCTTCTCAGTGCTTTCAGAAGAGATAAACACACAGGCTCTGCCTCAGAAAAATAATGCTCTCATTTTAGCCAACAAGCAACAAAGCAAGATGGGAAAAAATAACTGGGTTCACAGCAATAGGTGCTATTCTAAACAGGCACGGAGAGAAGATCCATTGCCAAGCAATTTGGAGAAAGATGCTATTTTACATGACACATTGTGAAATGATGAATGTTAGCACTTTTGGTAAATTTAAACTGGTTTAGAATGATTTTAATTTAAAGATCAAAACAGTTTGAGAACAGGCACACTGCAAAATCAGTGCTGCACAGAGTCACACTCTAAGCTTTCGGGATCCCTTAAGAAACTGGATTAAACAAAAGTTATGAGCAAAGCCTAGGGAAGGGCTTTTACATCCTACTGCCTTCCATGACCTTCAGCACGTCATTACTGATTACCAAATCCTTTTGCTCCCTCCTTACTGCACAGGTTTCTGATTACGTTTGTCTGCCCTTCTCTTCTAGAGCAGAGCGCTTACTGCAGACACTCAAAAACTGCACCCTGTAACTGGGTGCTATGTGCTTCAGGGAGCAAAGTCTCTGCTCTCCTATGAGCACCCCAGGACAGCCTGCGCTTCTCTGCATCACCACTTGAGCACAAGCACCTCAAACGGAGGCTGAGAGAAACCTGGCAGGATACACCTACCCAGGATAGTCACTCCCAGCATTTGTTGCTTTCTGGCCCGAATTACAAGGAGGCAGAAAAAGCCAAACTGCTGTTTGACAAAGATGTGAAAACACAAGAGCTTGTGCGGGCAAGGAGGAATCTGAACTAGTCACCTAATTTCTCAGAGCTGGGCTGAGGGCTACTCTTCTTTATACCTGATTTAGGGAAATGGGGATTTTTCTGCCCCTAGACCAAGCTCAGCCTAGGACTGGAGATCAGATTGATGCTCATGTTCATCTCTCCATACACAGCTCCTTTCAAGTTCAAAAGGAAAGGCAAAACACCCAACACTACCACGTTTAAATAAGTTTGATTCTTTCTTGCTTGGAGTTATGGGAAAAAAAAAAGCTACAAATGAAAAAAATGTTTCATTTTTCACTAGGTTTTGTTTTCTACCGAAGGAAGATACCATTAGTCTTTCCTTTTTTAACATTTGCAGACTTCTAGTGCTCTCTGTATGATTCTTAAGGGTGCAACTACCTTAGAAATAATAAAAAAAAGAAAATTACTTTACAGAAAAGTAAAGAAAAAAAAGAAAATTACAGAACTGCTGCTATCACAGCTCACTAATGGCTCTTCCCCAAAAGGTAGAGAGGCTGGCAAACATTTAAAAACAACAAACCTGGCCCAGCCGGAAGCACAAACAACAGTCCTTCATGAAGACTCAAACAATACGGACATTTCCATGCCTCTTATCTGCACACAAACATCTGGAGGATTGCAAACGGAGCTTGAAAGGAGGGTGACAGGAGCAAGCCGTAAACCAGCTTCTATCCTAAAATGTCCATGTGCGAGAGGCTGCCACGGAGCTGCAAGGTTTGGTTTTGCTAGTGACGGGACTGCCAGAAGGCAGCGCAACTGCTGGTGCTTCGTGCAACAAGCGCCCGTCTGGCTCTCTGAAGCCATGGCTTGATAAATGGTTATTGTGCGCATGCGGAGAAACCACAAGACTTTGGGCATTAGCACCGACCTCCAGGGCCTTTAATCACATGGTAATTTATCAAAGTAGTTACTGTGTGAATGGTAAAAAGAGAACAGTATGGCTTCTGACAATGTACGTTAGGCCAAAACTGCAGGAAAGATCTCATCTGTAATACTGAGAGCAGGTTATAAGGGGAAGTTTTAAGCCTAGCAGCTCTTCAAGAGTTCACTGGCTTCCTCAGCTTACCGTGTCACATGTAGAACTCTTAGTTTAGGCAGAATCTGTTTGGTTAGGAGCGGTTTACGTGCACTCCTAGGCAATGAAAAGTAAGAAGGCTTGGAGTGACTGGAAGTTTAAAGAGAACAAAACACCATTTTGTGCATATCTATGATCATAATACAGTTTAAATGAAAAAAATCCAATAAAATGGCTTCAGATTCAAAACAAAAAAAAAAAAAAAAAACAAAATCCCCACCCCTCCCACAAAAGTAGTCATTTTTTGTCAACTGTTGACAGTATTAAAACCCTACTAGGAGAAGGGTATAACGTAGTCTTTTGGCAGAGCGAAAGATCAGCATCAATGTACAGCATAATCAGCCACAAATTTTAACAATCCCCTGGAAAATGGTATGAAAAGAAACTAAAGGTCAATCGGCACCACTTTGGATGAGATTTTTGTCTACATTTTTTTTTAAAAAAAAAAGGTTTTGCAGAAAGAAATGAAGAAACACTAAAGCCTTCAGTCTTGGTTTCATGAGAGTTGCAATAGAGTTGGAAGTAAAATCTTTACCATAAAGCAGTGCAAGAGAGTGAGCAACTATTCCCTCCAGTTACAGCACTTACAACCAGTCAGCTCTCCAAAATACCCCTGGTGAAAATGAGCTGCAGAAGAAAAAGCTTTCTGAATCACTTGGAAATCTTTGTGTCCCACCAGCAGGACACACGGCAGACACGGTTGTCCACGGCAGGACAACCACCTCCCACCTCCATGTTTCATGATGTGAGCTGGCCTCTGCTGCTCCTCCAGCCTTGTGCACCCCTCCTTGCAGCTAAAGGTCCTCCTGGTTTGACCACTGAAGGATCCAAATGTGAAAATTTAAAAGAAAAAAAAAAAGTACTCTGAGAAGATGAGAACCAACAGCAGAATAGGAAGTGGCTGTTACTTGGCAGTCACCTCACTGATGCAACTCCTTTTTGGTAACACGTGTCCTTGTGGGTCACTCTCTTCTATGTACCTTTCTTTCCCACACCTTTTGATATAGCTCCAAATTGCTTGTCTGCACTGGAGTTAAATTTGTGTGCCTGAGACAACCCCCCCCCCAAGCCTCATATAGTCCATTCACAAAAAGGAGCAGCCCTTGTACTGTAGTCGAGGACTGTCCCTCTCTGAAGCACACATGTCTGCTCCAGGACAGGCCTCACTCGCACTGCCTCTGCTCCATGGTGTTGGAGGAACAGGTTAAAAACGAACATGAAGCCTCTAAACAAACTAAGCTGCTACATTTCCTTCACAAAAAGGAGCTCCAACAGCTACACGAAGCCCTACAGGTGTTTTCCAAGAGTCAGCAGGCCAGTGTATTGGGTCAGCGCTTGTTCGTGACTATACGACGACAACAAGTCTTCTATACATCATGCCAGCAAATGTTGGATGCTGGGCCACTTGAAGTGAATCCCCTAAACTGACGTGATGTTTGAAATGATGTCAGCAACACACAACGGACTGCACAGTCTGCAAAGACACACAGTCCTTCCTAAAATTTATATGGTCTAGGCCAAATCCTGAAAACCGATTTCAGGAAAATATACAGATGATTTGGCCTTCAGGCTTTTGAACATTTTTAACTATTCCACTTTGTTCAGCCAGGCCACACTATACAGAGTAAAAGAAGGAAGTGAATATAATAAAATCAGTTTATATTTGGGAGACATGACTAGCAGCAAATCCAATTCCAAAGCCAAATTACTAGCATTATACATTAAACTCCTTGCTTTCTCACCCTGTTGTATCCTTTAGCCATTTCTTCTCTATGTAGCCTGTCACACATGTTTCTACATGTGTTATATAGCATTAGGGTCATGGTCAGGATTATTCAATCCACCATACTGAGGTTGAGCATACTCCAAAATACTTTACCCGTAGGTACAAAGAAAATATTTTTTTTCTTTTTTTTCTTTTTTTTTCTTTTTTTTTTCTTCTTTTCTTCTTTTCTTCTTTTCTTTCGAATATAAGTACAAAACTACCAAACAGCTACCAAAGGCAGTTTCTCATTTGGAGTTTTTCTTCATTTCCATCACTTGATTTTCACAAAACATCCTAATTCTTGGATTAACACCATGCCTAAAGAAGAATTTAGTATGCTATGTTGCCATCACCTTCGTAAAAAGCAGCTTTAACAGCATTTCTTATTATTGAAGAAGCAAGGTGCGTTGATTACATTCTGAGTTGCACATTCTGAGTTCACACTGCGAAACTGTTGAATTCTGAGGCAAAGTATTTGCTTTTCTGGACAGCACATCACATGCGCAGTTTGTGCTGCTCTCCCTTTGACACTGTCTGATATGTTCAATGCTGTCAAAATCAAAGAAAAATAGGAAGATAACATTTCTACTTGGAAGGAAGCAAAAAGGGAGGCTTTCCAGTGTTTTGCTGACCAGATGTAGAACTTTCCTCTGTTTCAAATGAGGACTGAGAACTGCTGGAAGCTTATCCAATCCCTTCCCATGATAAGGGACCGAGAGAAAGGGAAGGCAGTCCTACTCCTGCTTTCCTTCATCCACAGGGCAACTGTCAGGATCATGTCCCTGCTCATAAGCAGTTAAGGCACTTCTGGAAAGTCAGCACATCCTCTTGCACGGACGGGTCACCCTCCAGGTGAGGGCAGCCAGGACACTGCTTAACTCACCAGTTCGTGCTACTCAGCACGTAGAGATTAGGAAGCCCAAGACTCCCTCCAACCCCCAACCTCAGGAGACAAGGGCAGATTGAGGAGGAGCTTCATTCCCTAAATTAATCCAGGGGAAAGACAGAGGAAAAAAAAAGAATAGGACATTGGAAAACTTGTTCTGAGAGATTTTTCACATTTCAAGAAGCTAGCTAACTGTTAGCATACCAGGTATCTCAAAGGATATTGCTCTATTTTAAGGTAAAGATCAGCTGCAGCTCCTGCAAACCTGATGCTGCCAAAGGGCACTTGCTTAGAAAGCCAGCTGCTTTCCCCTTCTGCACTGGCATGAACTGTAAGTGATACCTGAATGAAGTTTCATTGTGGAAACTTTGTTATATGCTAGAGGCCAAGTTACCAGTGGTGCTTTTCTGTAGAAAAGCAAAATTTCTTCACGATAAATCCATTAAACATTGTCTTCACTTAAGGAGCATTTCTGAGCTGTGTTGATATAATGCTTGTCTACCTCATATCAAAATGGATAATTTCTATATTCCTGTGGGGGGAAATAATTAAGGAACAATCCACATGTTTCTAGATTTCTTTGCAATGCAAGGCTGTGCAATATTCAATACCTGTAGCAGTAATTTTAAAGTTCTTTTTCCTAAACAAACCCAATTTCATAAATGTACCAAACTTTACTTTCTATGTGCTAATTAAATTTTCATATTCTGTTCCTTATTCTTGAGGTATTAAAGTTCAGTTTCAATAAGAAATCACTGATCATTGTAGACCTCTAAAAAAGTCAGGTTTTTTCCCCTTGAAAAAAACAAGCCAGGACATTTTTTGTAAGCTTTCACTACTGTATCGCTCCAGGAAAAAGTCACCTTTTACCATACTAGTGTAACCCTTCCAATAAACTTCATTTTGTGCCAGAAGGCAGACTGCTAACAGCTGTTAAACACAGGCAACCCTAAAGATCGTATCGTCTCCCACGGTGGTACCGGGCACTTCATTAAGGCCACAAGTGATCCCATCTACATACAAACATGCAACTGTTTGTACAGAAATGTATAAAATAATTATTTCATGGTGACAGACTTAAGCTTGCATGGAACTTAAATTAGGAATAACTCAAGCACAAAACACTGGTAGTGCTTCTCTGGTAGGGCAAGTACTGGACCAACACCACACGATGCTACTGACAGTAGAATTAAGATGCAATAAGAGGCCAGATTGGCAGTAGGAGAGATCCAGAAAAGCAGTCTTTGTATCGGAATCCTATAATGCAAACAGCAAAATTGCACTCCTACACTAAGGAGGTGACCAAGCTGAGCACCCCATGACATAATATGTCACATCTCCATGGGTAATACAGCTCAGGACCTTTCAAAACTGGGAGAGGGGCAGTAGGAAATGACATGAGAAAAACAGCTCTTCTCAGAGCTGCGTTGACCCAGGAAAAACATGGATCTGACTGACATTGGAGGCAGTTTCCAAGAAGCGTCTTTGTACCCTGGTTTATCTCCACCGGACGCCGGGATGCGCGTTACGTGTTACACTCTGGCAAACCCCTCGTATTTTCTTATCGACGTATGCTGCTCCTCGCAAGTCTCTACAGGCCACCCCTTCTCAGAAGGGGAGCACACAAAAACTCATGGGCAGTTGCTCCTCCGCCGGGGAGACTCAGTCACTCCAGAAGCAGAAGTGCAGCACAGCTGGAGGGGCTCCCTGCAGGGTGAGGCCGCTCACCCCCCCCGACGCGCCACCAGAAAGCTGCATCCAACCCAAAACCGTAGCCGCAGTGAAGGATCCTCCGGATACCCTCAGCAAGAGGGGGTGGAACCACCCCAGCCTGCAGAAGTTATTTCCTATAAGATACACTCTTTGCTAGCGCCCTCACGCCTGTCACCGCGCCAGCTTTCTATCTGGAGGAAAGGCCTTTGTGATTTTTTTCCTGCTTTTTTCACCGTCTGGAAACAATAGCCTCTTTGTTCCCCCGCGAGAATACGGAGCTGGAGGCCGCGCACAATTGTGTGATCATCGCCCGGCCCCACGTCCCAACCTTGCTGAGCCCCGGCCGCCACAAAGCCACCCGGCCGACTGTGGAGCAGCCCTGGGCAAACAATGCCCCAAATTGTCCCCACGGACAATGCAGGAGGCCACCGCCGCCTGCCCAACGGCCCCGGCCAATTTTTCTGGCCCTAGGAGATTTCCTCCATCAAAGAGCTGCTGTCGGGTTTGACCGTCTAGATCATTAATTATTCCCTCTGTAAATGTTTTTAGCAGAAATGAGAACACGGTCCTAAAGCCACAATATTTGGCGGGTTTATTTTTAATAATGATGATAACTTTATGTCCTTGAACGTAGACAAAGGTCTGTGACACTGAGTGGTTTTACTCCTAAGCTCCCAGATTCAGCCTATAAAGGAAAAGTTATCCCACTTGGAAAAATAAAAATAAAAAAAAATCGAAGTGAGAATTGGATGATGTCCACCTGAGATGTCCAACCTTCTTGGTAAAGATATGATCCTTTCAGGCATGATCTGCTTTTAAGCACCTTAAATTCAGTTCAACAAAGTCATATAGGTTAAATATGTAATAATGTAATAATGTAATAATGTAATAATGTAATAATGCCAAGTATACCGTGAAAACAAGAGACTCAATTCCACCCACACTGCTGTAACTGCATCAGCTAAGGGACTTGGAATCCAAGTTAGTGTCTTCTTCATGTGCTGCAGGAGAGAAGGGGAGGAGTAGCAGCTTGGGTCCAAGACAGATGTCACTCAAAATCCAAGAACAGAGATCCTGCTCTAGCCTCCATAGCACACGGCAGGGTTTTGTTTTTTTCTGTACAGCACAGCTAATACTTCCTCATGGCTGGAAGGGACCTCTAGAGATCATCTAGTCCAACCCCCCTGCTCCAGCAGGGACACCCACAGCACGTGGCACAGGGCGGCATCCAGGCGGGTACAGTGGAGAATCCACAACCTCCCTGGGCAGCCTGTTCCAGGGCTCTGTGTCCTAAAACATCTCTGCCCTTAAGACAAAAAAATCCATTCATGCACAAAAGCACAGTTCATATTTGGGAAGAACTTCTTCTTTGGAACAAAATTAAAAAAAAAAAATTAAAAAAAAAAAAGAAGAAAAAAAAAGTTGCCTTGCCAAGCATTCACTCAATGAAAAGTGGATTTAGGATGTAAGCAGCCGAGCACACTTGGCAAAACAAAAGATAAAAAACTCCAAATACTGCTAACCAACATTACATCGCCTTTGCATATACCAATATATTCCAATAAAAATATTGAACATTATTGTAACATATTACAATATAATATTATAATTATATGTTAGCATGATAGTTAAGTAAATGCTAAAATAAACATTTTTATTTAAGCCAGTTGTTATGTATGCACTTCAATTTTTGGGGTAAAATCCAGTTCTTTTCTGAAGAACACACAAGCAAGAAATGGACAGGCTTGGAGTAGACTTCAGGTACTGCACCACAGACATTAGCTAAAGGACACATGTGAAAAACAAAAGCAAGAATATAAGACTGAAAGCAGAATCACCAGTCCAAAGAGAGGGCAAGATGAATAAAATATCTGAATTAACTTATGACAGATCAGGACGACAAAATAACACAGCTCTTAAAAATACTGTGAAATTAATACATTACACGGAAAATACAAAATATTTCAAAACTATTTCACAGAATTTTAAATCCAAGATCGGGAGACTTCTACCTAGATTTCTTTATCAGCCTATCTGAATGAATAAATCTTGTAATTCAAATACACACCTTCTCCCATCTTCTGGAGATCAATTAGAAGTATGCCTGAATGTTAGACACAAAATAAAAGTGATTCTCATAGATCCAAAGATGAGTACGTGCATTCAACCTCCCACCATCCTATTAGAAGTTCAGGTTGTACAAACACTCCAGCAACACTTCAAGTAACTTTAAATGATACCATGAAGTTATGCTTCTACAATTTACATAACTATTTCACCAACAGGTCCCAAGATAAAGCAGCTGTTTCTTGGGAATTGTCTCACTCCGGTACAGAACTAGTAGCACAGCAGAGTAAAGAACTAGCAGCACAGCAAAGAAAATAAATTTATTTTAAAATCCCATTTCTTAAAGGATAGTAAACACTTAAGCAACATTTGACTTAATGGGGTAGTGATGGACATATAAAACATTTAGACATGTGATGGACATATAAAACATGTGCATCCGAGCACTCCTGGCTACTCCTTGCTTGACTTCTGGGAGAGCAAAATGCTGAATTTTGTGCAATTCTTTCAAGTAACAACTGCCACCCCACATCACAGCAAACAGCAGCTTCCTGAGATCAGAGCAGAGGCAGTGCTCATGAAGGCAGAAGCTGCAGATAGAAAAAAAATGTATTTGTGGACTGATACACTTTTCCCGTTTACAAAGAAAAAGCAAAGAATTGATTATTTTGAGATAAAGTCCTATTGAAAGTGGCATGAGGGAACCTACTGAGAAATAAAGAATGCTAGTCATAACTTATATATCACAGCAGCTGAAGGCGATAGGATGATTTCATTACCTAGGAAAAGTAATTCCATTGACATTCACTCCTTGGCAGTGAAGCCAGCACTGTCAGTACCTTGCTCACAGGGACAGTGGTGACACTCAGTGAAATTTAATAAGAGAAATCACAATTCCATTCCTCATCCTTTCACTGCCTATTAAAATTCCACCCTACAAGTGGGGCTTGATCCTCACTGTCAAACCATGCTGCTGAAATGCTAGTGAAAATGCATGAGCGACCAGTTAAGAAAATGTTAGCCAGTTAAGACGGCTAGGAGGGTTTCCCTATTTGACTGTAACTCTCATGGAGGGGGGAAAAAAAAAAAAAAAGTTGAAAAGGGAATTGATGAGGTAATATTAAACACGGGAGCTTTTGCATCACATCTGCCTACCTTCGGGTTACAAATAAGAGTCTTCTTTCCCTAGGCTGTGCTGTTAGAGGGATGCTGCTAAGCATGTGTAGTGCTCCCAGTGTCAGCCTGTGCTGACAGCAGTGCATCCGCAGTCATCCTCAAACCAGGATCAAGTAATTCTGGCAAGTCAGGACACACATTTACGACACTGTCAAACTGCCAAGGGCTTCTCCCAGGCTCGGCAGCCGAGTTGGTCCGACTGCCCGGCCCCGGATCCTTCAGCTCCAGCACTCACCCTGGCAGCCTAAGAGACAAAGCAACAGAAGAGAGTTGGCAGGCAAAAACAAGAATGCGATTTTATGGGCTAGCATATACCCGCAAAACCAGTGGTGGAGCACAAGTCCCATCAATATAGGACCGCAGGGACCCCTGTTTATGTAACGTGAAGCCAGAACCCATTAAACTCTCAAGCTCTTTCCAGTGTGAGAGGTTTGCAGCATGCGCTGTACAGCCCTTGGAAGGCTCTCCCATTTCCACTGCCAGCAAAAACAGCACAGATGGAACTGTCAAGTCCTCTTGTTTAGTGGCGCCTGCTTTTCTAACACGTGACTTCTTTCAAATAACAATCGCTACTTGTCAAATAAACTCCATGTCTTTTCCAACACCTGCAAAAAGTATTTTGAGGAAAAAGAATGAGCTTCCAGACCTGACAACCAGCAGCTTCTCCTTAAAAACCTGTTCTAGACTGTCTTCATGTTTCTGGTTCTTACATTCCTATGTAGCAACAAGAATCTAGAATTATTTTTACTGCTGCTTATGACATATCTCACCATTGCTTCTTTTTTCCACAGGCAGCAAACTACAGACACACACTCAGTGCTGTGAACACCATAGATAAAGAAGCCAGATGTGTATGTGGTGCTCAAAACAGTTCCATCACACTTAAGGTCCCTGCCTTCAAATCCCCACTTACAATCTCTTTCCTCAGACCATTCAGGATTCAAAGACTCCAGGGTATCCTCAGTCACATCAGTGGGAAGAGAGGGAAGCAAACACTAAGGTGTACCTGAAAGCTGTCCTTGGAAGGGGCAAGGCACAAAAGCTCATTGCAATCAAGTCCTAATAGCAGATGCTGAGGACAGGTTGAAGTGAGAACTCAGTCTGGATCCTGCTGCGTAATTTGTCCTCACCTAATGTGGGCTGCACTGAGCCACGCATGGGCATTAGTACAGGAAACATATAAATATAAATATAAATATAAATATAAATATAAATATAAATATAAATATAAATATAAATATAAATATAAATATAAATATAAATATAAATATAAATATAAAACAGGCTTTTTGTTTAAATCCAATATTCTTACTAAAAATGTGCCTATTTCATAACATTTCCTTCATAGAAGAAAGTTGCAGCCTTCCAACTAAAGGAGGGATTAATGAACACAGTACTGAAAAGTTTTTGTGGCCTCCAAAAAAAACTGCGTGGGAAGTTTTCAGAAAAATCACTGTCACCAAATAAAATCATCTAACAATTAGTTTTAAGCCATAAACTTTCCATTATGAAAGCAGCAGTTATAAACGCTGAATTCAAAAAACAAATTAAAAACAAAAAAAGAAATGAAAAACTAAAAAGAAAGAAAGAACCAGCAGAGCTGTAGTTAATCAGAATGCCAGGAAAGGAAAAAGCAAACTTGGAAGATCGACATTGGCACAATCCTTGTTGATAAAAAGCAGCAGCAGGAAGCAGGCAGTTCATGTGATATGGCTTAGACAGTACAGATGCAGAGAATTACGGATAAATAGCCACAGAAAAACAAGTATTTGACATCAGGAACAGGCAGTTTGCTTAAACAGGACAGAGAAAGGGCTATTCAAAACAGGCACTTTGCATTTTATGATTTAATCGATTGCTTCTGGGGCAAATTGTTATATTTTGCACATTTGGCCTGGCTGAGCTACAGGAAACTATTTCATAGTTCCTGTTTCACTACAGGTGCAGCATCAAGACCTGAAACTCCATCTTCTTGTAAACTCACAAGGACTTCAAAAGCACAACCAAAAGCTAAGCACAACAAGGTAATTCCTTTTAAAATCATTTAAGGCTGAGCTACACTGATTGCTCATCAGTGGCAATACCAAATATAGCAATATAAAAAAGACAACTGCGTGAAAGGTGAACTTACTTGCCCATGCTGGTAGAGCTCTGCATCTCCAGCATATTCTTTGATGCATTAAGATGATCTTGGCCATTTGGCAAAAGGAACCCTTAGCATGACCTATAGCTATTCTTGAAAGCAGCTATAACAAAGTTTATATCATCGACTTCTCTCAAAACAGGTAGTATTTAGCAAATTGCACCTGAAACACAACCATGCAGAGCGTTAATATGCATACTATACATGTCTGCTTTGGCACAGAAAGAAAACTACAGCAAATGTCTCTACTGGAGATAACCAGATTTAATAGGAAGCAACTGCTGACTGTGGCCCATTAGCTGCTTACACCTAATTAACTACACACACTAGTCAACGCTTTGCTCAAGGGCTCAGTATCAGTCAGAGCGGCTGGTTAGCTGGGGCCTATGTACATAGGCAGCTCCATTTATATAAGCATGTGGTGTTAGACATGATACTGTCAGTCTCCTTTAAAAGAAGTTTTTAACTTTGTCGATTCACTCCATGTTTCTTGCAGATGCTTCTAACTGAGTGTTTTTGGTTGTGTCTTTGTTTATGACAGGGGGTAGCTTTGTTTCTTAGGGGTATAATTTGTATTTTTGAGGCTGTTCATCAAAATAAAGAACTCTGTTCCATGGAAGAGTGGAAGACTGTTATGCAAAATTAACAAGCAGAAGCAAAACAAAACAAAAAACACAAACCCAATACATGAACAAAAACTATTTTTTTTTCCCTACAGGAAAAAGGCAGTGACAACATGTCCATTATTCAGTCCAAAGGTTACTACCCAGAGAACTTCCCCCGAGGTTGGATGCATCTATATCTTTGGTAAAAGATAGTCACAGGAATTTCCTAAGAGATTTCCAGCATCAGTTAGCTGAATTCTAGTTTTCAAACTGTATCACTTTTACTTTACATAGTGAAAGTTGCCTGGGAAGCATTTCCAGTAGCCCAAAACACTGATGAGACAACACACGAGGCAATAACACGCTCCGCTTGCAGCACTAACCACGCCTGCCTTACCATGCCACGAGTCAGGGGGGCCCTTCAGGAACAGAAATAAGACAAATAGGGGAACAGAGAGGGCATGAGTTCCTTTTCCGCTGGGATTTCTGTATTCCTCTCAACACTCTGTCAACCCAGGGACTACCCTGATTTTCCTTCAGCTGAGCAAAGCAATGTTCACGTTCCAGACTAAGCTGTCATGCTGGTCAGTTATCTTCAGTATGGCCTATGACTGCTTCTGTACAAATATGAACAGCCAAAAATCACACAAGGATTCCCTCCTCAAGGCTCTTCTTCGTGAACATAAGATCTCCCTGAACAATCAGAAACAACATGTTTCAAAAGGATTTGGAAGTTTCCACGTGTTGACTACATCACATCTTCTTCTTGAAGGCTCAGAAGCAGGATGAGGGAGGATGCAAGACCACACTTGGTTCAGACCTTGTACCACGAGGGTGGAAAACTCTCTTCCTTGCCTACCTGCAGATGGGGCCATCACACACATACCAAGAGCCCATTTCAAGTGCAATACTGCTGTTCCTGACCAGGCACCAGGCAGCACCACAGGAATGCAAAAGTGCACCACTCCAACCTCCACACACAGTGCTTCGGAGGAAAGGGAGCTGACCAGACTCTTGGAGACATTTTGGTGGCATTTATGCTACTGCTGGGACTGAGATCCCCATGTGAGCCACTCCCAAATCCATTTCCACAGTAAAGTGAGGTTATCAGTCAGCATTCAGACCTGTGGCAATCACACCAGAAGAAGAAGGAAAGGTGCTGGACACTACACAACTCATCCCTTAATCTGCTAGCCCAGGGGTTGCCAGTGTCCACCCTGGTCACTTGGTTAAATAGCCATGTGGGAAACAGCCCCTCATATTAGCTGTTTTTTTGCAATTGCTTTTCCTAAAGAAGGCCAGATGCCAAAGACATCCTTGTGTCACAGCAGCCTCTCAAGGTTTTTCTTTCTGGGGGTATTTTTTGATTTGGAGAGAGATGGCAGCAGTGAGTCCAGAACATACCTAGCAAAAAGGACATTGAAAAGAATGCCACCGTTACATAAGAAAGCATGGGAAATTGGAATGGTGTATGCAAGTAATGATTTGCCAAATCAGGTTTACCAAATAATGGTAAAGTGAAGATCTGTGCATAGAAGAGGCAGCTAACATCTCATTACATGTTTAGCTTTCCATGGTCTTTCCTATGTGAAAGGCAGTAGGAAAGTTTCACTTACGAATACAGAGATTTTCTGGGGAGGAAGGGGTAAGCTTAATGTTCAAACATCAGATTTTGTAATTACAGGAAAAATACACCTAACAGTGCACATCTGCTTCACTTTCATTCTCTTCTTCTGAAACAACTGTATTGCTGAGTGCCTCCAGCTGGTTGCAAGAACATACAGATCAGCTAATCTTTGGCTACTAGAAAACTGACTCAACTGGACCTTTACTGGAACTTAAATAAATAAGTTTTATTTATTTAGTTGTTTTTGAGATCCATAGGAAACACAAGCACCTATGACACCATGCTCTGTGCCAAACCAGGGAGATGTGTGTCCATATGTGAGGCCGTGACAAGGGGAGACATCTCGATTCTTCTCCTCCCCTTCTGGTCTCCAGTGCCTTGGCTGCTGCCTGATAAATAAATGTAAGAAAGCAGCAATGCAACAGCAAAACATTCTCACATTCTGAGCATTAGCATCCCATATGCTGAGCACCAGACTCAATTATACTTTTAAAATACATTACAGATGTTGCTCCAGCCAAATGAGTGCAAGATGTACAGTCAGATATGAGCTTGCAGACCAGCATTAGAAAATAGCTGGCAAAATTGCTATTAGAAAATAGCAGGCAACACTGCTTGTGTTTTGCCAGCCCAAATCTTCTCCCCATTTCCCTCTGCTTTCTCCCCCCTCATTTTCTTTTGCATTTTTGGCAGCTGTATCCCAGTCTTTTCAAATTATTCTACTAATTGGGTGTTTCTATGGAAACAGACTGGAAAACGCAGTACCTCCCTATTAAGAGCTATAAAAACAGGAGATACACCATGAGAAATCAAGAAGGTCAGTGAATAAAAGTACAATGGGAAAAGTTCTGCCTAACAGTGAAACTGCACAGTCATTTGCAATTTAACAGCACAGGGCAAACAGGGACCACAGCAAAGCTGCCAAGTAGCCGGCTCTGATTTGCAAGGACAGCTTTCGCCTGGAATGGGATAGAGTACAAAATCCCACCAAAACTCTGCACAGCCTGAAGTGGCTGCACTGGTGGCCCAACAGTGTCTGTCTTGGATCAGATCCTCCAGAATCCATGATAGCACCTTCCCGTGAGTCTGTTCTCTGCAGCCACTCGCTCCGGCAGTCAGGACACGGTCTTGGGGGGCACATTTCTCAGGAGGCAACTGTCACTGCAGGCGTTGAGACTTGGCTGATGCATTGTGGCAGGCCCTCTCATCACCACAACCTACACGGCAGAGGCTGGGTGGTCAGAGTGTCCCAGAGACTGGAGATCCCAAACAGAATACGAGTCTTCATGCTTGGTGTTTGCAAGGCTCATTAGTATATGTTTATCTCTCATAACCAAGTTTACTCACTTTTCGAAAACATATCATAAAAAGGCAAGTGCTGCTGGAAATTCGTGGAATTTCCATCTTCCAGCAGTGCCAGCAACTTACTGCCAACCAAGTTCTGCTATCAGTTACATCAAGGCAATTGAACCCTGTAACTTCACTGGAGTAATAATGAAGAATTTGTTACCACCTTTTTTAAAGAGGTAATGTGGAAGAACTGCACTTTTATATTACACCAAATACAGTAATTTGTTACTATATTTTATCTTGCTGTAAATATAGCAAGATATACCTTCCAAAAGAGAGTAGTTTAATTTTCACTAAAGAGATAAAGAAAATTTATTAAACAGTCTTTGACATTAAGTGGTGCCTATGGCAAGTCAGAGATTTTTAACCTTCCAATATGCATCTGAAATCTGCTCTAAGTTTTATGTTGTTGAAGCAGCAAGGAGTGGCATTATGAAGATTTTTGTTTAGGGCTATCAGGTCGGATCTTGCTTGAAAAGCCTCGTTAGGAAGCTGCACAGAAAACTGCTGTGCCTGTTGGTCTAGTGATTTTTAAACAATAAAGCAGTTAAACTAATCTGATCTCACTGCTGCCAGAGTCCAAGAGCTCAAGTTGAGGTCAAGGCAGACAACAATAGGTCATGAAGAAAATTAAGGATTAGGTTAGGTGGCCAGCTGCCAAGTGTTGCCTTGGCATCCACAATTTATTCTTCACTCCCATCCTATCCCTCCTTCTCCAGGCAATTCTCTTAAACGGAATGGTGAAATTTTACACACATCAACAGACCTGATAAACCAACCAAAAATTCCAGTGCCATCAGAGTTGACTTTTCTTATGAATCACTGCCATACAGCCCACTCTGACAAAGCTGTTCCACTATATTCATAAATAGTGACATGTGTCTAATTTTTCTACATGCTCTCCTACTGGAATTATTACAGGTTTTTCTCACTGAAGTGATGGCAGTTTCTGTCTGCTTAAGAATCATTAAAGACATTACTGGCTACTCTGCTGGTACAAAGCAATGCCCTCTAGATGCATCTGTCAGCAGAGTTCACAGAGCAGCTAGTGTCCAATCTAGCATGGTAACAATTTTTTTTTCCTTCACCTTTCTTTCCAAAGATGTTAAATTTGCAGTCTAGAAAAGAAGCAGCATTCAAAGCACTGACATACTATATACACACTGTACAAGTGAAGAAACAATCAAGTCTTGCTAGGAAGGAGTTTAATTTTTGTTCCTGGACACAATAGCCATACTAATCACACATTGCAAATTCCACACTTTCAGAAAAGGATATTTTATGACCTCATAAGAGACAAAGAAGATGGCACAGAAGAACATTTTATGAAGCTCTGATTCCTGTAGCTGCTCTAGGGAAAGGGTGGCTCCAGCTGAATACCACTACGGTGATCACTACTCTCCAAGGGTGTCTACTGCCAGAGGTTCATGCTGCTCACACATGAATATTACAAAGACTTGAAAACCCAAGCAGGGCTTCTCTACACAGAGTCCTCTAGTGAGAGGCAGCAGGGCCTGAAGAGCTCTCCAGCTGTGGAAACCTACCACAAATCTTGGGAGAACAGGCATAAGTCAACAGAAGATGCTAGGCCTTGCTTTGCTACTCACATCCAGACCTCTTTCACCAAAAAAGTGAGTAAGTAACACACAGAAAAACAACACACTATCTAAATCATATGGGAATAATATTCTTTAAGTGCTTGACATATTAAGCCGGGAAGAAAAAGCACATCAAGACATGTTAGTCCATAAATACCTTGAAAGAATGTTCAAGAACAGTGCAAACTGTTACCTCAAGCTTTCAGCCACTCTTGACTTTGTAAAGAAGCTTATTCACATCGTCTCTTCATGTAGCAATTTGAGGGAGCAAAAGAAATTAACTGAACATCAATAGAGGCCTGGATGCTCACTCCTCAAAGTGATCTACCAAATATCAAAACAGAAAATTCACAAATAAATAAATAAATAAATAAATGGCTACTGTTATCGCCTAAGTAAACTTGTTGTGTGTAACAAGAGTTCATCTTTTACTACAGCACTAGGAAGAATTCTCACTCTCATCAGGTTCTGAATCAGTAGCCCTGATTTCCCAGTTTTACTGAGAATTCAAGGTCTTAATGTACCGAGCACTTGTTTCAATACTGCAAGCCACTTGTTAAGGAAAAAAGCTGAAAAAAAAACCACAAATAAGACACTTAATTATTCATTTTTAATACCGCCTGTAATACTCCTCAGTGCAAGACCACTCTCACTCCATGCTCAGGAAAATCAATAGCAAAAAGTAGTCTCAAGGACAAGTTTCTTAGTTCCCATTAATCTGAGGAAAACCACCCGGCATTTCAATAAAATTATTACAGAAATATGTTTCCTTTAAGCAGCCACATAAGAAAAATGCTCACTGCTCACAGAAGAGTATGCCTGGTTCCTTATTTGAAATCGCTTACTTTTAACAGCCTATAAGCTCGCTTCTGGAAAAGTCAAAACCTAATTTCATAGGAAAACTTGTGCAACTTCATGCATGAGAGAAACCCCTACTGCTCAGACCACACACGCACACATGAATTAAGGAGTTACAGGGCTCTCTCCCAGACAGTAGGCCAGACAGTAGGCCAAAGTCACTCCTAGATCCAACATGAGGTAGGCAGCTGATTTACTACAAAGTCAACTGGATAGGTTGTTTAGAAAAATAAATGTTTGCATGTTCCAGACAATCTGGGCTATTTCTGATGCAGAAAACCAGCTCCCATACAACCTAGCTCCCATATACATACCAGGAATTCTTGCTGCCACTGCGCTGGACAGCTGTGACATGTCATTGCCATTTTCCACTGCTACCTTAGACAAAAGGCAAGAATACTTCTGGTGCAGGCACTGCTACAATTATTTTTAAAAAGAAAGAAAAGGAAATTACCTACTTACAAAATTAATGCTGGGATTACTCAGCAGTGTGCTGAGACAAGGGAGAGGAAACTGAAGAATCATGTTATCTCCAACGCCACTGTAATATGTGACCACGCTTAACATCTTATTGCCTCCACATACACAACTGCTCTACCTGCTCAAAACACTAAATGAAGTGGGAACAATCTCAGTAACAACATCTCGAAGGACAGGTTAGCAACCTTTAAAGGAAAGGCCCTGAAGAACTGAGTGGTTCAAGACCTGCAGTTGTGCCCTTTCTGTAACTGCCTTCAAAACTTAATCCTTTCCTTTGAACATCCTCTCATTCAACATTCTCATACACTTCCTCATTGCTCTTAAAAGCAGATAGAGAGCAAGTGATTGCATCGTATGAGCAGGGCCAGCAGTCAGCAGCTCCTTGCGTGGAGTTCAGGAGCAGGTTTTGGGACCTCTTGGCACATCTTCCCCCCTTTTCCTGCAAGCCCCAAGAGCAGTTTGGTGTTTAATGCACAATTGACACTCTTAAACTTCTCACAGCAAGCAAAGAAGTTTTCAGCAAGTACCTCACAAACAAGTTAACAGAGTAATTAAATAAATATATGCAGATTTTAAGCCCTAAATTTGCATAGTTCAATGGTCTTTGTTTCTGACTCATCAGGTCTATCAAACCATTTTGACACTCCTCTCTTTCCAGTTGCTGGAAGGCATTTGTGGTGCATCAAGATTTATTACACTTATACTGGAAATCCATTACAAGTCATGTTTATTTGTTTCTAAATGCATTGCTGATATTCTCCACATATTCTAAGCCTTAACAATTGTCATTAAGAGCAGTAACGTAATCTAGTTTTATAGAAGCCATGGCAATGCGGAAGGTAACACAGATGAAGGGACTTGAGTGTATTAACATCTTAAAATTTATTTAAAATACCAACTCTTGCACTTCTCTTATACCAACTGAGGCAATTATTCAAATATTTAAACTTTAACTAAGATATTTTACCTTAGGAAACTGGGAGTGAGGTGGTATAAAAAAAACCCCTATCATTTTCCTATAGGTGTATACTGCATGGATGTTCTGTCCACAGAATGAGTGAATTAGTATGAAGAGCACAGGCATATCTTCCATTCAGATGTGACCACCTACCACACAAACACACACACACACACGTGTACACCTACACATATGCCTCGTGGTGTGTTCCCCAAATTACCATTTTGAAGTGCACCTAAATCCTGAACGTATACAAAAAAAAAAGGGGGGGGGGGGGGGGAGGGAAGAAAGAAAAATCTACTCACATTTTTATTCAGCATTTAATTTTCTGCCATGGATACAAGCAACCTCTGCTCTCCTTAACAATATCCAGGGTTGACTTTCACATTTTGATAGTCTCAGAGCAGCATGTTAAAAATTGAAGACATTTATGGAGGGAAAAAAATAAGACTAACATAAAACCATTATTAGGTACTTGCATCTGTAGGAACTTGTGACTATTTCAATTTAAAAAAATAAAGTCACCTGAAGACACCAGCTGTAGACTTAAAGTCAAAGCAAGACGAGCCACAAATGATCACTGATCCAATCGGGTTTCCCCTTGTAATTGCAACAAATATCACTGAGAGACCAATAGGACTTTGCAAGAGGGCTGCTCACACCAGCAGAGTAAAAACATATCTTTTTGTCCCTGAGGTTGAAGCCTAGAGTTTTCCCAGTAAATTACAAGGCAAAGTCGCAACTCATCTGAAGGACTAGCAAATGTAAGCCGCACCTGGTACAGTTATGATTCCTCCAAGTCCAAAATGGACAGAGATACCTTTCATTCATTCCTTAAACACTTTTTGCCGCACTGCCACAGAAAATAAGACATCATTTGGCAGCCAGACAGCTCAGATGGTATCATGCAGTTTAGTCACTCACTACACGGTCATCATATGCTTCATCTGTACATCATGAAGCAGATCCACTGCCCCTCTTAAACTGGTTCAATGTTTTGAGATTAAAAATGAGAAGGGCCAACACAAATCTCAAGTGCACAGGCAAACCAGGTCTGGTACTAGAATAACATCGCCTATGGCTTGTGAAGCAGCTTTGCAGAAAAGGACACGAGCAGCCTAATGTCCAACCAGTTAAACACGGTCACAGTTGTGGGGCAAGACAGCTGCACACTCCAACCCACACTGGAGCCAGCCCACCAGCAGGACAGGGTCCATGGTGGGCTGCCTGCATCAGGAAGGACAGGGACGCATTGTGGTGAGCACCCAGGAGCAACTTGCAAGCTGAGCAGGTGGACAGAGGCCGGGACCCACATGGAGAGGTTGCCACAGGTGCCTTGGGTGACTCTGCTAAAGAAAGGCCAAGGGGACACATCCTGCTCCTGCTCTCTCCAGCCACCCCCTAGGAGGCTCAAGAGATGATGCCGACAGACCCTTTTCAAAGGCACAATGTGACAGGATGAGATACGATGGCCACCATGAGAGGAGACACAAGAACAGCTGTGAAATCATCTTTGGAAGTAACCTGATCTACTTGAGCCTGCTTTAAGCATGAGGAGGACTGCATGATCTGCAGGGGTCACTTGCAATGTAAGTTATTGCCTCAGCTTTGCTAAAATGGTTCCTTCCTTTAAAAAGGGATATTTAACTATGCTTTCTTACTCAAGCTGGACAATACAACCACTCTTTTTGGAAGTTTGAGCAACCAAGTCCTCTGAAACTGGTCTCTTTCCCTAGCTTTCATGGGACACTAGAAGAGCGACTCTTACGACAGAGTAACTTTGAATGTTTGAATATGTTATCAGTAAATACAAGCAAAAAAAAAAAACAGAAAATCCTTGTTTCT
This sequence comes from Nothoprocta perdicaria, assembly GCF_003342845.1. Taxonomy (NCBI): domain Eukaryota; kingdom Metazoa; phylum Chordata; class Aves; order Tinamiformes; family Tinamidae; genus Nothoprocta; species Nothoprocta perdicaria. The sequence goes on from NW_020455810.1 coordinate 606,033, forward strand.
AGGGGATGTACATTATTTAGCAATGCACATTGAGGTGTGTTGATGTGACATAATGGTTGAGACTGCAAAGATGTCTAGAGATTATCGATTCCAAGCCCCTTGTTCAAAGCAGGGCAAGCTAAAGTAGATATAATAAAATTCCTGGTATCCTTAACAGAATTAGCTTAATAGTTTTACCTGTATACTAAATGTTAAAAGTTATAACCTTCACACCACAATAATCACCAAAATCAACAGAAAAAAAAAAAAAAAAAAAAAAGCATTATCAGCTTGACAGATATAAAATTGAAGGAAAAAAAAAAGATCTTTTAAAATGACAGTTAAACCCTGCTCTTTAAGAATAGGCAAAAGACCTCATTTTACTTATGATACACATCATATTGTTTTCCATGAGTTTCTTATGAAAGACTCAGATGTGTGGAAGTGTGAGTATACTCTGGAACTCTACCACTGAAGAATCAGGACTTGCGGTTTGGACTACAACAAATCCAGAAGGAGATTTGCAACTTCAGTGAGTTGAAAGCTTTCCAGTGAATGTAGTTTCACTGGAAATGAGAATCTGCTGAGCTCCAAGCATGCTGGCTGAAACAAGGGATCTCATTAAATTCAGCCTGTAGGCAGTGACCACTGATTTCCTTCTAAAGTAGCATCAAGGTATATGCTTGAAATAAAGGACAGTAACACCTAAGGTATCACCAATCAGCAAAGAAAACTACCACAGGTCAAGCAGCATAGATATAAGGCAGGAACTGACAAAAGACAAGTTTAGCTACTTCTTGTAAGGTTAAGACATCCAGTAAAAGGTTCTTCAGGTATATAGGAAAAGGCAAGCAGGGAAGTTGTCTGGAAAGAAACGCAGATGAAAATCATTTAGGAGCAGCATGGTTAAGTAAGAAAGAGTAAGAAAGAAGAGCTGTTTTAACTCAAGGCATTGCTTAAGAATAAATGGGCGTTCTGGCCGTGAACAATTTCAGGCTCTGAATGAAAGAAATACTCTGTATCCTCTGAGAAATAAAGCTTTGAAATAGTCTGCCACAGAAACAGAGGGCTGAGGACAAAGCACTTTCAAGATGGGCTCAAGTTAAGGAGAGGGTTTGAATCACACCATGGCTTCAACACTCCTTCAAATGCCTCGTTCCCCTCCAGACAAAGCCTATCCTCCTTGCCCACCTTTATTCCAACAGCATGACATCCACACACTGTAGCGATTTGCAACCCTTTTTTAGCCTCTAAAACGTTGTTTCACCACTACATGCAGAACAAAAGTTTAAAAACAAAAAAGGAAAAAAAATCCAGCTGAAGAAATAGTAACCGAGCGTTAACTGCTGAAGAACAAAAGCCTTGACAAATTAGCCCACATAGCCTGTTCCCCTCCAAATGTAATTGATCCAGTTCCAAAAATGGATCTGCACGGCAGTAAATCAAGTTTGTTAAAATCCCAAATTACTCTGCGAACGAAAAGACACTGAGAAGCATTTCCTCCATCGCTAACAGTGATGGTCCCAACTCTGAAGCAGGCACAGGGCACAGTTTGTTAACACGTGCCAAATCCTGCTAACTCAGTTTACACACAGGCAGTTAGCAAAGTAAGCAAGTATTTTGGTGAGAGGTGGTTCTCTTGAAATATTTTTTTTTCTCAGAAATAATGATCCATCATTTGCCCATTTTTAGACAATATGTAGGTTTTCAAAAAACTATTTTTTTTTCCTCTTTGTCTCATTTGTGAAATGACTGGTTTCCATGTTAGAAGGCAACTGACAGGAAACAGATTTCAAAAATATGAAAAATAATGATTTTTTTTTCCCTGTTGGGAATAGCCTTATTCCATAAACCCTCTTTAGAGCAAATTTCTGACCCTCATCTTGCATGTTTGTTGACTGTACAACAGCCCTCCTCCATTTTTCTAACCATGTACCGTGCATCATCCCTCTGTCAAAAGTCAAGATAAAAGCTGCTCTCCTGAAAGTTTCCTAGTTATACTAGAAGGAGATTAGGAATTGAGCACAGACACGAAGTCTCTCCTCCCACCATAAAGAAACCTGATTCTCACAGGCCCCGCAGAACTTAGCGGAAAACCAGAAGTGGAGCAAGTCTTCGGGAATGCACCGCGTTTTCTGTCATGGCAAAACGCTGCAGACACACGCTCGTGATGCAAGTTTGGGAGCGGCAAGAGCTGGGCCTAGAGATTTACAGCCTGTATAGAAATGGCTCCTCTTTCAGTTGCTGGAGTGTCAAGTGAAAACGGGAACAATGTAACTCAAGCCTTCATAAATTAAATACTCTTCTAAACTGCAGCTAAATTGCTCATTGCTACCAGTTTAATAGTCCCTGCTTGGTTTCATCCTCAGCTTTCTGTGGCTTACATTCCTTGCCTGGATACGTCAGTCTGTACGAACCACAGCAAAAATGGTTCAAACTGCGGTGTCTCGGCAGCAGCTGTGGATGCGACTCCAGCAGCAACCAAAAGCAGTTAAAAACAAACAAACAAAAAAACAAAACAAAACAAAACCATCACACACACATAACCTAGAAGTCCTCTTCCTTTGGCATGTAAAAACCAAAGAAATAAATAAAAACACCCAGACTTCGCAGGGCCTGCAGAGGAGTCGGATTAAGCAAATCTCTTATCTCTGCTAGAAACATTAAGTCACACTTTGGGGTGAACAAGGCTATGGTCAAAACTGGCATGGGTGCCGCAGTCCTGATCGCTGGAGCAGATGGGGAATGAACAGGAGCATCATCACAGGGGCAGAGCTCGGCCTGCAGGGCTGCCAGGGTCCCAGGTTCCCGTTAGGGGCAGAGAGGTGTCCTTCGGGGGGAATTGTCAGTGCTGTCAGTGACTTCATGGAAGATCTCTGCAGAGCAAGTCCTTGGTATGAGAAACCGCAGCAGTAAGACTGTCTGCAACCAGCAACCTTCTGACCTGAGCCCATCCAGACAACACTCGAGTTCCCTTTCCCACTGGAAAAGCGATCTAAAATTTGAAGTTAGAGCAAGTCCTCTCAGTAACGCATTTGTGGATGCTGCAAGAGAAGGGGATGGGGACTAGTCACATTGACCCACCTCATTACTTTCTGTGCCTGAGAGACTGCACTTGTGGACAAGGAGATCACTGGATATCTTTTGCCTCTACTTCGTCAAGGATTTCACCACACTTCATTAAATTCTTGAACACAAGGTCATAAAGGTCTGGGTGGGTGAACAAACATATGGGCAGAGGAAGAGTGGGAAGGCCAAAAAAGCAGTTGGAAGTGATGCTGCTTTTAGCAGGCAGTTGAACTGGGTGTCCCCCCAGGGTACCCTCCAACTTGAACAGTTCCTTGATCTTCAGAATTATTTGTTTTTTAGACAAAAGTGATCTCTACAAGGAGATCGTTACTGCTGCACTATGTGTCAGATTTGCTAGGACACACTTGTCTTAGTTATATGTAAACAACAAACTTATCCAACCAGCCCTTCTTATAGGTATATGCAGCCAATGCAGAAAGAATGAACCATCCCCAGTCATACTACAGGCCAAAGACAGGACATCCAGGTCTCCTTCATCCAACCCATTGAATCCCATGTGCTTTGCCCTGTGTCACAGTCAGCTCTACTCAGAGCAGTAATATCAGCAGAAGGCCCTTTTCCTGTATGCTTTCATTAACAATAAGGCCAAGGCCAGGTAAATACCTCACAACTGCACTGGTCACATTTTTTTTTTCAATTATTATTAGCCTACCAACTATGAAGTACTCAGGTGCCAGTCCCCCAAGAAACTGATATAAGACGTTCTCTGTACAAACTTCACACTACAAATATTTCAACAGGCATGCATTAAGAATGCCTAAAGGGCATCTGATCAAGCACCAAGTCACCAAGGGTAAGTCTTCACTCTACAAACCAAAGGGGAATACAAAGAAGGTCAAATAATATGATCTGAAATAGTCTGAAACAGACTGCAGCATTTATTTGTATGTCTCATCCTACTACTTTGTACCATAGTAGGATAGATAATAATATAGTTCTGATTCTTACCACCATTAGCAATAGACCACTATTTATTTTCAATTTTTTTTTTTTTTGGAATAGCATAATGTAACCAACCAATGCTACAATATAGAAAACTATATTTTCCTTTCACTGTGAACGTGATGCCTTGATGGAAGAGAATATTAGTGTTTTATTTTTACTGGAAGTGGAAGGAAGGAATAAGAACCACATTAAGGGCCTTCAGAAAACTCCTAAATCCATAGTTTTTCCATCATCATCATTTGGGATCTTTGGACAGCCACCACAGTTTGGAATCTATCTACATAAGTGACTCACTTTTGGAATATTCCAGCTGTCACTGATCTCCCAGAAAGACATCTGAACAAATGAAAATACTGTAGCATCAGTCTGATTGCCACAGCCAGAGAACATCACATTAATAACTCAGTTTTATTGCAAGTCTCAAAGCACTGCTGATACAAATGAACTTTGTTCCTTTGCTTGAGCAATCCGCGTGCCTTGCATTTTTGACACAAGATCTTTCTACTACTGATAGCAGAAAAGTCAGTACTAATTGATAGTACTTGACTATATGAATTCATAGAAATTCACACTGTTGATACTGCTCAACATTATAGGTAGCACTTCTTCCATGCTTGTTCCTAGAATCCCCACATTACTGCTTTAAATCAGGAGTCTGAAAGCCAATTTCCAGATATTTCACTAGAGAAAGGACTTGAACAACAGTTTTGACAACAGGTGAGAATGGCAAAAAGTGTTTTGCACTACTGCTTTCAGCTCAGCACTGTATAGCTGCAGTTCAGAAATACCATTTAACTATTCTGTAAGCTGACAAGGTACCTTCATTTCAGAACTGTCTTCTTTATGCACAAAAACATCCAAAATGCATCACATTTAATGCACAGCTGGCAGTGGGGGAGCTTTTACAGATTTAAGTTACTTCAGATGATTAAACAGCTGATTTACGACACAGACACTATTTACCTCCAAACATTATGGAGGGAGGACTTCAACGTTTGTTTGCCGTGGCTCCAATTTTGCTTCAATAAGTCAATTGTGGGTGGAAGTAACCAAGCAGAGAGCAAGATGCCAAGCAGAGGCCTCTGCAACTTGGCCCACGGCGCACATACTTGTTACGGTCTTCGGTTTGTTGTTCTCATTTTAATCCCCTGTGCTCCTAGCATCTGCAAATTGTTTAGCAAATTTAAGTCCTTCATTTATCTCTTTATGACCCAGCTTGCTTTCCTACAATACTTTATCATCAGATCTGTAGATCTGCCATCTTTCCACTCTCGGGTTTAATGAAGCTGGATAACAAATGATACTACTTTTAAGCAACTGTCACCAAGAAACTGTAGGTATCGGGAACAGGCACACTGCTTATTTAAAATACTGCTGCCACAAATGAACAGGCAGTATGAAACACTAACAGTATGCTTGAAAAGCCTTTAAATATAGGCATGTATTTAAATTTCAGCCATACTATTCTGTCCCTGGGAGCTACTTCCTTAATGTGGGTTAGTGGCATGTACTAGTGGGATGTTAACCTCACTACAAAATATTTAAACTATTTATCTTTTTTTTTTTTTTACTCCAGCACAAAAATGGCAGCTAAATATCAGCATATCATTATGTTCTTCAGCAAATTTTCTAATACACACAAAATATCTTTCTAGAATGTAGATTTTATGTTCATATGATCATTTGTCCTTTGCTTCAGCTTACATGCCAGCTTTCCCTGTAGAAATGGGCAAAGATACATACTATTACAGAGGAGACAAGGACACTTTTCTGGAGAATGTGTTAGAGGACTATTCTTAGCAGAAACCCTAGACAAACACTGAAAGAGCAGAGGAGAAAGGTTCAGAGGCAGCCCCCCATTACGCCTTAAAACAAGAAGCACAAGCAGAACCAGAGAGATTGAGAGAGGGAAGCAGAAAGGGCCTGGAAGGCAGAGAAGTGAGGAGGGCCGGTCCCTTGCGTCACGTTTCAATGAGTTGCACATTTCCACACAGCTGTTCTGCTTCAAGCAAACAGCCTAAGGCTGTCTCGGGATGCGAAGGGCTTTCCATTGGCTTTCTCTTTAACATGTTTTTGGCTAGAGAGGGGTAATCTGCCACTGAGCATCTCTATCTACATAACCTAACGAACTAGGATTATGTCTCACATTACTAAGAGCAACAACAACAAAAAGAAACCCAAAAAAACAAAAAAGACACCAAATCCCCAAAATACCACGTATTTCCTCCTTCCTCCCCCCCCTCCCCTCCCGCCAAAACACCTATTAATAAAAACTTATTAGGAAACAAATTCCCAGTCTGAAGACAGATTTCTTGCAGGTGGCCTCATGGCCATGTCACAGCACATCCCGTCTTGCAACATGAAGTCCTCTTGCCTTGCGAATTTGCTCTCCGCTTCCCAGATGGTTCGCAAAAAAAAGAAAAAAAAAGAGTCCCATGGAGTCCTGGTTAATTCACTCGGCTCCCACCATTTCTCTAGCTCTTCCAAGGGCTGCAACTGTTCCAAGGTAAGCATGAAAACCCTATGCGTACTTGCCATTTGATGTACTATGTAAGTAAACAAGTCTCTCTTCTGGAAACACATCGTGCGTCCAACAACTGTGTAGGGGAGATTAGCCTCACTTCATGCTGCCTAATTTATTTCAGACCTTGAGCAGCTTAAATGGCTTAATCGGTCTCAGCAGCTGACCACTATGATTTGATGACCACATATGGCCAAAAGCAGGGGGAAAAAGAAGGCTGCATTTGGCCCTATGGGCAGTGAGGGCTTTTAACCACGTGAGCAACAGGTGAGCAGAGCAAATCTGCCTGAGAAGCCCTGATGGGAGTTGCAGAGGCAGGGAAAGCAAGGTAACGACATTGCTCTTCCCTACAAACTTCTAGACAAATGGGGAGAAGCCAGAATTCTTCAAAAGCATCATTTTAGTGACAAACTGGTCAGGGCATTGAACCCACAGCAGCATGGGGCACAAGGAAGTACTGGACACCAGGCACTCAAACAGCACAGGAGAAGGTGCTTCTTGACAGACACCACTGTGAATGCTGCAACCAGGCAAAACCTAAAGGAGAAATTTCCACTATTTAATATTTGAATTCCCAAAGCTTTAAATCTGCATTTATCTTGAATGAAAAGGGCAGAGTTCTTTCTCTGTAAGCTAGAGGAATGACAAAAGGAATGGGAGCTCACTGGTGGGGACAGACTGCATAACTGATGGCTGAGAAAGGGAAAGCGGCTGGATGTTAAAGAATAACTGCAGAGTTACAGTAAGACTTATTTAAAGTTACCAGTCATCTTTCCAATATGGAATTACAGATTTTTATTTTTCCTCTAACAAGTGAAAGAAAACATAGAACAAACAAGTTATTCGAGGAGATTCACCAAAGGGGATTAAAACAACAAACAACAGCAGAGAGGAAGAAATGGCTTAAATATGGTAACATGATGGAAAGATAGTTTTTGTCAACCATTAAGTATAATTTGACATGAATGTTATTTCTGGCAATAAGTACCCATAAATAGCATCATCAAGCACATATGCTGCTGTGCCAGAAGAAGCCGTTGCCAATTAAACAAATATGGTCCTTTCTTCTTCTCGCCCTTCCCTCGCTACACTCGACTGCTCTATAATAAGAAAAGCAGTGCTGTCTTTTAACTAGTAGCAAAATACTTTTAAGAGTACCTTCCTGAGACTTATTACAACACGGGTCAGGTAAAGACCCTGAAGGTTACTTAGGACAAAAATCAATTGTTCATGCCCTTTGGGGGACACAGGTACCTTAGAATTTATTTTGATTTCATTCCTCCTGTTCTGCAGCCCCAGAGCACTGAAGAGTCCATTACAACTTCACCACCAGAGAAAAGCAGCATTTACCCGGACCTGAGACCTGCAGCATTTACCTGACCCAAACCAGAACTACCCTTATGTAGCATCAGGAGCCAAGAAATCAGAGACCTCTCACACTTACTGACCATCAATAAGCAAATGAAATCACAAATTCACTGAAACACCATGATGAGTGGAAAGTCTTACCAGCAGTTTGCCTTATATGTGTCTAAGCTGTTCTGTCTGGATATACCAGAGTTACCTTTTGACAGATAAAACTAAAGCAAGAGTTTTTCTAAAGTAAAGGAAAACAGGTGTAGTTTGGGGTAGAAACTAACCATGCTTCAATACTTGAGAACTAAAGGTGCTTCTGAAAGCTCAACTGAGTTAACTCCACACAGCAACAGCACATTGGGGGCAGTATTTTTCAAAGCTATACAAGACCATTAAATAACAAAAACCTGTAATAAAACAAACCCTAAGGTGAATTATCATCATCAAGGCTTTATGTAACAGGCTTTAAAAATGAGGCTAATTGCAAACATTAGACTTGTAAAGCCATTTTATTACATTTAACTAACACAGGCAAAAAAATAAATAATAAAGTGAGGCTTGGATGCATGCTTACAAACATATGTTAAGGATTTCCCTTTTGACGTAAGTGAATCAAGTGCTTTGAAACTTAACGTGAAGGCTCACAACTGATGAAGCAAGTCTATCTGAATGGAAATGCACTGGTTGGCACTGTAGCAGGTCTCTTCCTTTTTGCTGCGTTAACCAGGGGCAGAAGGAAGGGTCAGACCGTGAATTATATAGAACTGCATTTCCTGCTGACTAGCCCGGGTAGGCAACAATGCAGAAAAACTAGCTTGCTCTAAAGCCAAGATTTAGATGATCTCATGAAGCAACATGTATCTGCTGTCGCTGACCGAGCATTTGTCTTATAGCATCCTCCCACTTCAAGACCTGCTTGGAGCTGTCTCTGCCTCTTTCCAATACAACCACAAGGCATTTACAAGAAGCATTTAAGAAGTGCAAGTATCATTCTCTAAGTTTGTTAGAAATCGGGAGTCTGCATGAGTGGGAAGATGGTCAGTAATATTCCTCAAGTGAATGTGAATAAAAACACTACTTTGCAAGTAACACTGAAAGGGGCTTTCGTGGCACTGTTGTCTTCATTGGCCATCACAAGCAGCTAAGTCCAAAAAGGATCATTCAAAGTTGTCAGGTGTACATCACAGGCTCTATAGGGAGACAAAAACTTGCTAGAATTGATTATTTTTTCCTCCAAACTTCTTCTATTGGTGCCTGTAGATAATTACTTTTAAGTGTCCAGTAAATCCAACTTTGCTTTAAATTCAGATGTTAACTTGGAGCAGAGTCATTGCCTTTTATTTGCTGAAGTTGTAATACTTATTAACTACATATATCTTAGGAGATCATTAAAACAGTCAGACTTGCAGATATGTTACATCCCTTGAAGAAGTCATTGGTTATTTTGAGTCATAGGTAAAAAAAATATCCACTGGGTCCAACAGTATTCCAAAAAGATGAAAGATGTGTTCTAAAAAATAAAAAAAACACCTTTACATAAAAAGAATGACCATATAATGCAAAGCAACACTTGGAAATGCAAATGCAATAGTTTACAGCCTTTAAACTGAATAAAACTTTCCCTTCTCACATAATGATTGCCAATATGTGACTCAGCAAAGCAATACATCAAAATGTGGACTACGTCTTTTTCTTTTTTTTTTTTTCCTCCTTTCCCCCACCCCAAAAAAGTCCTATAACATCCAAGCTGTCACACTACTGAATGGATGTGCTTCATTTACTCCTCAGTTTATTGTCAGAAGGCCCTTTTGAAGTCTCCTAGTAGCTGCAAGGAAGTTTGCCAGTTTACCATAACAAAATTCCTTTCTAAAAGCAGATTTAAACTGCTTTAAACTCAGTCAATATTCAAGTCTCAAGAAGAAAAATAGAACACACTTTTTCTTCCCCAATTATTTTGGCACTTCTGCAAAGTGACTAGAAAAGGGTACTCAACATCATAACTTTACACTGCCTTCACAGAAATGCAGATAACTTTTAGAGACAAGTCAGGAGGGGCAAAACAACAAAACAAAAAGCTCCATCAGTCGATATGCAACCTACTTATACAATAGAGTGTTCTCAATCTTCTGCTGGCATGCAGCAAAACACCCTGCATCAGCTGATAAACCTCACTAATATCATTATGCACAGAAAGGAGCACTCGACTTGGAATATCCTCTCTAGTGTACTAAAAAAGGCCAGTACTCACCAAAGTTTTTTCAAGTCTGAACTGAATATACTCCATATTCTTTTAATAGGCGTGGGATAGCTCCACGTGACCAATAAGCACATGTTTCTTTGGGAAATTCCTCGATGAACAACGTTACACATGGAATTCTGCTTTTGTGACCACCTCTGGCCTGTAATACCTCTGACAGCAAGTTATACTTCCTTGTTAAATAAATCACAGCTCGTTACTGAGTCATGGTGCTTGCCTCCACAAGAAGCAACAATGCCATGTACTAAAAGGAATGAATTTTTCTGCCTAACAGCACATTTTTTTCCATGCACTACTGTATTCATCACTTATGGTTCCTATGTCATATTTATCTCATGTAGAGATCCATAGCCAACATTTGGATATGCCTTAATTCCTGCAGACTGCATGCCACCACTCTGAAGGGACGGTCAAACTCTGCTCTCACATTAAAGCAATGCCTCAGGAGACACTCTGAACAAAACTGAGGCATTTTTGGAGCTTTATATTTCTTTATGTATAGGTAAATAGGTATGTATGTATAGGTATATATATATGTGTAGCTTTATATTTAGGGAACTGGCCAACAGTTTGTCCACTGTGCTAATCAAGAAAAGTAAATAAATCTTCATGACTACTGGAAAAAAAGTAAATTATTTGCCAGGTTCTGTGCAGGCATGACCTCTCAACATGAAAAGCAAGACTCTGGAAGCCAGAGGATTAAGTTTCAGTAGCTTTTATATTTCCTTCACTGAAGTACATTTTCCTAGGCAGCCTATATATGGTCAGAGAGCATTATCCAGCTGCTGCACATACTGTAACACAGGTCTCCACACTAACACAACTCTGTTGCTTGAAGCAACACTGGCCAATACCTGAAGAAAAGATCAAGATGGGGTTTACTTGCAAGAAACAATACTGAAAAACAAGTATCTTGCTTTATTTCGGTTCACGTTCTGATGTCCTACCTCAAGATATTTTGTGACATCGCTAAAATAAACTAAATCAGTGATGTGACTTCCCAGAGTAAAATAAATGCAAATAATCACCGCTGCTTTTGCACTTCAAAATTGTACTTTTTAATTTCAAGATATAAAACACAAAATAAGGTCACAGAGTACAGCTGTATCTTTATACTTAGCTCATAATTTTTTTTTAAGATTGTCAGTCATTTAATACAAGAAAAAATAGGAACAATTACATACAGCTCAATTTGCTCAGTTTAAACAGCACAATGGTTAGTGAGTTTTGCTAGCCAAAGCCATCAAAAAGATTGTGAATTGATTTAGGCAAAGTATCATTTAAAACCAACTACTCAATTTCAGCTTTCATCTAAGCAAAAGAACAAACACTCAGTAGAGTTATTTTGTGGGCTGCAATATTTATTAACTGCTCGCTCCTGGATTTACTGGCGCACTTCAGAGAAGGTCGAATCCGATGCAACATGTCAATGCAAGGTTGGATGATCTCAGAAAAAAACTGCTACAGTCAAAATTTTGCTACAACATTTCCATAGCAGCAGTGTCAATTAGAATCCTAACTAATAAATAAATAAATAAACCTTTTCAAAAACAATAATAAGAAAAGCCTCAAATCTCAGACTCATGATTGAACTGAAACCCTGAAGTTCACATGCAATCCATGGGTTCCATTTGAAATCCGGTGCAAGACATGAGCTCCTGTCCCATTCCTTTTGTATCAAATTGATATAACTGATACAAACATTAACTGGAGAGAGATTTCAGAAAGAACTGATGGCTTCCAGACTGCAAAGTCCTAGACTACGAGATCCTCGTATCTCTTGGTCTCCTCTAGGAAATGGGCTCATGAGGACAGCTCATAATTCAGCAGAGCAGCCCCAGATTTTACTTTTCCTGGCACACAGTCTTCCGTGATCGTTACACCCATGGATCTGAACCTAACCTCAATGGGAAGCACAACTTGGGATGACAACGTAATTGCGCAATTACGGCGACCTGCTCACCGTCCAAAACAAACGAGCCCCAAAGAAACCAAAGGCAGACAGAAAGCAGCTGGCTGTTTCATGAACCACAGCACTAAAAGTAGTGGAATAATGCAAACAGGATAGTGATTGATGGATATTTTTCTAGTAATATTAACCTCTGCCATAGAATTTGTCAACAGTTAAAAGCAGCATGCAGATAAACCTTTGCGAGCTGGTGCTCATTTCTTCCTGGCCCACATCTTACCCTGTGGTAACATTGTTCTGGGAAAGCAACAGCAACCATAGACGTTGTTATTCACCATTTAAATCTAACCATGTAAACAGAAACTTTATTACCAGGCAACCAGAGTATGTTAATAGTTGCTACCGGTTTATTGCAAGTCTTGGACCATAGGAAAACACAACAGGCATCGTATCTCAAGTCTCCTTCAGCTCCATCCCGAAAGAGAAACTCCATACAACCGCTAGCGTCTGCTAAGGTTGAGCCTAGGCCGAGCTCAAAAGTGATTCCTTCGTGCTAGGTCCCGTGAGGAGATAGCTAATTGTAACCCCTTGGCCAGCTGCAGCCCGGGCTAACTTTGAATTGTTGTCCTGGGACCAGGAAATGGTGCTACCAGGTACAGCCTCACCAGGGAGGAACAGAGAGGAACCATCACCTGCCTTGGCCTGCTGGCAATGCCCTTCCTCATGCAGCCTGGGATGCCATTGGCTGCCTTTGCCACCAGGGCACGTTGCTGGCTCATAGTCAATGGGCTGCAACTCAAAACAACCCCTGCATTACAGTGTTTTCATCTTTGCCATCTGAAATCATCTCAAAACCAACCTAAGGCTGGTTCTTCTTGATTGAAAGGTACCCTCCCAGCCAGGTCAGGGAATTCAAAGCCACAAGAGAGATGCCAGCAGATGACTGTTAGCTCCCAGTGTGGCCATGGAGATTTCCAACTGAATTGGATCCATTTCTGAGGAAGGGGAGGAAGTTGAAGAATCCAAGCAAATGGTATTCTGACCTTTGCTCTTTAGAAAAACAAGCTATCCCACACAGAGACCCAAAATGCTGGGTGGCACATACAGCATTTTTGTACAGAGCTTTGTTCCTCTCCTGCAATAACACTTCAGTAACTGAGAAAGCAATATGTCAATGAGAAGTGTTATTATCATCTACCTGGTGCTACTCACTCACTGAGGGAATTCTACTCATGCCTCTCTTTATGACTCCCTTTACGGAGTCATAATGCACTTCTGTGAAATCTTGGGAAAAGGCAGAACTCTCATCAGAAGAGCAGGACAGCAAGACGAGGTACCATGAGAAAGAAGTGCAGGGCTAATTTATGGTCAAGTCAGTGAATGAGATACCAAACAGACCTTGTTGCCAGAGTTTTGAAACATTCTTTATTGTCAAGAGACTGGAGGTTTCTGCTCAAAAATAGCATGGGTCTCCAAGCACTGGGCAATTTGCCAACTCTGAGATAATTATCAGTACTAGATTATGTCAGTACAACCAATAAAAGACTTTAATCTGAGCCTTCTGTATATGTACAGCCTCAAAGATACTTTTTTTTTTTTTTTTTTTTTTTTGGTGAAGAAGTTGCATTTAAAAGGCATCAGCACAGCTTCAACACTGGCATTAAAAGCTCTCTTTTCTAGAAACATTTCTCTAGCCTAATCTAATGAAATAATTCATCTACAAGCGCAGGCAACATTTATGGAATCTCTATGTGATCTTAAAACAAGAGTCATTGTTTTTCAGAATTTGTAAAACAGATTGGTATTTACTTTAAACACTTAAGTGCATCTTCTCTTGTTTTTTCTTTACTTTTTTTTTTTTGCAGAGAAAGCCTGCTGTTTTCACAGCTGAAAGTAATAATTTCTATACACAAAACACTTCCAAATGACAGATGTCTGATTATCACCATTATTACCTTTTTTTTGTTGGTTTTGCTAAACAACCCAAAGAGGGTAAATGTGAGCAAAGACATTTTTATAGGGGAAAAAAAAAAAAGAACTTTTCAAAGAATTTACGCTTTTTCCAAAGACATAATTAACACAGTTCACATTTGACACCCTAACAGTGCAACAGTGCTCTGTTCTTGCTAAGATGGGCAAACAATATCCATACGCTTAACACTTGGAAGAAGAGCATAAGCATCTTTCAAAATTCCATCTACTGAGCAACAACAATCACACTTTTCTCAATAAGTTTAACAAATTACACACCAAAATAACTTTTTTTTTTCCTGAAGATTCTTAAAGACTGAATTCTGTTAACTAAAAAGAGTAGTGCTGATTTTAAACAGGGCTCTTCCTTTGTTGGCCCAAAAGGCATTCTTTAGCTACCAACAGGCAGCAATCATACAAATAAAGATTACTTAGAATAAGTCAGATTTTTTTTTCACAAATCCTGTGTCCATCCAGAGGTAAATACTCTGAACCTCACTTGTGATAAGCAACTGCAAAAATTCCAGCATTATTTCAAAATTGAAAAGCCTGCACAACTTGGTCAGCAGGTATCAAAGATAAGGGTTAGAAGGATGGCAACATTTTTGGTGAAGAAAAGCACAGAAGACGATAAAAAATAAAAATCAATTTGTCTAGATCTGCAAGGAAAAAGCAGAGCACGTGCAGCTCTCCAGAAAATGTTCAGGAGATTTCATCAAATAGTCCTCTCTTCATTGCTTTGTGTTTCACCACAGTACAAGAACAGCCTTTTTGAGCTGCTAGAACAACTAAATTTTGATTTTTCAAAAAAGAGAATGATAATCAACTGATTCCAGGTAACAGCCAATGTAAGCACAAAGGGTTGTTTCTCAGCTAAACTGCAGCAAAGAACACAACTCTATTTTCACAAAAGATTTTTACAAGTTCCAGGTCCTTTCCAGATGTAGCCAGGTAGAAAGAGGACAGAAAAGGTGCTTAGCCCCTCATTTGCAGTAGCAACTGAGGGAAAGAATTGCATGATTTTTCCCTCAGGAAGCATCAAGGCAAATGATGAACCGAGTTCTTTTGCCTGAAATCCTAGAGGTAATAACCTACTCAAAAGCAGACAAATTGACCATGACAAAAGTACAATTTCAAAAAGACAGAAAATATGGTAGGCTTTTGTTTTGCCAGCTGAGGTTTATGGCCAACACTCCCATTGGCAATGAGACATGTCTGGCTTAAGCCTTCTAGGGATTTTATCCACTTCTTGACAGCAACTCTGGTTCCCTGAGACAATCCGATTATTTCCACACTTGGCTTTGCCCAAAATCCATGTGAAAAAAATGAAACTTCACAAAACTTCAGACATCAGACACTGACTCATGTTTCTTCACAAAGCAGTGCTGTCTTCTCTTCAGGTAGCCCTTAATTAGCCATGAAATGCTAGTTGCCGCAAGCAATTCCTCTGCATATGTTTGAAACACAGAGTAGGTCACTACCTACCTCATGGGACTCAGATGACTGGAGAGAACCAAAGCATGCAACATGGAACTGTAACTATGTAACTATCAAATTCTTACTTCAAAGAATTTAGTTTCAGTAAACTTAGCTGCCTTTTTTTTTTTTTTTTTTTTTTTTTTTTTTTTTTTTTTTTTTTTTTTTTTTTTTTTTNTTTTTTTGTGCTTCTGGAGACTCCTACTCCCTCCAAAATTAAACTGGAAAGTAAACAAGCTCCTGTGTGGGGTCAAGACTTACCCACAACTGAACCGGATTTAAAGTTCTGGGCTGCTTTTTTTTTTTTTTGTAAACTTGTATAAATATAGGGTAAACAATGAACTTGTAAGCAGCACCCACTCCAAAGCATGAAAAGGACAAGGCTTCTCTAGGAGACCATTGGAAAATATGATTGAAGCATCAGATCTCTGTGAAGCTACTTCACAGTCAAAACATCCTACTTGTCTCCTTGAACTATCAAACAAGGGGTTTTCAAGTTGGGCTGCAGCTGTGTTGTTGACATACTTTGCAGATATTTTACTTCCTGAAAGATCCATCTTAATTCACACACACACGCACACACACACCATAAAAAAGAAGAAAACAAAACCAGCCCCTCATATGTTACAGTGAAGGCTTCTTGTACTGAACTGTTACCTCAGAAGCTTGCACTGTTAAGAAAACATTCAAGTTTTACCCAGCAGTGTCCACATGCAAACCACCAAAACTGTCACCTCCACAGCAAGCCAAGCAGAACACTGAAAATGAGGTAACACCATTGCTGCCCTTTTGCTGAGAACTGGAGCTTTCTGTAGCTTCACAAATTCCTGCATAAAAGGAACAACGGATACAGCAAAAGAGAGGCAAGGAGCAGAAACAGCATAGCAGAAAAACTCCCCCTGCTCAAATGTTCTCTATTGCTAAATTCAAGCTTAAATAGTCAAAAGAAGTCCTTTTGACTTAACAATAGATCACAGTTAATAGTTTATACATCTGCTAAAGAAGTGGGAGAGCAGGGCTGGATGTATGGAGTGGGGGATAACAGGAGAGTTAGTTAAATCCTCTCCACTTTTCACCAACCCTTAAAGCAAAGGATAATGAGAAACAGCACAAGGTTGCAGATTGAGGGAAAAAGGAGGGGGGTAGGTATGCACAGGAAATTAAATTAATTTCTATGAGTATGAAATGGAATGTGGACAAGAATAAAGTTGCGAATTTTAAGGATTCAAAAGGGCACAGCTAAACTCAATAAGCGTATGAGATATAAGTGACAAGGAAACATAGGAAAGGACACAAAGACAGTGAAAAGTAAAGTTATATTATACTTCTCAGGGCCAAATTTAAAATACCTGAAAACAAAGGTATGCTTTCCAGAGAGAACTTTTGATAGTGATGTAAATGAAAAGTACCATTAAGTAGTTTTAAGTGGAACCATTCAGTAGTTTTACACGGTTGGAAGTTGGTCTTCCCCACCCTAAGTACGCTATGCAATCTCCAGTAGAATTAATTCCAACATACTTACAAGCAGGTTACTGGCCAGAGGACATATCCTAACCCAGTTAGGATAAAAGCTGGACTTAAGTCTCTTCCACTTCATCCTATAACAACTTCTCTCTAGGATTAAGGAGCTCAGTGGAAGCTCCATTCTTCAGAGCTGAATGTTCCTGAGGCCTGAAAGAGCTCACCACCCTTCTTCTCTCCCTTACAAGCTAAGCAGGTTTGCCAGGAGTACCTAGCTGTCCATTTTGCAGCACAGTTATGGAGGAACGCTCACACACAGCAGCAACAAACACCTTCTGGTAGGCAAAGGTGCTGACAGACAGTGCCTCACCCTGAGGAGGCAACGTTCTTGCACAATGGGTGGACCCTCATAGCACTGACCAGGAGTTAAGTCTACTAGCGCAATTTCCCACCTTCTACTGAGCCAACAATCCTAGTCCCATTAATAAACTGGTATCCAGGATCTCTTCCATTTCCTCGTAAATCAGTAGAAAAGTAGAGAATATGCTTAAGAAGGGCCAGTCTGAGTTGCAATCAGGGCACTGACCCGCTAATGGGTCAGTGGGATTACCCTCAGAGTGAAGAATTGTCAGGGTGCTTCAAAAAAAAAAAAAAAAATAAATAAAATAATAAAAGTAAAAAAAAAAAATTACACAGAATACCCAAAGTTATGATACAAACAAAATATGACAGTACACAGTCAATACTGGAAAAAGTTATGAATTTGGAGCAACACAGCTAAACATCTCTGGTCCAGTTTTACTACAGTAGTGAATAATGAACTCCTCTAGATAGGTTTCTATTTGCTTGTTCAAATAACATGCTGCAATTACTCAGGATTGCCCTGAGAAGTCTTTCCTCTGTCAGAAGAGAAAAGGGAACAAGAGAATTATCAAGCTCTCTCCTCTTTTAGCATAGGGAGATACGTTCTTTTTAACTTCTGAAAAAAGAGAGAGGTGATGAATTAGCAATATTCATGCTCTTAGTGCACTTCAGTAATTTATATCTCATATTAGGCACGTGGTATAGCTCAGGAAGTATTTAAAATACTTTAATATGCTACATTATAGAGTAGTATGTTTTGTTAAAGGCAAAGGCTCTAATCCTAGAGCTGAGTATGTGAACAAATGAATAAAGGAGTCAAAGACATGCAAAAAGAGCACATGATAACATGGTATATTTATGCTGCTATCTTTGCATAAAATTGGCATTTCACAGAATCACTGAATGACTAAAGTTGGAAGGGACCTCTAGAGACCATCTAGTCCAACCCCCTGCTCCAGCAGGGACACCCAGAGCACGGGGCACAGGGCGGCATCCAGGCGGGTTTGGAAGATCTCCAGAGAAAGAGACTCCACAGCCTCCCCGGCAGCCTGTGCCAGGGCTCTCTCACCCCCACAGTGAAGAAGTTCTTCCTCACTTGGAGATGGAACTGCCTGTGTTTCAACTTGTACCCATTACCCTTTTTCCTGTTACTGGCCACCACTGAGAAGAATTTGGCCCCATCTTCTTTACATTCTCCCCTCAGATATTTGTACATACTGATCACATCTCCTCTCAATCTTCTCTTCCCCAAGCTAATCAGGCCCAGGTCACTTAGTCTTTCTTCATACGAGAGATGCTCCAGTCCTTTAATCATCTTTGTTGTGCTGCATTTTCAATTGTCCAACTGTTATATTTGAGTCTTTCTTTTAAAAGAAGATCACAGATATCACTCATCCCCTATGTTAATACATTTTACTATTTGTCAGTAAAATGATTGTTATTGTTGATTGTTATAAACATAAAAAATATGAAGATTGTTACCAGTGAAACAACATCATTAACCAAATCCTAAGTAGGACCACTATGCCAAGCATGATCCCATTTTTTGTTTATGTAACTAATTTTGTGCTATCTACAAAGACTAGTTACAAGATTAGTTACAATACACTTAAGACATGGATTTGGGGCTGAGAAGGTAGCCCCAAAAGATTTGACTCAACATGTGCAAAGAAGCAGCAAGCTACTGACAAATTTAAATTCTTCCTAGTATCAGGGAATAGGATAAGTGCTTGCAGGACAGCAGTCAGCTAACTCAAACAACTGATTAACTGACTGCTGACTTGTATGGATGGATGTCACATTTTGAAATGCTTAGCATTTAATTTCTTAGCAAAAAGAAGAAAGGAGGCTAAAAAGGCAAAATGGAGGTGTTATCACAGTTCAGGGATTACGTTTTCCCTTTTGCATCTCTGAACTGCTGAATCTCAAGGCAGTCAGGATTTTTAACAGGCACCTCCCAACCCTGAAGTCAATGACCTGATGCCACCCTGAAGTCAATGACTTGAAAGAAGACAGTAAAAAATCATTGCTAAGTAACTAGATATACTACTTCCCCTTGAGAAAGAGGTTGACATTTTTACTGAAAACATATATAAGAACCCAGCAGGTGATATTCACAGCAGGGAGAAGTAACACCTACAAGCCAGTAAGAAGATGCTCGTCCTCACAGCAACACCACAACTCTGCTATGCCAGGTACTGTGCATTTAAAGGCAAAATTAAAATATGCCTCCCTCCCTCCCCGCCCCCCTCCCAAAATATCAGAGAAAAAAACTGCTCTGCATTTCCACGCACGTATTTGATTTGAACCAATATGTTTCTGCTTGAGTGTATGCACTCAAGCCATGGGATCTTGGATGTGCTTGGGTCCAGCTACAATTTTACACGCACCAAAGCGGTTTTCCCTGTTCTTCAGTTTCTAAGGATCATTTTCTACTAGCCAATCATTTTGAAAAAGCCAAGAAGAGCATCATGCACCTCAGCCATAAGATAAGCTCCTAGAGCTAGCAGAACTACCCACATTTTTATTCTCTCCTGCTTCTGGAGAAAAAAAAAAAAAAAAA
>NW_020455810.1:626028-687604 GCF_003342845.1 Nothoprocta perdicaria
GGAGAAAAAAAAAAAAAAAAAAAAAGAGAGAGATGACTTGATGACTTTGAAATTTCAGCTGAAGAAATACATCCCTCCTTTGAGGGTGAACATACTGCATTTAATCACAACATTCCTCCTGATTAAACACAGAAGCGCATTCAGAACCTATGGCAAAATGGCCATTTTCAAGAAACAATTACTCAGCAGCCACTTCTGCACCTTTGAGCTTAACTTTAATGTTGAAACTTCAGTATTAAACTGCACATATGATCAGAGGGAGAAAAAGGCTAAACTGACTTCTTGCCAAATTAGAAGATATTCTAAGTTCAACTCTGCATTCTGCGTGTGTATCCTACTTTCTGATCCTGATGTAAGCATATCTGGAAAGTCATAAAACTGATACTCAGCAAAAATGTCCAGGTATATGATGATTGTAATGAACGATACAGAATGTACAGTAGGAAAAAACGAGTCTTTTGGGGGAGATTATGGGGAGGGGAAGGGGGCTTGTTTCAGGTGTGGCTGTTCCCTCGCCCCCCCCCCCTCCCGAAAGAGAAATCTTGAGGAATCTTTCCATCAAAAGTTACGGTATATCAATACTAAAAAACAAAACAAACAAACACACCTTGTGCAGAAGATCTAAAATACTCCTTACAGCTAAGGAATTTATAGGACTTAGTGATTGGAGGGAGAAAAAAAAATGTTATTGATCTAGTAACGCCATATATCCAAAGGGAAATTTTATAACATCTTGCTTTGATTAAGCAAATATCTTTTGATTAAAATTAGTAAAAGGTGTATTGTCACAAGCAGAGTCTCTGCATTTATTTCTCATGCATGCTATGATGACTGTTAAAAAAATATATAATACTTCTAATATTGACACTTTATCATTGAGTTCTTAAATGAATAAACAGATTTTTATAATTTTGAGTTTAGGATAACCATAACAGGTACACAAACTACATATTTATATTGAAGTTATTAGTGCACTTGCTAGTTTTCAGTAGTACACACTTAATGGGATACTGCAGTTCTGAATATACGCTTGATGTTCTAAATTCATTAGTTCAAATGTTTAATTTTATAATTCTTGATGCAAAGCCAAATTTTAAACAGTATCTCTAATTTCCTATAAAGCTTATGGCTTTCACATCAATGATCTTTTCATTAGAGGTCAAGAAAAAAAGTTTTCATTAGATTAAAAAGAAAAATGATACTTTATGATATCGATAGCATCATAGGCACACATATTCTGTTACACTGATGTCCCCACAATCTTCAGATTGATTCCCAATCAATTCTTAATATAAAGAACATAAGTGGCAGTAATAATGAAACTCTGCTTGTCACACTCTCTCAGGGATGTGTCTGGTCTAAAATCAACTGTTTCTGGGCTATCTGAAACATCAGCAATGCCATGGAGGTGCAAGGGCAATAAACAGAGTGCTTAACTTGCCTTAATTAAAATAACAGATAGATATCTTGGCACTCAGACTCAACTCTGTTATGACTTCGGTTTAAGTCATAACAGTGAAACAGAAAGTGCCCCCTTCTTACATCTTTGAAAAAAAGAAAGGATGGCAAGTCTTTTAAAGGAAACATTTGGCCTCAATCTGCAGAAAGGACAGCTAATTTTGCACAATTTACTCAGTATTTCACTTTTCTCAATGATACTAAGCTCCCCTCTGTGGAATCCCCCCTGCCAAGGAATAACATTGGAGATCTCAAAAAACTCAGCTCTGCCCGAGCCCTCCCAACACTTGACAAGCTTGGAGATAGGCTGCTTGCTCTAGGGCCTTCTCTTCCGAAAAACTGGAATTTGGGATTCCTTCGCTGCAGGCCCAGAGCCTGGGCAACACCAAAGCGGGGAAAAGCTTTGGCGGCCAGGGATGAGAATTTTTACTACTTAGCTGACCACACAAGTTTAAAACTAACAAAACTATCTGCTTAAAGTAAACTTGCAATCATATAGGTTAGGAGAGACTGTATGGATTACATGGCAAGATTAAGGGAAAGCTTCCAATAGGTTCCTGCATGTTCTTATGGCTGCTCACTGCAGGCCTAGCTCCTGGGAGACAATTACCTGAAGAACTAATTATGAGGATAAATGCTGCCTATTTTTTGAGCCTTTATAGTGAATGGGCAGGCAACCAAGATTTTATATGCTCAAGTAAGAAGTCAAAATAATCCAACACTGACTTTTTGGAAAATATGACATTTTCCAAGCAGCTTGCGTTCCCAGAATCCTGAATGCAGGCATCCACAATCTATGCAAAACAGGGCTGTGGCCGATGCTTAAATTCTCTTGTTAAATCTCTCTCGTTTTATAGCTAATCACATTTTTATAACAGGCATGAAGCACTCTACAAGGCCCTTGCTGAGCTGTTCCTGTAAATCAAAACCTTATTCCATCGTTCTGCTTGCTGGCAGTGGAGCAAGGTTACTTTTACCATTTATGGTTGTAAAACCCATCCAGCTTTTTCCCCCTTCAGTTGCAGCTTTTTTTTTTTTTTTTTTTTTTTTTTTTCTCCTTTCCACTATTCTTTCCTCCTCTGTCTTTCTCCAAGAGAAACAGATTCCAAGCTCAGCTAAACTCAGCTGAGCTAAGCTCAGCTCAGCTCTTCCATGACGCTTACAACCACAGGAAGATACCAACCATACAACACAAACATTAACACAGTATTTAGGTCAGAAACCTCCTTCTCAGCTAAGTTGCATGAAGCAACACAAAGCCACACGTGAACAGCAACAGCTTGAAAGCTCTTTGCAGCAAGTTATCACTATGTGCCCCTTACAGATAAAAGGGCCATAAAATAAGACCCAGGTGAGACTGGAGGCTCAGATTCATAGTTTATCAAAAGACATAAATGTGTCCTGGTATATAGGGCACCTAAACTGAAACCATCTCATGAAATTATATAACATGACCTCATAATGAATCTTCAGTCTTTATTTTTGCCGAATCTGGTTCTGTTCCTTGCCTCTCCAGCTCAGAGCTGCAGCATTCTCCCACTAAAATCAGAGACAAAAGGGTCAGTCACTGCCCTTTCACCATCCTAAGCATCAACTTGGCTCTAGAAGAAACTTCTGCATGAAACAACAGCATATATAAGGAAACTCTCAAGTCTTCACCTGGAAAGAAGTCCTGCCCATATTGCACATGAGAGCAGTCAGTATATACACAAGTCGTAACTGGGATGCTACCACAAAGGAACTTGTCCAGGTATTAAAACAAAACAACTGTTCTGTTTAAAAATCAAGTTCTCTGATCTGCCTTATCCAGCCAATTTGAAATCTACAGTGCCCCACAGAGGTATGGATAGATTATATGGACTGAATTCAATCTATCTGAATACTGATAACGGCCTCTTCTTCCACAGCACTTTACAAATGATAGGCTATCATTTATACTTTGTAGTTCAAAAGAAATTTAAGTATAGCTCATTCCCAAGTTTAATTTGTCCATTCATCTCAGCATGATTCTGGCTGAACCTCTGCAAAATCAAGGTTGAAAAGTTGGTGACCTTTTAAGTACACTCACAGAACGCAGCTTTCCAAGCCAACTCTTCTCATATTATCTGTACGCCTCAAGACAACAAATCAGTTTGGAAGCCCACATTAATCCAGTCTTTTGACTCAGTAGAAATCTGAAAGCAATCACTAAAAATGATGCAGCTACCTGGTTATGAAAGGGGTTTGATTTTTTCCCTCCTGGAAGCATGCCCTAAATAATGTTATTCATTTAGGTGTTTGATTTTGTGCCTAATTTATTGTACATATTCTACACAGATGTGGGAATAACAAAGTGTAGTTACTAATTCCCACCTGGAAAAACCTACACTGATGGTTGCACATTGATGACTCATTCTTGATTTCACTCCTTGCACTTTAGCAGATTTCCTGAACAGAACAGGATCAAAGGAAACCTTTTTGCAAGGTAACAGGCCTTAATGGACAGAGTGTCAACATGAGCTGCTCAGAATATCTTTGCATCCTTCACTCTTGGTACAGGGTGACAGAACTGAAGTGCATGAAGTAAGAGCAGGGTGCTGGGAGTATCAAAAGAGCAGATTCCCATGGAGGAAAAGACTTAGAGGATATCAGGTTGCAAAAATAGTTCTTAGTGGTTCTTTTCCAGATCTCAGGAGAGTACAGCGTCTCAGGAGATGAAGCTCAAAACAAACTCACTCAGGGGTTTGCATCTGGTAAGTCCTTCTCAAAAAACTAACTGCTTATGAGACTCACATGCAAGGCTTTTTGTAGAAACACTCCTTCGCACAAGGAGTTCAACTTTAGCTGTTCTAAACCATACACATAAGTTTTGCTGTGTGCACTATCCCTTTTTCTACACATCACATCCATGAATGGTGCTTGACTACTGTATCCTTGGGAAGTTGTGTGGCTTAACTGAAAGCTAAGAGAACTCTGCCAGTCTACAGATTTGGTTTCAATATTCATTTAGAATTACAACCTCATGCCATTGAAATGTGAAAGTCTGTATATTTTTCACATAGCGAGAATCAATTTTCAACATTTGGGAAAATTCATCTCAGTAACAGATCAAGTGAAAACAATAAGATGGGGTAATGTCAAATTATTGCACTTTTCTTTGAAATCATCTTTAAAAGCTTGAAACCATTTCTCTGGACAGCTGTTAATTGAAAATTTTGTAAACCCTAAAGCACACCTACTGATCCATTAGCAATTCTACTTACGTGTGCTCCTTCTCTATTATCACTTTAGTTTTTTTCTTCTTGCTTAATTCTCACTATTAACACAGATGAGTAATTCAACTAGAGTCATCTCCTGATGTCTCAGAAGTCTTCACAGTTGCTTTATTTACTTTCCTGCATGGAAGAAAAGGTAGACGATCACCTCTCTATAGCACAAAAACTTGTTTCAGGCAACCTCATTTCTAGAGATCTTGCACTTTCTGGTAAGAACCTTCAACAGAGCAATCCTCTCTCCTGCTTAAGATAACAAGCTGCAGCTGAATGCCTTAGGAGTATTCAGCAACAAGGGAGAGAGGGAACACGCTGCAGCCTTCCAGCTCAGCAGACCTCGATCCCAAAGGCAAACCAAATCAAACATGGCTTGTTTGCTCATCAAAAACAGAGGTCAAATTGCAATCTCAGTAAGACGAATAAATATCTGAAGTAATGATATGAAGTCCATGGAGTTACTCTGCATTTGCACACAAATGTAACCGAAATCAACTTAAAAGACTAGCTTGTTACATTTCAAGTTGTTTAAAACACAGCTGACATCACAGCGTATTGCAGTAGCTGAGTGATTTGAAGAAAACTCTATTTGGATGTGGGGTTTTTTGAGCAAAGAGAACAGAAGGTTAGATTCAAATCCTACTGTCAACATAGCTAGGGTCAGCATTAATATATTCTGCTCTTATGTAATGAGTTGTCAGATCTCAGCTACACCGCTGTCCCATTTTCTCCTGGGAGGAAGGATAAATTGGTCAATGAAGTTCCTTCCCCCCCCCCCCCAAAAAAAAAAAGCCTTCAAAAGTAGAAACATCTGCTGTGTTCATTAGTCATTATTTGGCTCAAGTTCAGTACTAGGGCAGACTACACTCTAGCTTCTTTCTCCTACTCATAGAGGTCACAGCAAACAGGATCCTAGGTTTATGGAAAGGATAGTGAACTGGAGGGAGAATAAAGCAATTACCTGAGACTTCCCAGTATAGGAGCAGGTTTAAGATGTCCATGAAGCTTACACATAGATTTTATTTCCTGTTTATTCACAACAGCATAAGAATGTATTCACACGTGATAATCTGATGACCGGTCACAGTCGCAGATCACAAAGCAGACAGATTCAAGTAGCTAGAAACCTTTACATGTGGCATACAAGAAAGACAGATCACATTCTTTTTAAAAGGTACGTTAAGAGCTACCTCAATAAGCATATAACATTTTGCAAACATAATAGTGCTGCAGAAACCATGTGACATGAATTAGTCTAGAGCAAAGCTGAAAGCATAATTCAGATGCCTGAAGCTCAGATGCCTGGTTTAGCTTTACCTATTGCCATAAGGTCTGAAGCTAACAGTGTTGGGATGGTTTTTATTTTTTCGCCATTTAAAAATACCGGTGAGTGTGTAAAGGCAAGCACCTAAGAGTCAGAAAGCAAACATGAATGCTTTGTTAATGTGTCTCCCTTTCTCCTTTGTGCGTCTATGATACAGTGCTCATTCACAAAAGAAAATGCTGTTTTCCTCGCATTTGCCATCCTAGCAGGAAGCCTGCCCATGGCAAGCACAAGGCACATGGCCCCAAGAGGACTGTGCAAAACTATTAATAGGTTGCTGAATTGGCTGATCCACAAGATCCACAAGAGGCATTTGGTGTTGGAACAGTCAGGATTACAACGCTAAAGTCTAGATGGCCCCCAAAGTCCAAAAAGCTGTGGACCACCCTTTTAAATGTATGCAAAATGAGCAGTCACGCATAAGGCAAAACTTAGGGTGCTTAAACCTTATGACACTTAATATCAAAATAACACACTGTTACAAGGTCCTGTGGACCACTGCTAAGAAGTTTCAGGCATCTACCTGGGGAGTCCTTGTGTGCAACCCACCTCAACACCAACCCTTCTACAAGCAGACCCCAAATTGCACACTTCCCATTTTCAGGGTGCCTGATACCTAGTCTAATTTCCACAAACTGGGGCCACTAGAATCTATGCTTCAAGCACAAATTGTTTTTCACTGAAAAACAACTCTGTATGTCTCAAAATGATCACTCAAAGCTTGTTTTGCTTTGACTCTACCCAGAGTTTTCTTAATGCATCAGTAAAATAGACAAAGGTCATTGCATCCCAACTATGCTCTGAGGAGTACAACTAAGCAATGATACCACAGTCAGAATGACAACAGCAACAACACTACCACCACAAACAGGCCCACAGCAGCTCACGGTGTGATGAGCACCTCCTGGTCTTTGCACTGGTAGAGGAAAGAGACCTCTGAAATGCAGACTGTTAGAGAATGTAGGCATGCCAAGAGTAAGTTAGGTATATGAATCATGTATAGCCTTACGTGGCATATGTTTTCATACTTAAAAAAAAAAAAAAATCCAGCCTGAAGAAGTTTTACATTGTGGTCTTGCAGTGTTTCAACAGACCCACTACACAAAGCTCTGCTATTTAACCAAATAGGTAATTCCATTACCGTAGATGCTACATAGCATGTTGGAGGGCAACAGTCTGGCACGAGAGCGCATGAGGGAGGTTCATGGATATTTACAGCTAAGCACTGTAAATGAGACACTAAGCAGCCCCTGTCTATTTTGGAGGATTTCCACCCTCTGCTGCTCTTTCTGAGCATCTTCTTATTTATTCTATCTACATTTTATTTCCCCCTTCAGGGAATAAATGTTCTTTCCTAGGTTTGCCCATGCTCTTTCATAGACGGCTACAAAACACCAGTGTACTCCTCTTCCTCCTCCAGTGCTTGCCCCTAGCTCCTAGGATTAGGAGGTTTGGAGCTTGTTCTCCTTTCTCAGCCTAGCACACAGCATCTCTGCAAGCAGTGAAGGGGTGTCACCAGGGACCTAGGACATCATTTCTTGATGAGTACCTGCAGAAATGATCCCAAGTTACATTCACCATGACACCTAGAGCTTAGCATTTAAAATCTTAATAAGACTCTCCAAAGACACAGAAACGGAATCTTCCATGTTTTCTGCTGTTGGGGTCTTAAAAAAAATAAGCAAACATAAAACCCAAAAACCTCAGAACAGACATGCCAAAAATAATTTTTTGACAGATACTACCCTAATTCCAAGCCAGGAATTCATTCTTCACAGCTATAGAAATAAATGATAAATAATAAACAAAAGATTTCAATATGATGATAAAATAGTCTTCCAGGTCAGTTACCTAAGAAATAGCTAATCTGCTATGATGAAAAAGGCTTATAAAAACCCACCCAAAAATACCTACGAATCAACAGCTCATACCACAAGCAAACAAAAATGCGATGCAACTCAACTTCTTTATTATGCTTATGTTTATAATGTCATACAGGTTATCCTCATGGCTTAGCTGATTCAATATTTTTATTTAAAAAAATGCTACTTACAGAAGATTTTTTAAATGATTTCATCTGTTACGCTAAGCCTACAGCCTTATCAGTTTACCAAGAATAATGATATGTTTTGGAAAAAAAGCTACTGTAAGATAGCAACCATTATTAAAAAAAAAAAAAAAAAAAAAAAAAAAAGGATGACCTGGAGACCTACAGGCTGATCAACCTCACTTTAGTCCCTGGCAAACTCAGATAGCAAGTTCTCTTTAGCACATTTCTGGACATTGAAAAAAGAAAATAGAAAACACTCAGCATTGATTTACCAAGGTAAAATGAATCCATCTTGGTGCCTTCTGGGTTTGAATGCCTGCATTTTTGAGGGAGATGGCGGGGAGAGAGGGAAAGCGGGAAGAGAGAGGAGTGGAGGCCACTTACTTCAGCAGCTCTTAACTTCATCTCCCATAATTATCTTAGATTCAAGTTCTAACATTAATGTCTGGATGGACATCAGTTGACTGCCATGAGTTCAGCAGAGGCCACTTAAGACATCTGGCAGCTGGAGCACTTGCCCCACGAGGAGAGGCTGAGGAATCAAAGCTTGTTCAGCCTGGAAAAGAGACGGTTCTGTGGGGATCTTTGTGGATGACAAGATGACCATGAGGCAGCAGTGTGCCCTGGTGGCCAAGAAGGCCAACGGGATCCTGGGGTGCATTAAGAAGAGCGTCTCCAGCAGGTCGAGGGAGGTGATCGTCCCCCTCTACACAGCCCTGGTAAGGTCACATCTGGAGTACTGTGCCCAGTTCTGGGTTCCCCAGTACAAGAGGGATGTGGAGCTGCTGGAGAGAGTCCAGCACAGGGCTACAAGGATGATCAGGGGCCTGGAACATCTGCCCTATGAGCAAAGGCTGAGAGAGCTGGGCCTGTTCAGCCTGGAGAAGAGGAGGCTGAGGGGGGACCTGATCTGTGTCTATAAATACATCAAGGGAGGCAGTGAGGAGGAGGGGGAGGCCTCTTTTCAGTGGTGGCCAGCAACAGGACTAGGGGAAAGAGCCACAAGCTGAGGCACCAAAAGTTCCACAGGAACTTAAGGAAACACTTCTTGATAGTGAGGGTGACAGAGCCCTGAAGCAGGCTGCCCAGAGAGGTTGTGGAGTCTCCTTTGCAGATCTTTAAAACTCGCTTGGACGCAGCCCTGTGCCATGTGCTCTAGGGGGTTGTACTAGATGACCTCTGAGGTCCCTTCCAACCTTAAGCATTCTATGATTCTATGATTGAGCAGCAGCCTGACAGTGCCTATGAGGAGGTCAYCAAGAAGACAGATTCAGGCTCCTTAGGAGTACATGGTGAGAGAATGAGGAGCTAGAAGGCACCCATCTAAAGGGGACAGCGTACAAAGGGAGATACTTTTAGGAGGAAAAGAAGGTTGCCCAGAAAGGTTATTCAGCTTCTGTCCTTCTTTGATGGAACATAAGTATAAATCCTCACATCTACTACCAAGATGGTCCCTAAAAGCAGGCATGCAATTTAAAATGCAGAATACATTGAGGTCAATCTCAAGAGAAACCTGTATATTCAATCCAGAAAAAAACTGTACATTCAATCTTAATACTTAACATGCTGAAAGGAAAGCATTTGCTCCCTTGTGGGAGCAAGCTTCTCCTTGGAAGTAAGTTCAACACACCAGAACTTTAATTACTTTAACTTTTCTTCCTATGATCAGATATGCACTTGTAAGAACTTTTTTTTAAAATTTTTTTCTCCCTTTTTTTTTTTTAATACTTTAAATATGCACAGTCTCGTGTGGTGTCCAGCAGTATATTTGGGCCTACCTCCATTCTTTCTTCCATACCAAGATGACTGAAATCCCACCTAAGTGCTGCAGTACATGGAATTCATTCATTACAAAGGCATTCACCCCTTGTGATACACGATGGACCACATATAGATCTGAGAACGGAAATACCTTTAAAAAAGCCCCATGGTGTTAGAAAGTGCAGCACTGGAAGAACTAAGCTATTCCACCCAAGTTTATTTTGGCACATTTTCAGCCCTTTAGTCTATCCTTGCCTTGTTTTCACACACAAGACTTGGAACAACTCCATTTATCAAGTCTACCTAGATGGAGTATTAGGTTGGCCTCTAAAATAAGAGAGGGAGGAAAAGAGTAATGCAATTCAATACTGTTAACAATTTTCTCACTATAGTTCTATGCATGCAGTACAAAAGTAGAAGGTAGACAGGAAAAGAAATTGTAATCTGAAGACTCAAAACTACTTTCAAACCATGTCACTTGAGGTGCTAAGGCAATGTTGGCTAAATATGAAGATTTATTCGAGGGAAGGTGGGGAGGGAAGGAAGAGAGGAAATTGTCTACAAAATAAAAATAATACCTGTGAATAATTTTCCAGGCTAGTCTAGAAAATATGTTTATCTTCCACATTTAAAGGCTTCGTTTCAACTGACCAGGACAGACATATTTGCTAACATCGCTGAAGACCTTCCAGGCATGCATACTTTTTTCTACTAATGGATAACAGCATCTATGCTCTAATAGGAAAATAAAATAATTCTGTGTGTCAGGCAAAAACTACAATGATTTAACCCTTCACTTTACAACCTTTCAGTTTTATAGTTTTTATCCCTTTTTAGAAGGCATATGCTTGTCTTGCATACTCCCAGGAAATGCTTGCCAAACACAGTCAGGCGGGAATCTGTTTATGTTAAAACTCTCCCAGCTGCAGTAAAAGAAAAGCGTTAATAGCTAAATGAGAAAAGGAAAAAATAAAAATTAAAAAAGAGAATTTAAATATGAATTTGCTAACCACCATCACTGATTGAATCTTGAAAATCAGAAGTGAAATCCCCATTCTATTTTAGAATTCAATTTTGACAAAATTCAGCTTTCATTTTATTCATGGATATGTCAGTAAAGCACAATCAAGTTGTCATGAAGAGTTATAATCTATTAACTTTTATTAACTGATTAATTTAAAAATATATCACTCAAAGTTACACAGTCTCTTTTTACTAGAGGCTGACCTTGACTTCCGCATGGCAGCCTAGTTGGCAGGCACTCATGCTTGCAACAAGCAAGTGCTAGAACAGAAAAGCACGGGGCAGCATCGCCCACTGACATGGACTTTTACCATCTTACAAATTCTCTCTGCTAATGATCTTGTCTTACAATAACTTCTGCTTTTTATGCTCACAAACCTCCAGCAAGAAACTCCGTTCATATGATCATGCAGATCCTAAAGCAGCTGGGACAATGCTATTGGACAAATGTTATGTACTGCTGTAGGACGTCACCCTTGTTACTCTATTTTCTCCTGCTACACAGTCAGATTCTCAAATATAGTCCATGATCATACAAAGTCTTTTGTTCCAAGCATTTGCTATATACAATAGGTGAAGCCAAATCCCTTCTTCCTTTGGCCATGCCCTCAAAGAGTTCCAGGCTGAGGCAATCTTCATATCTATTTTTTCAAATTAGAAACAACTTTACTGACTGTAGGACACGACACAGAGTAGACAGATAAGTCATTAAGGTTAAGTTTTACAGTAGTGAATGTTAAACTCTCCTTTTTTACAGGGTGTTAAAGTTTGTCTTCAATAATAAATGACAACTTCAAAGGCTGAGTTATAAATAAATAAATAAATAAATAAATAGAGTGCCATGACTCTCCCCCAAACACCTTTATTTCTAGCAGAGGCCTCCTTACATCAGAAGTTTCTAGCTAATTTGGAAATGTCGGAGACCCAACAAACTCAGACTTTTTAAGTGTCAATGGTAACAAAGAAAAGCAAGCCTATTGTCAACAGGCTTAAATTCACACTGGATTCTGTACTCCAGAGAAGTACTCCGGAGAAAAAAAAATAAGGTCTACACATCAACAAGTTTACATTCACAGTACGTTACTTCAGCCCTATTAACTGTTTTGGCAAGCAGTCACCAAGACGTTTAAACAGTAATTTTTATACTCTTCCAGCCTCTTTCAGGTCTACATGCATAATCTTTCACTGTATTCTTGATTAATGACTTCTGAATTTCACCAGTAACCAGAATTGACACATTTGGTAGGAAAGCCGTTAGAAGCTGTTTGCCTATCAGTAGAAGTTAGTCAAATGGGAGTTCTACAAAGATTAAACTCAGGGAAGAGACTGATAATTTGCCACAGAGGGGAAAAAAAAAAAAAAAAAAACACACCACTGGTAGCTTCCCAACATAGGAGCCCTTCTGGAACAACTTAACTGTTTTTCTCTTCAGGTTTTGACTGGAGCAATAGGGCGAAGGAACAAAGCCTGGGCAACAGAAAACACTAGAGGACTGCAATCAGATGCACAGGGCAGATGGGCCATGTGCACCTCCAGAACTCATCTATTCCAGCTGTGGCCACTTGCAAAGCTTTCCCTCAGAACAAGGATGAAGCCATTTACTTTACATTTTTATTTCTCAAAACAGTTTAAACAAGCTTTTAAGTTATCACAGGCAGCAGTTTAACTGACTTTTTTTAAAATTAATAAACTTCAGAACCAACAGCAGCTAAGTCACGGTGATCACTGAGGACATTCTGTATTAGGTTCACAATCTAAAACTTTCAGAAGTAAACAGATTACAGAGTAAAGTGCTTTCTGACTGCCTTGTTAAAGTATTCTTCTCAATAATTATATAACAAGGGCTATCAATCTATTGATATTATCAGAGGAAATCATCAAAATCAAAATCCTACAATTCAAGAAATAAAAATACTTATTCTGGATGAAATGCATGTAATTGCACCTTGCAATTGTACAAAGATCTGTTTTCAACCTGGTGCTCCCTGAGGCAGCCACTCACTCATTTCATCCAACAGCAACTGAGTTGGCTGTAGTCATTTGGTGTTTCAAGAAAGCCATGAGCAAACACTTGTTGCTTCTGCTTTACCAATGCACTATTAACTTGTCATGCCAGTTGAGTGAAAATTGGCTCGAAAGTCTTCAAGAGACACTGATTTCTCATGCTTGCCATCCCAAACACAGCACGGAGGAAGGGGACAGTAGGATAACACTGAGCAATATCCTTAACTAAACCCTCTCAACCAAGAATAACAGAAAGTAGGTCTGCAATGCAGCTCTTGCACAATGTCCAAAAACCAAATCCTACAGAGGTCCGTCCAGCCTCAATTAACATGCTTTGACTACATTACATAAAGTGAACACACAGCTCTGAGGGCTCCAGGGAAACTGGTGACTCATTTGTCCTTAATCCTGCAAAGATAAACTGCCAAGAATGCCCCATGTTTCTACAGTTAACCAAGGTTTTGCACAGTCATTTGTCTAGCTCTCATTAAAAAAAGCTTAAGATCTTCAGGTTCAGCTGCTCCAGCCTAGGGCAGCAATGCAATAGGAGGAGGCTGCGAATACCAGTGGCTTCTGACTCCCACACAACCAATGGTCCCTCTCACTCTCTGCTTGCAAACGTCAGTGCAGCCATACTTTATACATCCTTGGAGAGGATTAATTTAATTTTGATTTCCTCGCTGTGTTTGCTTTGGAGGTTTTCAGCTCAAGCAATATATGTGACAAAAATCTGGCAGCAAGGAACCTGTAATATAATGAATATCATTTCAGTCTGATCAGCATTTTCAGGAAAACAACGAGCTGGCAGTGAGGATAGCTTCATCTCACACTCTGAAAGCAGACTAGTGCAGGAATAAGGAATGGCAACACATTTCCAGGAGACACTTAGAAGGAATGGGGTCTGATATCACCCAGGTAATCAAAGGAATACCGGTCCCAGCAAAAAAATGGGTCAATTATGAAAAAGAGAAGAAGCAAGCACAGAGCTCTTTAATCAGAGGGTTTCTCATCACCCAGTGGGAATCACCATATTAGTTACTACTATCTTGCAGAGCTTGCTAACCTATGGTAAAACCAAAGCACTGCAAAGAGATATAAGTAGACACAGGAAAGCAGACACAAATAGGGCAGATGTTGCTGAGCTGGTTGGCACGTTTGAGCAGCACAATGAAGAAACTTTCTACATGCTTTTTTTTCAATGAGAAAATTAGGAAGTCAATGCTGAACTATATAGCTTTCAATGAGAACTTGAGACAAGCACTACACATTTCAATCTCAGCTTCAATTTAGTCCAACAGTTCTTCAAGAAGAGTAGATTATAGCAGCTGTAATACTGGGTCTGTAACTGTTCCGTGCACACTGGAAAGCAACTTCTGCAGTCCAAGCAAACACGAACACTTTCTCTTTAATTCATCCATGCCATTTTTCATAGCCAAAATGCATTTGTTTAACTGATTAAAATGGTAAGAAAGTGGGTTTTGGCAAATACCTGAGCACTTAAAAGGCTGGAAGAGCGTGAATGTTTCCTCATTCTGCAGCAGGCCATCCATATGGGCAGGCATGCATCTGAGACAGAGTTCAAGTGTTTACACCTGCAGTCACTAGTTTCAGCCAATTCATAAAAAAAATCTCTTCTTGCCTGGAAGAAAACAATCTAACCCTCTGGATACAGACCTTGTTTCTAGGAAATCCCAGTGCGTAACTAAAGATTCTCCAAAGAGCACAAACTCAAAATTATTCAAGACCACAGCTTTTGTACCAATAGGCTACTAGTCCACTAGCATTTCGCGATCTTCCCTGTCACCTCCAACTTGTAAAATCCCTTTCACTAATCTGATATTAGTTCATGAAGTCTTCAAATCTTTCTGTAGGGAGATACAATTAAATGCACAAAGCTTTACTTTTAAACTCCAGTCCACCACTTCGGTTATCTTTCAGCATCACTGCTTTCTTTTCCCAGTCTAACTCCGAAGTGATTTGTCTTTAAGTTATTGCACTCTTCCTTCCCCAAAATAAAATTCAAAATACCTGAAGAAGAAGAAAAATAATCAAACAAATAAGCAAAGAAAAATAAACAAAGAAATAAAAAGACTTTCAGACTCACTAGCCACAAGTTGGGTTGCACTGTTAAGTATGCCTGTTCCATCCAGTTTCCAAAATTAAACACAAGGACTTGAGTTACCAGATTCAACCATAGGGTCAGCAGAAGTTCACACACACTTCACTAAGAGAGCAAAAGCACAAATGAGAGACAGCCTAAGAGCATGCACACAACTAAAAGAACATAAGCAATTACTAACCAGTGTTTAATTTTTAAACAGTTTTTCAACCAAGCCCAATCCAATTCTCAAATGCTGAGCATCAAACAATATATTTCAATGCCTGTAGGGTAAATATAAAAATATTTTAAAAATTATTTTACATATATATACACAACAAGGATGCACACACATGCACACACACACTTTTATATATATATTATATATATTTTATATATATATTTAATATACATATATATAAAAATATATATTACATTTATATATATTTATATATATTTATATACTTATATATATTTAATATCTATGATTAAAATATATATTTTATATATATACTATATAATATATATATAAAAGTGTGCGTGTCCGTGCATGTGTGTGTGTGTGTGTATATATATATATATATATATAAAAAATCAACATATTTGTTGTGAATACCCGGATCTAAAGAGTATCGTAGTATAGGGGAGTAAGAAGATAGGATTCAGCAGATGGTAGGACACAATTAACATACATCTGGATTTCCCTGGCCCTAATCTGAAAGTCTACATTTCTCTCTCAAGGAGAAAAAGAAATGGCTAGTTTTCTACTACTTCAGATGCAGCACAGTAACAGCTCTGACCAGCATACCTGAGGCTTCAGATGATGAGCTAATCTGCACATGTGCATCAAGATGAACACATCTGAAACATTTGACCAGGTGAGCAGAGGCTTCGTGCCACACATGGAATTCTGCCTAGGATGCCCAGATAAATGGGGAGTTGCTACATTTGGATCAAGTTAATAGGCGAATGAATGTCCAAGTTGAGCCATTATGAAACAGAAATGGAAAATAACATATTGGGGGTTAGGTACTGGTTAGGTACAGGGTGCTCTTACCCTGAGCAGAGTGAAGTTGCTCACAAAACACCACAATGCTGGGCAAGAAGAAAACCACAGGCCAAGGAGAAACAAATTACTTCAGTTCATATCTGAGCCACTACTCATTAAAACAGACTCGGGCAGAACAAAATTATTGTTATTTGTTTTCAAAAAGCAATCAAGGCAACACAGTCTTTCTAACCTTATAGATGCACGTGTACTGCAGACTGCTGCAATACAGTGCAAGAGGCAAAGACTTACAAAGCATTCTTGGTTGAGCATCCTCCTATGCCAACTTTCTTGAAAAGTCCTGCACAAACAGGAAGGGCTGAAGCTCATATAGATTTTGAATGTATTTCTTCGCAAATCAATGAATATGGACATAAATAAAAACAATCAAATATGTAAGTATCACCTACAAGTCATCTACTACAGAATAGTGCATTGAGAGACAGACCAGAACCATTGACAATAGAAGTAGCTTATTACATTTCATAAAAAAGCGACATTGGTCCTTGGACTGAAAGCAGCTGATAATCACACCGTAGACTTTTGTTTAAGCCTCAGCTATTCCCTTTCTGTAGAAATTCTGGGATTTATTTAATGTTTGAATGCAAGTTTTAGGAATAGCTTTTTGACCTGCTATGACCTGACACGATATATCCGTTTTCCCAGATGTGACCAAATTTCACAAGAGATTCACCAGTTTTATATTTGTTATGTATTTGTTATATTGGTGGATCAACCATCCAGCACAAGACACTTGTTTCTCAGTCCAGAACTGGTTAACTATTCAGACAAAAAGCACAATCCCTATGAAGGGGCACAAAGGAAACACCTCATCCTTTTTGCACTACTGAGGTTACTTAGTTTATAAGCACAGTATATATAACATTGAGCAACATAAAGTAGGATACATAAGTTTGGTCACTAACCCTTCTAACCATTTTCTTGTCTTTTATGATTTTGCAAAAAATATTTTCTCTTTTACTCATTTCTTTTATTTTACTAACTTTACTATTAGCAATTCCCAACTATATTCTTTTCTCGACTAGTCAGGCCAGTATTTTAGTTGTTATTTTGTAATTATTTTCTCCTGAACAGTAGTGAATATTACGTATTTTAATAGGATTGCTCTGCAAATCAGAGCCGATAATGGTTAAACACCAATACCTCCTGGTCACCCCCTTGGGAAAAATAATTTTTAAAAGACTACTATCATCATAGTAACATAGAAAGATCAGCTAAAAATAACAGTAGCAAAGAATTAATATTTTCTGTGCATATCAGGCTTATTTCTTCTTTAATTATACACAAATGCATGCTCTAAACAAAAGCTCTCTGTACAAAATTAAGAAACCAATACATGAAAACACTAGAACTTTCATGGCATCAAGTCATGCAACTGGTACAATCTGAAGCCAAGAATTGAGTGGTAGTGTTGTTACTCTGCTTCAGGTGCAGTTTATTTGGGGATCACATTTTCTTAGCACAGCACAGCAAAATGACTAGATATAAAATGCTGTGAGAATCAAATTTCACAACTAGAAACCAATAGAAATGATCATAACTGAATTTCAAAAGAAACAAGCACATTCCTCAATAATCCAATGCAAAAAAACAAAAAAAAAAAAAAAAAAAAAAAAAAAAGAGAGAGATTCCTCTAAAGAAATCTCTCTCCCTAAAATACATTTGCCTAGTCTCACAAACCAAGAGTGCCAAGTGCCACCTATTGATGTCAGCACTTTTAACTAGAAGCAGACTGAGCTGTAGCCGAAGGAGGCTCCTGCCAAAGTCAGGGACATCAGCTGCATGCTCTGAAATGCAGCAAGAACCTTCCAAACACAAGTGCAAGGCAGGATGTAAAGCATGCAGTACAACTCCATCAGAGATATATGGGTATTAAAAACAAACAAACAAAAAAACTCGTAAAGTTAACACTGCTGGAATGGCAAAGAGACTCTACTTCAAGATGAAATCAGACTGGACTACAATTTTGCCTCATCTTACAAACAATGACTACAGTGGTGCCGTGCCAAAAGCACAAGGGTCACTGGCAAAGAGCACGGTGATTTCAGAGCACAGAGTCCAAGCTAATGGTCTCTCTCAGCTCACAACAAAATGTGCCAAGTAAACACCAAGCTGGAGCCCACTAAGGACAGCCCACTTACACTTCTGTCATTTAGGCCACATTTGGTTTTGATCTTGGAGACTATTATAACAGTTCATTTTTGTGCCAAGTACACAACTGTTTTCTTCTATCACACACAAAAAAATCTTTACTTAAACCATTAAAATAGCAATTATTCTTTGACGTTCAAGGGACAAGTTCTCCATCCATCACTACAGCCCAAGACAAAAGCAAGACATAAATATGAGAGCAAGGATGGAGCTGGATAGCTGCTGAACGCACAGCAGGCACGCCGCCACCACCTCTGGCCAACTACAGCCACAGCAAATGTGTAAGCTGTTAAGCACCAGATTATACCCATGTTCAGAACTTCTGCTGCTATTTCTAGCCTAGTCAGCTTTCACCATCCAAATCAACAATGATCCAGCAGTCAGAACTAACAAGGACGTATGAATTACCATTAGGCATTCGGCAATAGCCATTTTTAACTGCTAAGCTCCGTACACAGTTCAAGCGAAATTTGAGAAATGCTGGCAGAAACAAGGGAATTCACAGCTCTGGTGACTGAAAAACCCTCCAGGACCAGGCCTGACAGCAGCACAAGAGCCAGGAAAACAGAGCGGCCCAGCACTCAGAAAAGCTGCCTCTCAAGTGCTCTGATGATTTGGCACCGTTGGCAATATTATTCTTAAAAGTTATACAATTGTTTGACAAGTTGACTTAAAAAGATAGTAAAATACAAGACAATGGAGATGCGATATTGTGAGCAATAAGTTTAACTAGAGTTCAACATCTTCACTGGAACCTTCAAACTAAAGTCAAAAACTTGCTCCAATTTATTTCATTCCTTCAGTCAAGAAACAAATCGAATTGATCTCGAGTTACTTGTCTCAGTCTGAGAAATGGGTAAGCCTGACATAGTTAAGCACTCATTGAGTTTATATATATATATATATATGTATATGTATATATTCTTCAAATTGTCTTCAGGAGACTAAGTCTAGCATTCAAGAGAGGAGGTTTGCAGTCTAGAAGACACTGGGGAATAAGATTCTTCTGGATGAGTCTTCATTAAGCAGTGAAGAAAATACTTAAAGTGGCTAGCACAGTGTCCCTGTGATAAGACCATACAAAGTACTTCTAAATAGTATTTTATGGAAAAAATATATTTGGATCTTTACATTCCTCAAAATCAGGTTTACAAGTAACTGAGTAAAATGTAATCACTTCTACCACTATCATGCCTTACTTTGGAAAAGCTAATGCTAGATTTTTAAATTGGGGTCATTTCTTTCTAACTTCACTTCTGGTGCATTTGCTCTGGTAGGTCTCACATTTCAGGCAGCGGATCAAATAAGGCTGCAGTTTTATGTGCCTTTCCAATTTGTTCCTAGCATTGTTTGGGCAAATTTTAAACATTTGGCTATAGCATTTCAGTACAAATTAGCCAGAATAACATAAGGTTTCAATTTGCAGCTCTACCCGTGCCAGCGTCCCAACCGCTTTTGCCTTGCATTTGAACTCCAATTTAAATGCCGATTGCAGGGGTATTGTTATAATTAGCTGAACAGCTTTGCAGGAACATTGCCTATTAGATAGCAAAAGCATAACAAGATGTGGTGAGACACAAAAATACTAAGTACCTAAGAACAAGCCTCCACACTACTTTATACCTCCACAAACTGCCTGAGGTGATTATATCTGCATATGCATTCAGATATGTTGGTTAGAGGAATTTAAATAGTGAGTTCTGTTTATTCTGCCAAAGTGTTTATAGTTTTGGAGTTATAAACTGTCACGCCTCCCAACCCTCTTATTCCTTCTCTGGCTTTTTGGCTTCAATGATTGCACTTTGGCACATGCAAGTAATGCAGCATTTCACTTTTCTCACAAACTCCACTGTTAGAAAAGCAACACAAAACCCTAGGAACTTACCTGGTCTCCAGTTTCACCACCAACTCAAAGGAGCGACAGCGCACTCAAAGCCAGCTGACTCTCAGCCCAGTCCAAAGCCAGCAGGGGCAATTTCAGGAATTCCCATCAAACCCAGACGAGGCTCAAGGCACAGAAAATCTGCTGAGATGGCACTTCCACTGCCTGTACTCCCACCAATCCATGTGTGGACAGATGCAGGGAGACAAGCACCATCTATAGGGTT
This sequence comes from Nothoprocta perdicaria, assembly GCF_003342845.1. Classification (NCBI taxonomy): domain Eukaryota; kingdom Metazoa; phylum Chordata; class Aves; order Tinamiformes; family Tinamidae; genus Nothoprocta; species Nothoprocta perdicaria. Next base: position 646,323 of record NW_020455810.1, read on the forward strand.
AGTATTTACATATATGCTCATAAATGTCCAGAAAACAATTACGTAGGTTTTCAGTTCTAGTACTGTATTAATAAATTTCTAACATTTAAAGAAAATGAAAAGATAAATATTAATGAACCTAAGTTGGAAAAGATTCTTTAAAAAGTATCAGACAGAGGAATGAATCAAAGCGGCTCTTTCTGCCCAAAGGATAGCCAGGAAAACCTGGGTAAAAAAACAGTATCTCTTTTCAGCAGATCTTTTTCCCCTCAACACTTAAATCAGCAAAATATGAGAAGATCCACAAATAATTCAAAAGTTCCAACCCAACTCCATTGTATCAAGCATATCTCCTTCATTATGCAAGCCATAATACTGTTGCCTGCTTTGCAAGCTGGTTTTCTGGGATTTTAATCTCCCTCTGAGCTCTCTGAAGTTCAGCTGCCATTAGACCAGGAAACTCTTTTAAAAATGAGGCACTCAGTAGTGAAGGATCTGTTTGTTATTTCCAGGTTTTTAGCAGCCTATCTTTTGGCTCAGTGCAAAGATTCCTTTTCTCAAGCCCAGGGACGTGTCTTACTTACTTTTAAGGTGACATGAAAAGCAAGCAACCCAAATAAATCTTTCTGCATTCAAGTACTGCTACTTACCCCATTTATCCTGTAAAACCACCACAAAAGTTTTCTGACATATATCTCACTTCTCTACAGAAAAAGAAACTCCTCAGATGGTCAAGTTATAGTTTATTTTTTATGTTTCTGAACATGAAAACCAGAAATGTAGATATCTCCTTTTCAGTCTGAGGAAATAAGCAGGATGCAAAACTGCTGCTTTGAGAAATTTCACATATTGATGAAGTTCAAACTGTCTTTCCAAAACCAAACACTGCGGTCCCAGTTTTGCCAGTAAGATATTAGTCATTCTAATAAACTTAAGACCCATAGAATAAAGAAATGCAGTAGAAGTAAAGTCTCACTTATAAAAGTCACTCAAAAATTACTTTTGTAAGCAATGATTACAAGAGCACAGCCAAAGTGCATGTAAGACTTTCTATTATATGAACAGACACTAACTCCTGTTACAAAAGCTGAGCCAAGTACACTTTTCTTTTTGTTAAATTTAATATAAAACCAATTTCAGCTACTTGAGTAGCTGGCATTTCTGTAATTAAAAGACACATCAGTGAACACCTGTACTTCTACATTCCTAATAGCAGAAGTCTTACTGATTGCTCAGACTCATAAAACTTGAAACTAGTTTCAACTCCAATACGCTGGAAGCCTCAGGCTAGCTGGAACTCCAACATCTGATTTTGTTTTGATGGACTTAAAGCAAATGGGGACAAAGTAGAATGAAAATTAGTACATAGGCAAGGATAGCTCCTAATTCACAGCCATCCTTCTCTGGAATTGATTGCATGTAGAGAGGCTAGTGGATAGAGAGCAAAAATAAGAAACCATTGCCTTCTTTGGTAAGTTTTGGGGACAAGGATCCACCAGAAAAGGATGCTGAGGACTGGGTTTAGCTAAGTGTCACTGAACACAGGTTATGAGGCAACACCCTTACAAGAACAGTAGAAGCATTCTACATTCACAACCCCCTACATTTTCATATCATTGACCACAAGGTACGTTATTTAATAGAGGAAAGGATTCCTAATGAATGAGTAGCTTTTACAACTATGACTGGCTACTTTCCTAGCATCTACCCAGACCTCACCTTCAGAAAGAAGGTTCTTCTGTCAAAATGGGTATGAAGAGGCAGTGCCAAAACATTCAGTCTCCACACTACACATACATGTCAGCACTAGCATGTGAAAAGCTGTTATCTCTTCATTAGCCTGTTTTCCATACATAATCATTTTCAAGCAAATTTAAGGTATATTGACATCTTATAGTGAAAATAAATAACACACTCAAACTCAGGGCACAGAAGGAGAAAACTAAAAAAAAAGTAGATTAATACTTATTTTTCAAAGTCCCTAAGAGTCATCAGCACCACTATAAGCAGATATAATTTTAACCTCTGCAGAATACAGCAGCCAACCTTAGTGGATTTCCACAAAATCAAAAATACAAATGCTTTGCAGAATACATTTGAGACCACTGTGGCAGTTAACCGTTTTGCTATAACTGCATGTTGCTTCTGGCCTAGGCCTTCAATGTGATTTTACAAAAACTAGCAAATAAGTTAGAACTCATACCCAAGGCCTCAATTTAAAGCTGATACTAGATTACCATTTAACAGTCGCACGCATGCAGAGTACCAGCCACATCGATGCGTTATTTAAAAACCAGAGTCAAGCTCCTACACAGCATCCAGGTCAGACATAACATTCCATGCTTCACAGGTAAGTGCTACAAGAAAGCTCTCTGAAGTCTCCCCAGGCACATTCAGAAGCAAAATTTTGGCTCTCTCAAACAAAACCTCCTCTAACAGTGCTACAGACGCAGCCACGCTGGCCCCCCATTGAGTAGGTGTGGGATGAAACCCCAACCAAGCTCACTATTTACTCTGAGAATACCACTACTGCTATACTTGGCCATAACCATATCTCCAATTCCCCCTGGAAGAGGTAACTACCATAGCCTCAACAACATTATCCAGGGAAACTGCATAAGCACATAGTCAAGGAGTCTTGTAATCCACCCATCTTATGAAGAAATAAAAAAAAAAAGATCCGAAAACTCACAAATAAAATGCGTACAGTACATACATCTAAACCACAATTCCCAGTTAACTCATATGGATTCCAAGCTAATACCCACAGCGAGATGCATCTGATGCATCTTATTAAGTGGGGGTCCTGCTTAAGACCCTACTTGAAAAAGGGTCTTTTTGCACTTCTTGGCCATCTTTTAGCCTTTCTGCCATGGAATACCATAAGGCTGCTTAAGGGAATCATTCCTACAGCTTTCCCTGCTAGTGCTTTAAAAACTTACTACTGATCTAATTTCAACAGTGGTGGGACAACGGCCTTACAGAAAGAGAAGACACGACATAGCACAGAACTGAAAGAGTGAGATCTGCTTGCAAATCTGGAAGTCAGTCTGGAAAGCAGGATTTTGGGAGGCTGGAAGCTTCCTCAGCAGAGGTTCCCTATGCTCTCCACAGAGCTGGGCACCCAGGAATTTAACTGTCACTAGAAATTCAACAAGTGCAAAGGTTGCACCCACCCCTTTTATATTAAGATAATTCCACATGCAAATGCAGGTCAGAAAAGTTTATATATATACACATATATATACACATATATACACATACATATATAAATTTATATATATAAATATATATATATTTAATATAAAATAAATATATATTTTTCTTTCAAGATGTAATGAGAGGCTTTTGAAGCAGGCAGGTACTACTATATCAAATACTGGAGCATGGAGTGTTTTAAAGGTGAATTAACTAACAGCTGTAAAATGTTATGTAAACACTTCAGTAAGAAGCCATAATAGCAGTTACTGTTTGTACAACATCTAACACAACCAGGCTCCCTTTCTTAGCTGCTCCCTGGACACTACTCGACAAGTGAACAGTTTGAAAGGGCTCAGTTCTGCGAGCACATCACCCTACTCATCTTCTACTTCTACTTATTTCTACTAACTTCTACTTACCTTCTCCAGTTATGTCAGTTAAGAAGTTTGTCATTACACAGCAACTCCTCTCATGGCAATTACAATAAACTGTTCTGCATTAATACAAACGTCTCAACAGGAAAACTTAGTAGCAAAGCAGCAGTAGCATCAACTGAGTAAGAGACTACTGCTGCTGCTGCCAAAGGATATGTTCATCTAAAACAGACCTTCTAGAGCACACCAGGACACAAAAATAAATTCATACCCAAAATCACGTCTATTATAAAATATACAGTTCAATGGCTCTGAATCTTTCTGAATCCCCATGAGAGCTCAGGACACATATCTTCATATACAGCATCTGCTGGTCTGCATTTTGGCTTCCTTTTACTAAGGAGTTACTCAGCTGCACACCAGTGCTGAAGATGTCAAGGTCAACATTGGTATTTCACTGGCTCTGCAATGGACTAGATTAAGAACATAAAGCCAAGAAACGAATAAAACAATTATTTTGCATTATCTGATCTGAAAAATAAAAACCTGTGCTCTACAGACTGAGGAAAAACAGAAATTCAAAGCTGTTGTCAAAGACTGACTTCAGAGTTTCCACTGCTCCTCTTCTTTGCTCCTGGCTGTCAAACAGAGGAGTTAAGATTCTTTCATACATTTTGTAAATTTACTTCTTGTCCCCAGGTACCTTAAAATGTTTTCATCTGAGACTTAAAGAAAAATGAAGTCTACTATTCAACTTGAAGTCATTAATCATTTATTCATCTACCTTTAAATTTGTTGTTCAGACCAAAAAGCAGAGATTCTAATTCAGAACTTCTCTTGATTCCCTGGTATCAGATCTTCCTTCATGATATGGGATTATTCATGCATAACAATAAACTCTCATGATTTATGAGATCATTTATTAGATATATAAGCTGTTTTTACCACACAGATTCTATGGTCATAACCAGACTTGCCAAACTATAACAATTCAAACCCTATGGTTTCTTCAATCTACAAGAAATAACACCTGATCAAGAGCAGTCAGAGGTTGTAATTTCATCTGTAATGACTGAAGTGCAAGAAATCAGAATCATTATTTGCAAATGACCAATGACTGGGTTGTGCAGAAATGCTAGCTAAGGCATAAATGCACCATTAAGAAAAAATAAAAATCTTCCAGCTTACATCATTAAACTACCTACTACTAAATTTAATAATTTTCCGCCTTCAAAGACACTCTTGTAAAAACCAAGGCCAATATATTTTCATTTAACAGAATACACCTCCTCACATATAATCAGGCAGCAGGGAAGGAGCAGCACTCCTCTGTTCATTGGCCAGTGAATACAACAGTATATTAATATTGACACATAAAACTTCTTTCCCCTAGACATTAAACATCTAGTCTCAGATGATCATATAGTCTAGTAACTGCAGGTGAGATGCATCAATCTAATTAAATCCTTGTCAGCTCTTCATGTCCAGAATTGCACTTCTGGAAACTTGGCACATGTTTCTACACAAACAACTCAGATTCTCATGGCGTTCATAGTATGAAGTCAAGGTTACCTACAACTGATGCCAAGAAGTGTCCATTAAGAAAACCCTTCATGAATAAGTTTAAAATCAGATTACCTTGAATCTTAGGAATAAAAAGCTCTGATGAAAAAAGTCACATGCAAATGATTCAGAACTCTAACTCATGTTTTGCAGAATTGCCTTAAACCCTTTGACCCTTAGTCTCAAGCCGAGAGGAAAAACTGCAACAGGTAAAAGTGGAAAATCCATAGGGGAAAAATTGTTTCTCGATTTCTAGTATGCCAATGATGCTGTACAAAGAAGAAACGAGGAGGAGGAGGGATTCCTTTTCTGGAAAGAGCTAGCATTATGCTGGGAGGCCTTCATAATGAATACCATATGCCTACCTTCACTGGTAGCTGCATTCTTCTGGGCTTTGGTGGGTGTGTGATCTGTACTTGAACTCACGTCGGATGAGATGCTTGAGCTGCCTTTGCCTGCAAAAAGAGAAAGAGGTGGAGAGGGAGGGAGAACAAACATGAGTATTAACAGCAAAGGAGAAAGACCTTCCATATAAGAACCTTAAGCAGTGCCAGGAAGCTTTAAACTAAGTTTAAAGCAGCTGATGTTCATTTTCTACACATTGGGGGTATGAGCTAACTGTATTACAACTTATAGCACACACATCTTTCTGTGTATTACAGTTGCAAACAACCTCTTGTGTCATAGGGACTCTCAGAAGTACTTGCTAAGCTCCATCAAAAAAGTAAAACTTGTCATTAACAGCTTAAAACTTTCATAACCAAATTTTTCCTTTAAATACCCTACTCTCAAATCAGGAGAAAGAAACACTGACCATTATCAGTATGAAGGGTTAATTCAAGACAAATGCTTTAAAGAAGCTGGCATTTCTGTCTCGTGATACATGTTCAAGTGAGTGGGTCATATGCAATGTAAGTGCTGTTTCTTCCTCCACCATAGCACTAATTGTAGCAACGTACCATCCTGAATTTAACATGCTTTATTAGCCTTTGTCATTTTTTAATTGGAAATCAGAACAATAGACGGTTTATTTGCCTTCTTTGTGTCCCACACCTATCTCCTGTGAGTCAGACCCCTACAACCAGCAAGAGAGGAAATATAAGTACAAAGAAAGCCCAACTCCAATAGGTGCTTCAGGAGAGTTGAGGGATGAAACAAAAGCCATCTGCTTGCTTGCAGCAGAGGAGCTGGGAATGACTCCCTTCCTTTCACTCACACTACTCTACCTCAGTAACTACCAGGAGGGATACACTCTATTCCACAGTACTAACCCCATCAACCAGCAATACATGTGATAATTTGAGAGGGAGGAAAGGCAATGAATACCACCACATTTTGAGAAGTTATCCAACCCCACAACCACCACTGTTAACATCTCCAGTGCTCTGTGAAGCCTTTAAAAGCTCTGCTCCTTCTTAAACCAAAATTAGCCGGTATGCAGAAAGCGAGCTGACACCATGTTTCTGTCACTTGAGTAAACCTATAATCACAGGAATGCTAGCAAGAGACTTTTCTGATCTGTTATTTCAATCAGGCATTCCTTGGGGTTCTGGGTTACAGTGTGCCTGGTTTTCATAACATTTACATGTGAGGAGGAGGTCTGCTTTTTAAAGGTGCCACAGCAGAGCAAGGATTTAGGTTTTAATGGGAAACGACTGGAGAATGTGCAAACGTAGGTTGCTTCACAACCAAGGTATTGCCACTTAATCCGTCAGCCAACCCTAGAGAATTGTTCTCCACAAAAAGTTGCTTAAGTTAATGTGCTCAGGTTTGAGAAATGAGGGTGAAGTGAAAGGATATTAAAGAGGCCATAAGGAAGTACAAAATAAATGGTTAAGGCCAGTAGTTGGGTGGGGTGGAGAGGAAAAAAGGGCACATTCTGTGATTCACTAACTGTTTTTTATATTGCTTTAACAAGTTAAACAAACCCAAGGAGTCATGCCTCTAGAATATCACTTCGACTGCTCTCATGCTGTGATATGAGTTGGAGTAATGGGCTGTGGTCTTTATAGGAAAGATCACCCGAAAACAGCCTTCCAGCTAAGGCAACTAGAGACGTGCTATAAGAAAGGCAGATCAGAAGAGAGCAGGAATAGATGCAAAATGCAAGTGCTCCAGAAAAAGTCAGAAATGGGAACGTTTGTGACAGCAGCCAACTGGAGCTGCTGTGAGGAACAGTGAGGAAGAAGTTTTCACAGTACTGAAACCGCCAGCAACCACTCACATATGAAGAGCTGCAAGGGCAGAGGCAAAAACCAAGCACCCAAGGACTGCTGGCACATACACGGCATTGTAACAACAAAAAACAAATCATGGGAAAATGAAAGGGGAAAGGGGAGTATGAAAGAAGAGTGATTTCCTCAAAGCAAATAAACAGGATTTCCTCTAAGGCAAGAAAAAATCTTGGGGGGAAAAGGAAGTCAGCAATGCCAAAAGACAGCGCAGTTGCCAGGTGGGCATCTGTGGCCTAGGCTCTGCTCTCCCACAGCGACTGCATCCTGCAGCTCCATAGCTCCCCTGCTGGTATCAGAGTATCTACATTCACGCTATGAACAAGCAAGCCACCAAGAGCACAACCAAAAATACATTATTCGCTCTAGAGTAGAGTGATAGATAGGATGCTTTTTTAGCATATTTTAAATATATTTTAAATATATTAGCAGGTTTTTATTCTTGTAGCGCAAAACAAAGCTATTCTTTTCCAGCAGACAAAGTGTAATAGCTCTTGCCACCTCAGGTGCATGGCAAGGGCTAACAGCTAGGAGCACACAAGCATTCCGGTAACTAACTGAGCTTCGTGAAGGGATCGAGGCAAGTTTGCAGGCAGCAAGTTTGCAGGCAGCACAAACCTGGCAGGAGCACCTGATACAGCAGAGAACCGGGCTGGTGCTCAGACATCTCAACAGGCTGCAGAGATGGGTAGAGAGGAACTTCTGAGCACAAGAGAAACATAGACACACTGGAACTAGAGGCCCAGGAAGAGTCACAAAGATGATTTAGAGACTAGAGCATCTAAAAACTGGTGAGAGGCTGGGAGAGCTGAATCTGTTTAGCCTAGAGAAGAGGAGGCTCAGGAGAGTCTTAAAGGGTGTAAATACCTGAGCTTGACTCTTGCCAGATATCCAGTGATGGGGTAAAAGGCTAGAGGCACAAATTGTAATGCAATAAACTGCACTTAAGCAAGCAAAACAAAACAGCAAAAACTTCCTCCCCCCCAAAAAATAAAACAAAACAAACCCTCACACAACACACTGAGGGTGGTCAAAGACTGGAGCAGACTCCTGGGAGTTAGTCAAAACCATTATCCAAGATCCATAATTAACATACACTAAATTGAACCCCCAAAAGGCAAAAAGAAATGCAAGAAAGTCCGGAGTTCACTATTATCCAGAGTTCACTTTTCAAATCAACATCAAGAATAGCCTGTAATTAGAGGGATTGTTTCAGCGAAAACGTATTTGGCAGAGATTCAGGGCTAGGTAAGACACTAGCCCCAAATTCAGAACAGTCCAGAGAAGTCCTGGGCCACTCCATATGGGATGCCCAAACATCCCTTTCAGGAAGCAAGCTGCAAGGAGAGGAAAAAGGCAAATTATGGTCTAGTATATCAGCCCAGTACTGCCAAGTATTCAAGAAGTGGCTTGAATTCCCAAGTGTCACCCATTGACCCAAGGTCATCTGAAGCAGATCCCTCTGCAGCACTCTGAGCATTATCTGCCCCATGTGTCCTATAAATTCAAAGCTAGCTGATTTCTCCACCACCACAAATATTTGGTGCACAGCAAAACACTAATCTTTGGAAATGAGCTCAACTATTCAGCTTAAAAGATGTCTGGGGAAAGTCACAGCAAGTAAATATAACCTGGCTGAGGTTTTCTCAGAATGACAACTAGAAGGACCAAACAGAGGGTAGAGCCAGAAATGAAAGCTGTGTTGATCATATTTAATCTTCACCTTACTTTATGTGACTCTTCATAATACTAATTAAAGGCCTGCCAGATATCTCCCTAGCATGATTTGAGATGCTCCAAAGTTTGCATTCACTGTTTTTGCTTCAGAAGCCCAAAGTCACTATCCATAAGAAAGTAAACTGCACTCCACAAGCAACAGGTAAATAGCGTTAGCAAATAGCTTTTATAAAATACAATATTCTTTTTAATATGAGTGAAGATAGCAGAGACTTCAGCACACCTGCAAAAACAAAACAAACTTTCACAACTGCAGTTCAAATTGGGTCTCTGACCTGCTTCTAAAGGAAGAGCAGTGTGGATATTTTTTTCCATCTACTAGTGCCAAAGCCCTACCATAGTCACAAGAACAGGATTCCAGCCAGCCAGCCCAGCATCCTGTTTTCTACACATTTGATTGTGATCCTTTTGGAAAGAAAAATCAGAACACCACAAACATGCCACAACACTTGTCCTCACTGTTCTCAGCCTCCATTTTGCAGCACAGGGAATTTCTTTGGTCATTGATGAGGTCTGTGTGCTTAATAACTCTATCAAATCTCCTTTGGATTCAAGAGGAGACCATGTAATCATCTCCATTTTCTTTTTATTACAGATGGGTATATTGATGAGAACATCAGGAAAACTGACAATGCAAAAAAAAAAATCTAAAAACTATCAGAATAGCCACATATTATTAAAATATATATATATATTACAGATTATGCAGTGAAACATTACTAGAAGGCTTAATTGTTCTCACTATCTACTCCAGGACTGCTGCAAATAAAAAGCTTTTCCACTTCCTTGTATAACTAGTTACATCTTTTTTATTCAACTACATAATGATTAGAGCAACATATTCCCGAACACCTCAGTCAATGGATAAAGGACCACTGAAAATTTGCAGGACAGAGATAAGACCAACATGCACCAGCCATATTAGCCAAAATGGAAGGGTTTGATTAACACTGAGAAGGAAACAGCTTGAATTAGTGAAAAGCAAACTTTGGGCTCAGTCCATCACATGCTATGCCAAAAAGGGCTAAGGACATGAGAAGCCCTTCAAGACAGAAGCAATGCAATTCAAACTCACTTAGGAAAACATAACCCCTATTCCAAGATTTGGAAACATCGGTTTTCAAAAAACACACGTGCAAAATGTCTCTTAATATGGAGGGTTAAGACAGACTTTGCAGCCAAACACAGGATAAGTAACATTGCTTTCAGTGAATGCAAAAGATACTCCAAAGAAACAGACAGATCTGCACTGTAATACACGGGAGATTCACCAAATACAACACAGGGACCCAGCTGGCAAGATAAGAGCCAATTATGCTCTGCTCTGCCAATACATACTTTAGGTGTCCCTGCTGGAGCAGGAAGGTTGGACTAGATGATCTCTAGAGGTCCCTTCCAACCTTAAACAATCTGTGATTCTGTAATTAGCACCAACTGTGTGCTACTGTTTCTAGAGTTTCCCATCTGAAAGACATGCTGCAACAGTCAACAAGGCAGTGGATATGAAGCATCAATGAAATGCAAATTGCTCTTGACAGCCAGGCAATCAACTTGGAGTTAGTGACCCCCCAACACAAAACATCTGTAAAGAGCATAAAGCAAAAAAATAAATTAATAAAATAATACTTATCCCCAATGCAAACCAGTAAAGCTTTGGAAACTGCCTATTTGTGTCTTTTATTAATCACTGCTGCAGCAAGATTCAACAAATCACTTGCAAGGCTGTAAAACCAAAGACAATGAGGCGCGACAGTTGACCAATATGACTGAGCAAAATTCTATAACTAGCAAGACACAAAGCTTTATTCACTACAACATGCTTGAAAAATATGTATAGAAATGCTCGCACATATTTCACAACTGTCTACCAAATTAATGTTTGTTGTCACCATACTAACCTGTTCAGTAAGGCTGGGTTAAAAATGTAAAACCTAAGTAAGATTTCTTTATTTTGTATAGATACAGTCACTCCTGGCAAACTATTACTCATCATAGCTTGAGGGAACTGTTTAACAGGACTAAAATTACCTTGATCATTTTTGAAGATAATATATCTCTCCTTGCTTACAAAAGCATTTCACAATACAGAGTGATAAACAGCAAATACCTCTGTTTAGTTTATTCCCCCACATACAAATGAAACAATACTGTGACATAAACTATTCTGGTACAAGGCTTCTTTTTGAAGTCTTCCAAGCAGTCTGCTTGCCAGAAGGCAACACAAATTTGCAGCCAAGCTTCTCACCCATTCCCAGAGTTAAGATCTAGTTTTCCAAGGCTGGTAAGCACCCACAAACAATTTAGTCTAGAAGTCTAGACTAAGCCTATTCTTTCACTAACTCTGCCTGGGTAGGAAAGAATGCAAATGTGTTTATGAGCTTCAAAGTGGAAAACAGGATCAGATATCTATAACATCTCCTTTTAATTATCAAAGTGGCCTTCTAAATAGAGGTGACAGGACTAGTGTTAAGTCTTAAAATACAGCTCAAAGTTCATCTTCCCTTAGATGGCTTAGCCTATACTCCAAAAGCTGGTCCTACTGCGTTTCCTTCAACTGAGCCCCAGAAGCAGTGGAGAAATGAAACTTTGCCCTTTTTCCCCATCACAAGATTTGCTTAGAAAAGTGTTTCAATTATTAAATTTTCAGTTTTCATTACAATTTGTCCTCAGGCCACCAGTAACTTTTAAGAGGTATTTACTCGAGATACAGCGTTCTGAAGTTTGGTTTCCTTAGCACACACTGTTCTAACACTTCCTCCCTAACTCTAACTGGATCTTTTAATTCAATTAACCAGCCAAATTAACCACTAAACCAATACAAGAAATTAATCTCATGACTGAGCCAGAAGAAAACATTTTTTTCCATTGGCTTCATGCCATCTCTGAGAATGTTACTTCATCGCCAAGGTCTCCACTAACAGAGGCTTCAAATTTATTCCCCCTGCTCCAGTTCCACTGGAATTTAAATCAAGTGAGAGCTTTTAATATTCTGAAAAGGCAGGAGCTCTGCAGCCAAGTGCCAAACCAGCGGGCAGAGCCCTCCTTTGCACAATGCTCCAAGCAGCATTCCCATGGGCGCAGGGGGGCAGAACGGATAAAAGCCTATAGAGACTCCCGAGTGGTGGCAGCACCCACTGCTACCCTGGAATGCATCAGGCATTTGGCACAGGTTCCAATGTCGTTTGATAGGGAAAAACTGTCATGCTAGCTCATTAAAGACAATAAAATAATCCAGAGGGGCAACAGCCCACGGGGTTTAGTTGGCTGATTTTATTCACCGGCACAAGGTCTTTGTGATAGCAACAGCCACCATTAACTGGCATGATTATTATAGGGATTGGTTTAACTATTAGCCAACAGCAGCAAGCAGTTAGCACAACTAAACAGAATGCACTGCTTGTCCAGTGGAGGACAAACACTACTGGCATTTGAATGCACTAAGTAATTTTAAAGTAAATTTAGATTTTAAATTTTACTGTCTTTACTGCTTAGTTCTCTTAAAACACAAAAGCTACATAACTCTCAGTAATAATTTGAGAGCATCTCTCTGGAGCATCTCTCGTATGAAGAGAGACTGAGTGAGTTAGGCCTGTCTAGCTTGGAGAAGAGATGGCTGAGAGGGGATCTGATTAATATGTTGATGAAGGGAGAATGTAGGGAGGAAGGGGCCAAGCTCTTCTCACTGGTGGCCAGTGACAGGACAAAGGGAAATGGGTATAAGCTAAAACACAGGAAGCTCCATCTGCAGGTGAGGAGGAACTTCTTTCCTGTGAGGGTGACAGAGCCCTGGCTCTGTCAGGCTGCCCAGGGAGGTTGTGGAGTCTCCTTCTCTGGAGGTCTTCCAGACCGGCCTGGATGCCGCCCTGTGCCCCGTGCTCTGGGTGTCCCTGCTGGAGCAGGGGGTTGGACTAGATGATCTCTAGAGGTCCCTGCCAACATTGAACATTCTGTGATTCTGTAATTTTCACCTCCTTATTGGAACTTTATCCAGAGCATGCACTATGGGTCTGGAATGCATGCTTTGAAGCAACTATTTCTTCTAACTGCAGGGAGGATGGAACAGCTATTACAGCCTAATACTCAGTATGGAATCACTGCAAAAATCTGTATGCACACAGTATATAGATTAACCTGAAAGTTAATCACCTGGTAATTTCTGTTTCAATTAAACAATATACGTGGTCATTGAAGGCTGTATTCAGTATCAAAAACAGCTGCCAAAATGTTTCGGAGCTATGGTCTATTCCAGAAAGCCACCATCTTTGCCAGCTGGTGGTCTTGATGATCCCAGCTCCTGCTTTGTCCTCCACGTGCACCCCTTATATATTATCTCAATTCATATGGAAAAGATGTCGTTGCTGCTTGTTGAACTGGGATCCTTCTGTTTGCTGGTAACAGCAAGAAAAGTAGAATATTGAACAAGTGGCAACAAAAGGCAGAAACAACAGTCTGAGAAGCAGCGGACAGCAGAGCATTGCTATTTGTAGCATGGTCTTATTATTTCCAGAAAAACTTTCATCCTTACTCACTCTGAAGACAATTGAAACAGCAATTATGGTTTAAATCACTTTTTAATTGAAAACCAAGGTGCATATTACTGTTGCCTGCATGGGCACACCGTACTCAGAAGCAACTGTGAGCTTTCCACTTTCAGTGACCAGGATCTTTGTGAAAACAAATTTCAGCAGCCTCCTTATCCCACAGACATTCTCCAAAGTTCACCTCACCACCTTAGCTTGGTCTTTCATGTCCTTTTGAGGCCCAGATTGTTGGCTTACAACTTTTATATAAAATCACTGCCTGCCTCATGTGTTAGGCTTTAACCAGTACTTAAAGATGCAAAGATCGGGAACGCAGAGCTCTTCCTTGAATACAGTGTTACATTGCTAGCCATGCCCAAAAGGAGGTCTAGAAGTAAAGTATCTCAGGGTTGGAAAATATGCAAGTCAAATATGTGACTCTGCATGTGCTTAGCCAGGTAACACATCACTGCACACTTCTCCATGATGTGAAAACTCCCACCAACTGCTTATTATTGTCACCTGGAATCTAACGAAGTCTGCACATCATGCCAAAAGTTTTCATGTAGAAGCTGTCACTTACAGAGTTTTGCTTTCTGGACTGACACTCAATTGACACAACTAGATTATAGCACAGATTACTGACACGACACAAAGATATTCCTATTTCCTCTATGATTATTAGAAACAAAATCAGCAAATTTAGCAGATGCTTCCCACAACTACAAGGCTGCTAAGCCAGATATGCCAGAGAGAGGCAGGAGGAACCCTTGGCTAGGGATGGCTGCAGCACTGGGAGAACAGCCTTTCTGGCATAGCACACAGGACACCACACAATAAGCAAGTTTAAAATAACCTCCGTGGATTAAGTTACAGTCAACAGTAACAGGATGAAAAAGCAAAATATTATTATCAAGATAGCCTAGAAAGAAAAAAAAAAAAAAAAAAAAAGAGTTCCGCTATAAGCAAATGCCACGAAAAGCAACGAGAAGGTCTCTCACATCACAGTACGGGCATGAATATCTAAAATTGCTTTGGGGAAAAGGAACACAGGAGTTTGGCACAGAGGAAGAAGCAGACATGCATCACTTTACTGCATTAAATAAGCAAAGTCACTTCCACCTCTTCTCTGATGGATACCAGGAAGGGGAAAAGGGGAAAGCAAAGTGGTGACTTGAGGTTGCAAGTAGAAGTCGAACTCGAAAGGCTATAAGACTTCTATGAGAAGACACATTTGTAAAAAAAAAGGTATACTCAGTACTTTCTTAAAACACGCAGTTAAAAGGAGGTAGTCTGCATGCTTGGGAAATATCTTTACATTTTTCTATTGGCAATCAAGTCTATCAAAGTTACAAGCCACATACCTGTGAGTTCAAAAAACATCTCATAAGCATCCACAACTGTTATAAAACCAATTAAGAGCCTGAGAGAAGCAGCATTTACAGGAGCAAACTGCATCAAACATTATGGCTTCACACCACACTCAGGAGTGAGCTTTGAAATGGTAGAGAGAAGGCAAAGGAAAACGGAGGAAAGGAGCTGGAGCTGCACTAACCGCAGAATGTCTGGCTACGTTAACAAGCAATAAGGAGACTAGCCCACTTGATTCCTCTTTAAAAAAAAAAAAAAAAATTACATTTTTGCTCAATGATATATCCAGCATCAGTTGTAAATCTATCAGATATTTTGCGAGTTGCCAACAACACGAAGCTGTGTCATAAGTGATTATTTGATTACAATGGAAGCAAATTCATTCTTCCCCTTGGAAATTCACTTTGTAATTTCAGTTGCAAAGCTTAATCCTGTTCTGGGCTTACCTCTGCTCACAGCCTGTGTTCATGAAGCAGCTGCACACTTTGCTGCTGCTGCGGTCACTACTACTAGACAAACATGGGAATAAATTCCCTTCCAACATCCGAAGCTCAACTACCTCCAAAACACAGGCGGGACAGTAATTCTCCATAGATCAACTCAGGCTGTAAAAGCTGATTCAGCCTTTTCATTTCTGCTGCAGTATTAACAATTTCCAAGGTGTCCTCCACATAAATCTGCCTTTCAGGGGGCATGATATGGCACTCAACATCTCAGAAAAGTTAAATATAGACATATCAGCCACAAGACATTAGAATTTCTTCATCTATATTATGTATAGCATACTCTAAGGTAGCACAGTAGATTGGCAACAAAAACACACACACTAGGGTACAGCTGCACCAGAACTTGAGTGCAGAGGAATAAGAGGACAGTAACTAATAGCCAGACCCAAGACAGGCAGCTGGCAGCAACTACTTATCCTTAATTCGCTGCAGCTTGCATAGTTCCCGCAATTCTCCTCAAATCAGCCTAGACTTCGTAAGGTGAAGATAAGCACAGACAAGATAATGAGAAGCAGAGTAAGTCCAAGTAAATCGCAAGAGCCACGGGAGAAAGAAAGAACCAACTGGCTCTTCTGGAAGAAAAACAAGCAAAAACACCCACACAACACCCCCAAGAGCAAGCTATTACTGTCAAGTCAAGGGGCAGTCACCACTGCAGAGGTGCCAGCTCCAGCCACACCACAGACCTGCCCCTGGCCAGCCACGTAACTCAAATATTCATAAAAACACTGGGAATTGCCCCAAAGTATAAAGATGACTACAATAATTCAAGCCTAAAACAGAAATTATTTGTTATTGTCAGAATATATCCTCCAGATGCACCAATAAGTAATTTCAGAGCCAGATCCTCTGCCAGACATCCTGGTAACTTGCAGCTCATTTATTAATGCAAGTTTCCCCCTGTGCCACAACTCATTACAAGGAAGAAAAAGGGAAGGCATAAAGCTTACTTTAATACCCCATCCCAGGGCTGCAGATCTTCACCACCCTTACTACAACAGCACCCAGAATGATTAGGGGAATCTCAGTAAGCATTTCTGCTTCTTGATCTTACTTTTAACACCTACATTTGAATTCAGTAGCACTGGTTAGTGCTGGAATTAGCTTTTACTAACAAAAGCCACCCTCAAAATAAATGAAAAAGATATTCCCTAAAATGCTCCAATAAAAAAAAAAAAAAAAAGTTGTTAAATTATGTAACTAATTACTTATGTAATTAAGTAAATGCAAAAAATATTGTAGGTTCAGAGTAAGCATATGGAATGCTAGTAATATTGATAGTAAACATATAAAATGGTAAATATAACAGCACTGATAACAGAAGAAGCAGCCAATTATACGAACAGCTGTGAAAATGAAGGGGGTTGGTGTCTTGCAAGTGAAAGCAGAAATGCAAACTGGGTTGTCAAGTATAACTGACTTTGAAACAGCGATCTAAGCTTAAGAGAAACACAGGGCAAGCTCTGTGGTCAGTAGGCTAACATCTAAGCCCACTCCTGCCATTTCTTTCCTTGAATGTTCTTTCACTTAATCATTTCAATGGTTTTGGCTTCATCCTAACACCAGCTACGTTGTATGGCACACTGTAGGGCTGCACAATTTTAAGGGAGATGCCCCAGTCGGCTCCAGCAAAGGGTCAGCATCTCCCTCCTACGGACTTCAAAGGATGGTGACTTGATGAACCAGATGAAACAGAGTAGACACTGGAACAGCAGCTCTGGCTCGTGAGGCCAAAGTATCTGTGTCTCAGTAAAAGTTTTTGTTACTAGACAAAAGTGCACACCAATAAAAGGACTCATTTTCCAGTTCTTTCTGGCTACCTGGTTCTTCCCCTTTGCTGAAGGGGTTCATCACTGCTAACTCCTTTCCACGGGAAGCTACTCTATTTCCCAAACAAAAATCATCCAACAAGACACAATCTCAAAGCAGCTTTCAAGTGCCGGTTAAAGATGTCTGATTATTTAGCTAGTTGGGGCTTGTCCTGCATTTTCCTGTTTGTGCCCACCTGTGCACTGATTTCTAAAGACCAATTTACTACTAAAATCATGAACTTCACAAGTTCTCGACAGACAACACAGCAAGCCAGGACTTCCGTATGAAGCAGCGGATGATGGGGTAGTTATGCCCTGTTACATTCTGGGATTTAACCACAGTTGTGCAATTCTTTTTGCACCCAACTTTCTGAAAAGTCTTGTGACATCTGGCACCTGTCACACCTAAGCAGTGCCTTCATTAACAGGCACCTACTTTTGTAGCTGTAGGTAATAGCAACCTGCATTTAATTGCCAGGGAAGCAGAGAGTTTCCATGAGCCAGAGGGAAACATCTGCATCTTTCTGGTCTTGGCGTGCCCACGACTGCACCTAAGAGCAAAACACAGATGATGTCAAAGAGAGCCAGGTGCAGGAAGCCTGCTCCAGTGTTCACTTCCACAATATCCTTTTAGAAGGACAGCTTATCCTTCGATAACTACACTTAGGATTACATACTAACTGTACATATGATTATTTTTCTAATGTATGTTTTGACTAAAAGCCACTACAAAATTAACGTTTGTGAAAGGCTGCATGCCAGGCCAAGAACCTGACTTATTCCTCTTAACATGAAGCCTTCAAAAAACCATCTGCTCTATGACAACAAATACTTCTGATCACCACTGTCACACAACTTTAGAACATTTCAAGATACCCCTCTGCCAGCTGTATTGAGTGCAAAATGTAGTTTAAAAAGCATAAAACATTTCAGTGATAAGGCAATAGTTGCTGGTGGTGTATGTATGAAAGAAGGTGAAAAGGACATGAAAGGGAGAATGCAATAAAAAAATAGCTTTCTAACCTAGATGTAAAATAGTTGGTACGGATGTAAAATAAAATTGGGGAGAAAATATGATGCAAGTTTTTTTCTTAGGAAAAAAAAACCCTATACTTGCAACAACATGGAACAGATATTCCTGCTATTGGAATAGTCATAATAAACCTCTGAGATAAATCAACATCTACCAAAAGGAAGTGGCTTTGGGGGGTAGGGGAAAAGAGCAGAAAAAAAAAATCACTGAGAAAAATTAAGCAGTAAAAATACTATTATAATTATTAAACAGAAAAAAAAAGTATTGTTTCCTTTCTTGAAAATTTCTTTCCAACAGCTCTACTAGATACAGAGCAAGAAGTCCTGAAATACAGAGCAAGTACTATTGCATATCTAATAATTCATAGTTAAAACCAATGAATAAGTTCTATCTGAACATCCATGACAGTTTGAAAACTCTGAAAGATTTATTTCTGCACACATACACACACACACACACACCAGTAAACAATGATGCATCCAAAACAAATGTAATAACATTTCCATTCTTAAAATCGCTTTTAAAAATGGAAGTTTTGCAGGATAATAATTGCACCAGTTTCACTTTGCTGCAATTCATGATTTGTATTTCAGATGTCAGTGCACATCTCACAGCAAGCTTTCTCACATGCTACTTCTATTTAAGATGCTGTGCTCCTTGACTTTTGCTTCCAGTACTGCACACTGTTGAAGTGAAGAACAGCTTGATTTTAGCCATAGTAGTAAGATCCAGCTTCTGAAAGCATCACCATAAAATCTAAATTTGTACAGAAAAACATTAATGAAGCCCTCAAACATCTTTGATAAACAAGTCCATTTGTAAGTGACTGTGATACAATTAAAATCTAGTATCTGAGATGTTTAAAAACATCCACGTTTAAAAACATCCACGTTTAAAAACATCCACGTTTAAAAACATCCACAGCCTCTGCCAAGGTGCTTTTGGCACGGTGTGGAACAGACGGATACCGCGCCGCACTTGGGCCAGGTTGGACAGCCAGGTCAATCCCTCCCCGCGTCCCGTCTGACAGCAGCCGACGCCAGAGGCCCTTTTGGCGCCGTTACTGCCTTCAAACGCGGCAGAAAGCCCCCTCCCTTCCTCCCTCCCTCCGAAAGGGCTATGGGCCCACACGCCTTCCTCCCCTTCTCCGACTCCTCCACACCATCTGCGCTCATCCTACCTGCTGTTCCACCCAAACCAAGCAGCTCCACCTCCACAGAGTGCAGTTCAGTCTGCAGGCTGGTCATTGCCCCAAGATGCTCCTCAAGTTCATGAAATCTCTGCAAATCTCTGCATCCTGCTTCAGGGTCCACCCAATCTTTCCCTTTCCCTAAAGGGTCTGCCACCAGATAGGCCTGTATCTAGGATGTCAACTAATACTAGATACCCGTTGCCATGGTGTCTATACCCAATTAACTCATTTCACACTTAAGGCAACAACTTCTGGAGGACTAGTTTTATTCTACTGCTGCAATCCAACTGCAGAAGTAACCACCTCAACCAATATTTCAGTTTCAGAAGAAGAGCTTTTTTTTTTTTTCCCTTGGCTGATAAGACCAAGAAGTTAATCTATTTTTTTACTGAGGAGAGAATAAAAATCTCTTTTCAGGTTTATCAAATACCCACCACAGAGTGGTAAAACAAACTGCCAAGTGACATGTAACAGGTTCCCTGCAAAGGAATGTCATGATACCACTATCTTCCACAATGATTTATTCCCTTTAAATAAGCTGTAAAAGTCAAGGGATAAAGTAGGTGGTCGTGCCACTCTTCATCTAACAAGTTTGCATTGATATACCACTGTGAACTAGATTGACCTTCAGGAAAACATTGTAAAAACCATAGAATCATTATGTTTGGAAAAGACCTTCAAGATCAAGTCCAACTAAATTTGCAAAGATATCTGCATCATTCATATATATATATATATGCATATATATATATGTGTATATATATTTACATGATTTTTTTGAAGCAAAGACTTGAGTAGGACAGACCAAGAGTTGCAGAGGTCTTAGGATGTGCCTTACTGCAGCAATTTCCCTATGGCTTACTACAGACTTTGTGAGTAGCCCTGCTCCACCAGGAAAGTAATATTCAGATCACTGAGTACACTGGCTGCAGGGGGTAGTCACTGCCCACACTCCAAGAGCCACTCACACTTACAAGGACAGTGAAAACTAGTTGAACTCCACATTAGGTAAGCAAGCGTTATAAGGTCAGGATAGGAAAGTATAGTATGGATCCTTCCTAATACCCCTTTTGCTCTGAGAAAGGGTGCAGAGTAGCCAAGGCACTTTTCTTCATACACTTAGAAGACACAGCAGCAAGTTTGACTGTTACGATTTCCTAGGCAGTTTACCTACAAAGTGATTTCTGCCTCAGGTTATAAGACCAACACCACTGCAACAACTTAAGGATGCCTTGCTCTAACTTCAAACCCCTGCCCCTGCTCACAGCTGTGGATGATAAACTTCAAGTGTCACAACTTCTAGTTTAAGGTCTTTTTTCATAGCTGATTTATATCCCCCCACACCTTACTAGATGAATTAAGGATGACTCCCCAAAAACATATACCGAACAAGCAACATCCGCTCACAAATTTTGCTCTACCCCTGGGAATCAAGCCACATTCGTGGTTTTATAGGCTTAGTTATGCCAAGCTCAAAGAAAGCCCCTGTGGAAGGTGGAGTTCCCACATTCTCTAGTGACTCTAAGAGCACTTTCCTCAGATGTTCTGGTTTAGACCAACTGCCATTCTGGCCCTCTGCACAGGCTCTCTTACACAGGTTCCAATACTTATTGAAAATGCTTATTGAAAAATACCTTCTTTAGTATAAACTCCCTCCATGTCCAGCTATACCACTCTGTCAGTCCATGGTCAGTCCATACAAGCAGTACACTGTCGATCCTTCTCCTCAGCTGTGTGCGATCAATGAGATGATAACTAAAAGAGTGTATTGTAATGGAATCCACCATACATCAAATCTGCATTTTGCCCCACAGATTTGATGCCATTTATACTCTCTGCTCCACAAAGTTCTGTTACATTTTTTGTAGCGGGAACGTTTCCCATTGCTATCCACAAATTGTTACCCACTACAGCTCTTCTTCAAAATAGGTAACAAAAACATTAACCAAGACATCTCTCTGAGGTGACATTATTAGCAACATCTCCATTGTGCTAACTCCCTTCTGAAAACAGTTTGACATACTCCTCACGTAAGTCAAGATCTTGTTCACTGGAAGACAAGTCCTGGTTCAATCCCCATTTTTCCCTGGTAGGGAACCATATCAGAGGACTAGAATATGTCCACTTGGACAAACTAACACAGTGCACATGCTAACACATGCGTGCTTAGACTTTAATGCTGCTTGCCAAGAACCAGATTCACAAGGAATACTGGTGATGGGGAAGACAAAGTGAGGCAGCGAAGAGCAGCATGATCCTCCAAATGCTGGCCAGTGGCAATGACACAGTCTTTTGGAAGGAGCACTCTCATGCTGAAACACATCTTAAACCTAGACTACTAAAGGCAAAATGTCCATTCCCTTACACCACAAAACCTATTGTAGGTTAACTGTGACAGAATTTTACACTTTAAAATTCACCTAAAAAGAAAAAAAAAAAAAAAAGAGAATACAATTCAGCAGTATCATTTTCAATATAACCACATATAGGCTCAAAGCAACCATCACCACAACTTCACAGGTCAGAAAGCTCAAGGCTTTTGTACTGTCAATTTTTAAGAAATCTTTGATGGCATGTAGAGAGAAGAAAAATAAGACACTAAATATGGGACAGATCCATTCAAAGGTCTCCTCTCTCTTTATCACATTATTTTCATAACAAAAAGTAATAGCACCAAATAAAAAAAAATCAAATGAGCATTCAATAGGGATGATTTATGGTCAAGCTCTTTGAAAGTGACCTTGATCTTTGAGATTTGTGAACTCAAATTCATACTTGTATAACCTAAAAAAAAAAAAAAAAAAAAAAAAAAAAGCTAAGTACACACAAATCGATACACATAGCAACTACTGCATCATCTAAGTTAGATGAAATGCTATGAACATCAAGCTACTGTCTTTAGGCCATATTCTCAAGACTACCTTGTTTGGGTATATAAACATTGCAGTGTTTCAAATGCTCAAAAAGCTTCATGTGTTTGGTCAGAAGAACCTATTAAAGCAGGTAGCTTCCACATGAGGTACCTTACATGGAAGATGCAAGGCTGGACTGTCTTTAAAAGCACTTTGCATATTCGAATATTTATGGAAATTAGGCTCCTTTTAGAAATTTCTCTGCTGTATGCAATAGCTGCACTGCAACATTCTTAAATTCATGTGCAAGATTGCATTTCAACAGGTCACACAGTAGCAAACACTAAATTTCAAATTTAATCTCATATGACAAGATTTTAAATTCTTATTCGCACACTTGTTTTACCTCTGAAGAAATACCCATCTAAATATGGAAGCTAAAATTCTCCATGAAATCCAACTAGCTACAGGCTATCAAAACTCATAAAATTGCAAGTGATTTCAAAACCTCAAAGAAACACCGTGAAAGATGGTACACATCACGAACACAAAATGTAATGTCAGGATTAATAGAAAAGGATGTTTCTAGCATCTTTTTCAAACCATACTAACTGTATTTCCACAGTTCCTGCTATAGTTGGGGCAGTTAGCTTCCCCTCCACCTAAGCAAGAGACAACAGAAGATAACGTAGCGCGAACACTTGTTCCTGTATAAGACCAATGACCATTAATAGCCTGACAGGCCTGAAGCAGACAGAAGTACTGTGGCAGGTAGGCATGACAAGGCACAGGGAAAGGAAAACTAAGAAGCCACCTCTGCATCTGCAAAAGCTTATGCCAGTCAGAGGCAGTAAGGTGGAGATGTCAGATCTTACCTCAGGATTCTGTTTCTCCCTTCTCAGTCTGTTTACCTCAAAAGCAGATAATTACATGTATACTTAAGTGATACCTACATTTCAGTAATAACCAAAAGAATGCAAGTCAGAATTGCTTAAAAAAAGAAAAAAAAAAACATACACACACACACAAAACATCAGACATTCCTTCTGTAATTTCAAAATTCTCATAGATGCAGTAACAATGACTATTTGTATTCATTTGGCAACAAATATCTATAATGATGTTTATTTTTAACATAAGGAAACTATATGCTTATCTTTCTTTTAAGGTTCCAATAACTTCATTAAAGCAGCACAGCAACTTTTAGACAGGCTTTTATAAACCATAACTGAGTTATTTATATACCAATTACTGCAAGATGGCCCTTCAGGCAAAAAAATGTTTAAAAAAAGGGATCATCCATAATAACTGGTCAGGGTTCGACATGCCTGTTAATTATTTAGCAATTAAGCAAATGCCTGGGAATACCAACTTATTACCAGGGACCAATGTAGGCTACTACCAGCTCAACTAGTGGAGTCCACAACGACACTGAGTCTTGAAACTCCAGGATCTACTGCTGGCAGATCCTGTTATTTTGGCCTGAAGCAGAACAGCAAGCTCATGGCAATAGCGAGCCTCAGCTCACAGGTCCTCTGATGGATGGCATACCTAAACAATAAGAAGTAAATTTATATTACTCACTCTTAAAAAAAAAGGCAAAATATTTACCCTGATTATTTCAAGAAGTTCTAACAAAAGGAAGTCTAGAAAGCCAGCCAAAAAAAAAAAAAAAAAAAAAAAAAAAGATGGCCTAAGCATTCAGGGCAAGCCATTATATCTGCTCAGGCTCTCAATTTCCCAAATCATCTTAACCATTTTTTAATCTGTGTAGGAAGTGAGGAATAGCTCTTACTCTTACTGGCCTCTTACCTTAACATTTCCAATAGTTTTTTTTTTTTTGGCTACAGTATTTAAAAAGAAAACAAAACAAAAAAAATCTAATAATCCTAATAATAATATTTAATTAACAATAACAGCTTAAGAAAAGGTGAGCTGACATTAAATTATCCAGATAGTTCCTGTATTTCTGGAATTCTGACCAGCAATGATCAACAAACCTAAATTTCCACAGGCATAAGTCAAAGGATTTCTCATGCCTAAGTTCCCTGTCTGCCCACACTCCTGCAAAACAAGTTTCCTTAAAGTAGGTCCCCCAATCTGAAATGCCTACCAAAGCTGTTTGATAATTTAGTCCAAAATTGCAGGAAGCTATAGAGAAACCATTATACCACTATACAGAAACCATCACTCAGAGCTAAGTAGGATCAGATGATTACAAACAGCTATATGCAAGTTACTCAGCTTTGAATCTCAGCTGTTATCAGGCTACAAAATCCACTATTTAAGGGATTTAGCCAATAATCACGGACAGTAAAAGCATCATTTGGTCAGTCTTCTTACCAAGAATGAAATATAGGCCCAGCAATCCTATTCTTCTTAAACCTCTGGATGGGGTCCAAGTCCACAAACAAGTTCTCCCCACACTGTTTGAAATTCACAGGCAAGACGATTGTCAAAAATTCAGACTGAAGCAATAACATCCATTAGTAGCAACACATTTTCCCATACAAAACTTCAATCTGGACCAGAACCTCAGCATGGGCAACTATGCCAGCAAACAATGGTACCTTTCCTCAAGTGATGAAATTCAGAAATTGCTTTTTCCTGGTCTAAGTCAAACAAAACTAAGAGGGCTTATGGGTATACCTAGCCAACAAAGTCATCTGGTTGATTAGCTCTCACTATACATCCACCCTCCCTCTCAAAGCTCTTCTCAAATAGAGGAGAATCTTCCAGAAAGATAAGTGTACCTTCAGCATGCAAATGTAGGCCATGACTTACAGATAGAGCAACTTGCGATGAAAGTTGGGCCCATGAAGTCCAAGCCAAGGCTGGGAGCTACAGCATTCCCATATGATACAAGGAATGTATTTGAGAAAAAGCTATTTCAGGGTAAGATGAACTCAAACGATACGCTTCAAAGCTTTTATTGTAAAAATGTTTTAGAAAACCCATCCCTTATTGAGGGCTATTGAAAACAGATGAACAATAAAAATGCTCATGCAGGAAAAACAAAAAGCTTGAAAAAAAAGGCAGCTTTATTTCTTTAGGTCCATAAATCCAATAGTTAGGGAGGAACTATACACGTGACAAAACTGCATTTCCAGAATGCTCAGAAGGGTTCTTTCACAGTTCAACACAAATTCATAGAGTTTCAATTAATTTGCTCATCTTGAGCAGAAAGCGTTTACACAACTAGGTTAATAAATTTGAACACAGCAAGACTGCATTTTGGAGTAGCACTAGAACAGCGGAATTATACAGCAAGTAAGAGTAGAGTAATATGGCTTTACCATATTGCTTCTGCTTTGGAGCTCAACCACCAGGTGTCAGGAACATAAACATGACATGTGATGACAATTTGTGGAATTTACTTTTAAACACAATATATGACCAGATTTTACTTTTATTCAATATTCGATATGCAGTAATAATTCAAATAAGGAGAAAGGAAGACATAAGAGAAGCACACGTATACAACTCATTCCTGCTTCAGATATTAGTCATAACCCAAACAAACAAAAAAATCTAGTTTACAGTTTTAAAAGAAAAGCCTTTCATGCAACAGTATGTAAAAGTCCAGTATTAGAGATGACGTCCTAACATGAGATTTAATTAGTTCTATGGCTATTCTTCTTCCAAACCCACTTACATTTCCAGTGGAAGATAAAGACATAAGGCCTTGGGTCTTGCCCAGTAAATTCTCATGCTTTGTCCAACAACACTTCTGAAAATCCCTTCAGAGAATGCAATCACATTCATGTGCCTCTTTTTCTTCAAACACCTCCTTCTACCACTGTTATTAATTGCCCCTAAAATTTTTAATTCAAATCATAAATCAATAGACACATAATCCTAGGCAAAACCTGAGCCCTCAGCTTTGAGAGGTGACCATCATCTGCACAACGCTCAACATTTCTTAGGTTAGTTAGTACTAAACAGCAAAACAGACAGGTAGACAATAGTGCAACACACAGTCCTACCCCATACAAGAGTGCTGCTCTTCTGGAAAAGCTCACAAGTGCCCATATTACAGACAGAGGCAAAGAGCCCCACAACATCCCACCCTCAAGTGAAGTACATGTTAGAGGAAAGCATAATAATGAATTCCAAGAAACCAACCGCCATTTGAGGTAACAGTGTCAACAAAAAACCAAAGACATTTGAATCTAAATAACATTTATACATTACACATGTTTAAGCAGCATTTTGTGATAAAAATGGTACTTCCGCTACCAATGAGGCATAAAGTGCTCTGCAACAATTTATTTTATTGTCATTAAACATACAGAGAAGCAGCAACTCCTAGACTGTTTACTATGGCCACATGCCCAGATTTAAATTTTTAATTTTTTTTTCCTTTTGCATGCTACTGTTTAATCTAAAGATTGAACAGTTTCAGCTGCAACAAAACAGAAGTCAGAAAATAGGAACAACTTTGCCTTGAGGCTAGAGAACTTAGTGAACCTGGCAGGTTATTTATTCATACAATAAATGAGCTGAAATTTTGCGAAACCTGAAGATTCCCCATTAGTTAATTAGACAACAAATATTTTTTTATCCGATTCTGTAACTGACATAGTGCATCAGTCCTTACATATACACATGTGCATGTATACACACACACACAGTGTATCCTCTTGTGAAGTCAGAAGCGAAGACGACAACATGCGTATGCATATAATATAGGATTATATATTATATATAGCATATGGAATAACACATATTATTTATATATACATGTATGTGCATATAACATACATGTATATGAACGTGTATATAATATATACGTATTTTTTTTTCTCCCCCAACCGCAACACTATCATCCCAAGGGCAAAATCGGAAGGCCAGTTCACAATATCCTTTCCAGCTTCCCCAACAGCAGATCAGTCCTGAAGAGTCTTAAGACAAAACTGTCATAGTTACTTCAGAAGAGAAGCCTACTGAAGCTTCTAGAAAGCCAGAGATATACATGGAAACAGACTTTCACTCAAGACCTTTCATTCATACACCTCTATAACCTCTAGCAAGCTCATAATGTAATGGATTTTCAACAATATCACCAAAAAAGACCATGCTCCGGCTTCACTCATGGGCCCATAATTTTTCTGCTGTTTTGAGAGACCATTTGCACAACCGTGATTTGGGAACTCAAAACACTGGGAAAACCTTGTGCTTCCTACAATGCAGCTAGTCTGGCCTGCTACAAGTAGCAGCTCCCTTGGCTTTATCTTAGTGAAGAAACCTGCAGTAAGTTTTCCGTAAAGAGAAGGGCGTGCAGTTGCTGCAATGAAGGCTCTATCCTGGCAAGTAAAAGCAGAAGAAAATACTACCTAAAAATTTGCATGTATCTGGTACTTGAAAACTTTCCCAAAGAATAGGGAGGTGTTGGTGGAAGAGGAGGAGAAGGGAAGGCACTTCCTTTCAGACTTGGCAATCCAGATCTGAACCTCTGGCTTCATTTCCCACCCGCCAGATTTTCTGCAACAAAGGAGCCTCAATCTAGACCTGCCACTAGTTCTATGACAAACTGCCATAGAGATGGAGGGGGCAGCAAGGCCCAGGTCCATCACTCCTTGCTTTCCCTTTGCTTCAGAGAAGCATGCTGGCTGCTATATTTAGCTGGCCTTTCTTGTTTCCTGTGCCTCTCACAGACAATAAACAGAAATATTCCAGACATTACTTTTTGTCTGGATCCCAAGAAGTATTTTCCAAACAACAAAAGCACTCACAGTGCCCACTCTTCCACCCTTCCCTTCAAGCTATGTGCCAGAAGAGAAACGCTTGCCTCCTCTCCAGGAGAAAGAGCACCATCAAGCAAGTGGACGACATCTCAATCACCAAAAGTGTTTCATCAGATTTAATCTCAAAATACAAGCCTCGGTTATTCAAACAGGTTTGAGATAGACCCCTCAACTATTTTTTTCAGCTTCATACATATTCTTTTAAAGCCCTACCTGAAAAAAATGAGAACATCTCACTTATCTAAACTGCTCCAACATCTTCCCAAAGCTTTGAGGCAGATACAACCTAAATTACTTCCCGTTCTAAGCTTAAAACAACCCTTGTTTGCTACTGCTATCTAAATTATACATCCATACATATAATGTTATATTCTAAGTAAAATAGAAGCAATAAAATTTCAGAATCAGTCCTCCATTATGTGGCAAAGCAACTCGTAACATTTGATAATAATAATTGCCCATTTACTTACCATTACTCATATCTTTTTCTTGAAGGATGGTTTTCTTACATCTACTGCAAAGAGACAATCTTCAAGAAAATGAAACTGGTGATACTTTCTCAAACTTGCACAGAAACACTTAAGGCCTGCCTGACGTGTCAGGTCCCTCAGGTTTATTGGACTAAACCAAAGCAAGATAGGAAAGATATTAAGTTAACTCCGTCTTTATCTCTTGGGAAAGAGGAAAAGTGCTTATTAAAAGCAAGAGAAGAACAAATTGCATATGTCTACAAAAGCTACAATGGCACAGCTACACATTATAGGAGTATATGCAGCATGCCTATCTCCTCCATTCAGAACATCCATCTCACCAAAAAGTCACAAGGGAATATCCAGCCTGCTGAATATGGTTTCTCATCTCAGCTCTATTACAAGGGCAGCAAAAAAGAAATACACAGCACTGATGAATTATCTTTTAACTATCAGCTTTCAAAAAAGGCTAATACTACATATAGTTACAGACCAGAGCTGCCTAAGGATACTTCTAAAGACATCCCCCCAGTGCAAACAAGTGACTGTCACCAACTTGTTTAAAAAAAAAGAAAAAGAAAAAAAGTCCACATGCTGATGAAGATAGGAGCAGCTACATAACACCCACAGTTAAAGATTCATCTGTTGAAGAGTTTAGGGTTTTTTCAACATTTCCTTTGAATCTCACATAAAGACATATTTGCCTTTCTTTCTGTGGAAATATTAAGGGAAAAAGGGAAACTGTGAAAAATGCAATTAGTTCATTATTCATCTGCTGTCTACTAGAATTATTAGAATTCAGACAATGCATTTCAGAAGATAGAGAGGATTTAGTGATTTTTTCCCATCTATCCCACATCAGATAAACAGTCTCAGGCACAGTTAGTCTGTTTTCCTGCCTGCCTAGGAGGACAATAATGAGACAGCACCACTTCTCCATACGCATAAGAAAAACTTTTCATTAGATGCTACAGAATCTGACATGAATGGGTATAGACTAATCGAATCCCAAGTGGGTAAAACACAGCACAAAGAACAGTGGAAGAAGGAAGGACTTTTTTTTTTTCATCTGCAGAAAAGACGGAAAGCTCTTGAAAAATAAAGGTGACAAGGGTGACAGCAGGTTAACACTGTCAGCAGACACCTTCTGGATAGCATGCCAAAACCAAAACAGGCAACAAATTAATTATAACACTGGGTTTTTTTTTATTTGGTTGGAGTTTTGTTCAGCAGTATTTTTTTAGTGCAGTTGTCTTTGAGCTCACAAATAGATCCATCCTATACCACCAATACGGCTACAAATGACAAAAAGACCAAAAGCAGATTTGTCATGCGAGACTGACAAAGATTTTTGGTCATGCTGCCTATTAGGTAAGGATTTGGGGGGAAAAAAAAATGTAGAACCCCAAAGACACCTCTTTTTTCACCATTCTCCCCTTCTTGGGTAGATACATGTTTCCTCTTCACCCATCCTGGACTATGGGGTTATATAACTGCATCCCAAGGAGGGAGCCTCATGCATCATATCTGAAACAGAGAGGCTTTGTGCTATGCTCTCCATTTCTGAAGAATGCCAACTACTGAAAAACTTTACCAAAAGGGATAAAGGACTTAAACAGTTTTGGATACAAGACTTAAGGACTCTCCTCACAGGGTTATCTATTAGCCAAGCTTTATCACTTTCAACCCTTGGTAAATAGAGGATTTTCTCAACTAACATCTTAAAGAAAAATGGAATGTGTGCTACTGATTATACTAGTATTTCAGCTACTCTCTGCTTGCCACACATAAGCCAGCATCTACAGGGTTAAAGGAAAAATATATGACAATTCTTCTCCTCACATGCAGGGTTAGAGAGTTGGCCTTTAGATGAGAACATCTCCTAAATATTCAGAATCCTTCACAGTTTGTCTACATCTCTGCCCACATTTACTCAAAACCATGGAGAGCTAATGTTAGGAACAAATCAGTCAACAACAAAGCTCACAAGAAAATTGTGCCCTTTTTAAAAAAATAATAAAAAAAAAACTAACCCACTCCTTTCAGGCAAGTGCTAATGATGCATCTGCTAGGAGGAATACTGAAGAACACATAGATAGGAATAATCAGTGTTTAAAAAGCACTGATAGACAAACCACACCGCCCAGGAGCAGACACTCCTACTTGAAAAGCTCCTGTGTCTGACTAGACTTGCTCTGGTTTAGACTAATCCTCTCGAAGTTTAACTTCATTTTCTAGGAATGTCGCTGCTCGTGTAGAGAGTTAATTAAGAAATCCTAGACTTCAGTAGGGGATAGGGGGAGGAGAGCTTATTCTCAGAAGGGCATGAATTTTGTCTAGAAAATAAGGCTTGGCAAATTTAAGGCAGGAAATCCAGAAACGAGCAAGTCTGTGACATTCACTTTTGCCCAACTTCTACTGCCAAAATTCTTCCCATGCTTAAAAACGGGAAGCAGTAGCGTGCCTGGAGTCCTCCTCCTTAACTCACTCACTAGAGAAAAACAGGGTCAGTTTTAAGATCATTTCAGCTTTTGGAGAAATACAACTTGACACACCACATAATCTCATGGTGAGAAATAAAGATCGCCAAAGCCTTATGTTCAAGCTTAATACTTGCAATCAATATAGTTCTGGACAAAACAGCAGAAATTAACCCTTCCATTTGCTTCCATTCCCTGAGCAAATACTTGACTAAAACCTGCAAGCTTGTTAACAGCTTGGTGATTTCTTCAGTTGGAGAAAAGGTCTCTTTGTAAGAAGCATTGGGAAATCAAAGCCAAAATAGAAGTGATTAGCAACTGTTTGTGGGCAAGAAAGGTTTTGCATAAGCCCCTTTGTTCCAGCATTTCCTGGACAGAAATACCTACACCAAGCACCCATGTTCCTCCATAAAGACAACCACTCAGTGTAACAAAAGGCACATACACAAAGGAATAAATGCAGTAACTACCAAGGAGGAATGAAGGCATAAGCAAAATATTTTGACCATGCCTAATGGGTGCCAACAAAAACTCCTCACCAGACTACACTGTATACACTGTGCATAGGCACTGAAAGAAAACCTATTTTGAAATATTTTAGGAACACTTAAGGGGCAACATTTTTCACATTTAAGTATTTGAATTCAGGCACTGTGGGTGGAGTTTTGGCCTCAATGTCTTTTGTAGACCTGATAGTGGCAGAGGGTATTGAACCTTCCATCTACCTGGGAAGTCTCTTTCCCTCCCACACAGAACAAACATTCAGGGCGAGTTAAACCTAAATATAGTTTTTTTGGTACCAAAAATAAACCAAAAATTTCACTGCTCAAATAATACAACACATAGCAATATACAAAATTGGTTTTGTTTTGTACGAGTTTTCTTTTAAAAAATACACATTACCAGATGGCATGGTTAGTTTTTGGTGATAAAGCTCCAGGAGATCCTTCTTCCAGTAGATCCTTATGAAACATATTTCGTAAGTTTAACATTAAAGAAATTAGGCTGCTGCTTCTAAACATGAATATTAACCTACACTTGGCACTGAAATTTAGTGAGGTATTTAAATGCTTTTTGATCCAATTCTCTCTCTCTCTCTCTTCAAAGCCTAAAGATATGGCCATGAGTTGATGAGAAAGAGGTCCAAGAAGTTCTCCTACTGCTTGTAAACAGCTCCACTGGCAGTCGAGTATTCTAGAACAAGGAAACTGTTCCTCAGTCAGAGGCCCTGCAACAACATCACCTATGATGTTCAAGGTCTTGCTAAAAACAGACGAGGGCCTTCAAGTAAGCCAGCTACAGAGGAGTAGAATCAAACATGAACTCAAGGAGGAAGGTCAGCTGCTAGATCTTCTTGACATGTAAGAGCATATTGTTAGCATCAACTTAATGCTAGCACGGCTAACTGGAATCAAAACCCCTCAGCTCCGAGGCTTTTATTTATACCTCTCTTAGTAAATACTAAGGTTCCAAAAATTCTAAAAGCATGAGTCGTAGGATAACATCAACAGTTTTCACCACATATTTCAGCAATTGCTTATTGTTTCCATCATCTTAGTTGGGAGTGGAAGAGGGAGTCATGTTGACGCTACAAGCAACTTTCTTATAAACTGTCAGAGAAAAGGCAAATATAATAAAGACAGTAGAAATATATTTTGCTAGATATTACAGAAAAGACTATCTGTTCAGTACTTCCATTGGACACCAGCTGTTGCCTTTTGCCTTACACTCCTGTAGTGAGTTAGATCAAGTACTACCACCACCATGCAGTGACAAAAACAACATATTTCATGATAGAAGCTCATAACACTCCAAGTAAACTCTCAGATATATGCAATTTCTGTTGATCAAGCCCCCTAATAGCACTGCTAAGGCAGGATTTCATTGAAATATTTGTTAAGTAATTTTAAAAACAGTTTAAAAAAAAAGTTAATCCTTCAATCCCCCAGTTGGACCTAGACAGAAAGAAGATTGTATGATGTGAATAGCACCAAAGCTATTATCTAAAAGCACCAATGGCCTTCTTCACAATGCCTGTGGGCACAGAAGCGCTAAAATTCAGAGTTACTCATGAACTAACAAGATGACACTTCAATGCAGCATGTAGACTTTACCCCGATTTTTATTTACATGTCATATAAAGCCATTTGGCTGCTAATCAAACAGGGGTTTTCCTAGTTAATTATCATTGCTATTATGTTAGTATTACTGATTTCTCGTTCACTTTTCACAAAGCAGCTGACCTTGCAACTTTCACATCACCTGCAAGTTTAATTTGTGTTCCTGTAGGTACAATGAAAGAAATTAAGGGAGATAATTTCTAGAATAGGTCCACTGAGAAGACACTACAACACTTTTCTCCAAATCACTGCATTGTTTGAGAAGATTTTAGTAGTCCTTGAGCTATCATACACGCTTGTACACAAATCCCTGAGAAGAAAAAATGTTATGTGATTTAAGATGTTAAAATGACAGATTTATGTCTTGCAGACAGGAATTTCCTGATTCAAAACACAAGCATGAAAGAGAACTTCCTGTTTCTTCCTTTACTCCAGAAAGGTCCGTTAGGATTTACTACTACAGCATGCCATTATTTGCTTGGAATACACAGCTCAGGTTAAGTACTCTATTAACACGGACAT
Organism: Nothoprocta perdicaria; assembly: GCF_003342845.1. Lineage (NCBI taxonomy): Eukaryota > Metazoa > Chordata > Aves > Tinamiformes > Tinamidae > Nothoprocta > Nothoprocta perdicaria. The sequence continues at coordinate 680,032 of NW_020455810.1, forward strand.
TAGCAGAGCAAGGATGACAGAGCAACAGAAGTCCAAGTACATGACTCTCTAGCTCTAAAGATTCACTGCACCATCAGTTTCTGAATGCTTTGAGCTGCCATGCATCTTCACGTCTTGATTCTGAAAACAGATGTGTTAGGACAACCCCTTGAGACAGAGCAAAAAAAATCTATTTAGACCAGAGCAATACCCCATATGCCACTGCAGATTCCTCCACTTTCAAGCCCATGCACATAAAAACTGGGGCCGAGTATTCAGCAAGCAGTTCTGTTGAGCTCTGGAAGGAAAAGGATTCCCATTCCCATCCCTGTAGTAATTATCCAGCCTAAATACAGACATGTGTTAAACTTCAGTCCACATGGGAGCGTAACAGGTTTCCACTTGGCGGGAGGAACAGGGTTATCAGGAAGAGTAGCCAGCAAATTTTTCCTCACTTACTTGTTCAAGGCAGAAGTCAGAAAAAAACATTTAGGGACAAAACGTGCATATTGCAGGCTTTTCTCCAGCTCAGACTATCCAAGCACACCAGCACTTCCTTAGAGGAAATACTTGAAAATATTTCTCTAGTCAGTACAAGTTAGTCTTCCTTGCACTTCTTCAATGACCAGCAGCATACAGCACCAAAATGACTAAAGCTCCCCTATCTGTCACATCTTCTAAGGAGGTCTGCTGTATAAAACTGTCCTTGCCATGTTGTCCTAAGCTAAAAGGCACAGGTAGCCTTGAAACTTTAGTGAGGGATATAGTGAGATCAAATTAATAGCTTTTCCCTGAGTTTAACTACAGCAACACTCAACTCATACTCCATCCAAAAGCTGTTTGAAGTAACAGTCACACAGTAAGTCTATCCAGTCAGAAGGCTGCACGGACAAATTCTTGGAAAAGACTTGTTGCTTGTATTTCTTATGGAAAAGAAATATGTTCTAATGACACCCACCACCCACTTCTCAGGGCTGCTCCTTAATGAAATAGCCACCCTAATGTAGCAAAGCACGCATCCTGTATTAAAAATACAGGCAAAGTGACTAACAAAGAGCAGAAACAAACCACTTGTGTACTTCAGCCTTTAAATGTCAGCCACTTCCTTCTGGCAATCACTTTCCAAGTGCAAACAAGACCCCACAAAAAGCCAAAACAATTCCTAGTTAGGAATTGTTAGTAGAAGTGAAGAACCCAAAAGTAGCCAAAGGATTGAAAATGCCAAAAAAAAAAAAAAAGTTTTCCAAGGAGATTTCTAGGGTAACAATTTAATGCTAGACTTGAACTCAATCGGCTAATCTTGAATAAATGGGGATGTTTGTCACAAGTAATGATGCAGTATCAATTTCTATGTGGATTTTATGTACTCCAGCTTGGCAGAAGCACATTTATAAAACTACAAAAATACCATTTCTTATTTTGGTATACAAAAATATCAATAAGAAAAGTTATCAAAGCATTTACTTCCTCACGTGGAGTGAAAGAAGGTCTAACATACGTCAGGGATAGATCACCAGCACCTTCAATGAAAGGAAGGATTCTACAGGAGTCTTCCCATTTCACACCAAGACACTTTGCATTTATATATATACATACACACACTTTTTAATATATGTGTGGGCATACACATTTGTGTGCACGCAAGTATGCACATAGGCTGTTCACTGTTTTTTAAGAAAGAAAATACTGGTTCCTGGGACACTGGCAGCAGCACAGCGGTTCAGCTCACTGCCACAGCCAGGCCCTCTACCCTACGCCATCCCACCACGCATGTGATCAGGATAACAACAAGCAACATAAGCACAGAGCTTAGAATAAATTTACTTTTTGGAGACAAACTGGGTAAACATACACACGCAGTCTGTTTGCATCGCTCATCTGAAAGCTATGTAAGCTATGCTTAAATATACACAATATATCTATCTATATATATATATATAAAATCTCACAAGCAGTGTTTATGAAGGTTATTCTTGCTCAGCAACAGTTGGTCATCACTACAGTGCAAGTTCATCATATTCACTTAGAAAAAAAATAGGTTGATTAAAACTTAATGAATGGACATTTTGAATTTTGCCATCCTTACTGGCCACATCTTGCTCTTAAGAGACAACAGCTTTTAAACGCGGTGGCCAGCAGAACAGAAACCCTGCTATCAACAAAACACAAGATCACAGCTGGCCAACCACCAGAAAGCAAAACATAGTACCAGTAAACGCAACACATTAAGTACTACCAAGTAGCATAATCCTATTTATTAGTATATATTTGTGGAAGGTGCTACGGTTCACTTACAGCAATTACATGTCAGAGAATTTAAGAGAGGGACTAGTCAAATCAGGACAAAGATTCAAAGACTTTCCAAGACTACATGGATATATTATCGGGGAATGGTCAGAATGGTAAGCAAGAACAGAATAAAAGCTACATGCTTAACTTCATGTGGAGCATCAATCCTAACACATAAACACAACTCAGGCATCAAAGCAAGTGAGCTGCACAGCACAGAGCCATTCAGCATCTACCTTCACAAGGCCCTTCACCCTCCTGTGGGAATCTCATAAGCAAAGAGAAAAAACTGTTCTGCTTTCAAAGATGCAGAGCCTAAAGGATACAAAACCCCAGGACAAGATTCTCAACTGTGTAATTAAAGTCTTCAATGAAAGCTAATTTACTATGTTCTTCCTTTTCCTTAGCCTCAGTAAAACAAACACCTGCAATGCTCTGCAGACTGTAAGAACCAATATCATTTTATAATATCAAGACTAACTATTTAAATAAAATAGCTCATCCATCACTAATACTGGTAATTTTTTCTAGTGCGCGATCACCATCTTGTACTGCATTTCAGACCTGACAAACACTGCTAGTGAAGCTCATCTACCACCGGTTTGTAGGGAAATAAATTGCGTGAGAACAAGGCCTATAGATCTCAGCTAACAGAATCTGGGGAGTAAAAGACTTCTGTACACAGAATATCACATAACTGGACACTTGCCATTATCAAGTTAACAGAGAGATTGAGCTTAAAATCAAAGGCAACATTTACAAGTAACTACTCTGTCCAAAAGCATTTTCAAGAAAGGACAAAGTATGAAATCTTAGATCTGCAAAACAGAGTTAATCTTCTCCCTCTCCTGAAGAGAGGGATGTTAGGAAGGGACCTACATCAAAATGAGCACAGACTGACCTGTTTTGCCACAGCACTGCCGGCTGGTTCACAGTATTTCCTAGAAGGCTTCAGCCACCAAGCCCCACATCACAGTCCATCATAATCATACCCCATCGTAATTAAAGCCACCTTCAAGAAAACACATTGCCCCTGCTTTGGGGCTGTACCCTGCATCCCCAAATTAAGTATTCCAGTCCAAGAAGCAAAACTACAGCTTGCTAGCAAGGCTTCAAGTTCCAGGAAGATGCCAATGTCCTTGTCCGGTCATCTCATCTCCCTACCTGGTGCTCTCCTCCATGCCAAGACCCCCCACCATATCAAATGCCTTACCAAGTCCCTCCCGATGCCTTTGGGCAGAGCAACCAGAAGTGCTGCACACTGCAGCCGACCAAGTCGAAACCAGCCACTGTTAAAGGAAAGGGCACAAGGTGTCAAAAGAAATCCAAGAACAACTGCGGGCAGTGGAGCACCTGACTTATTAAAGATATTTCTACATAAGGTTTAAGGTTTGGACAATAGCTCATTGTCAAAAAAAAAAAAAAAAAAAGGGTTGAAACATCATTTAGCTGCTCTCAAATTGGACTAGTTCCCAAGACAAGTGTTGAAAATTTATTCTGCAAAATAGCCATTCCACTCAGATGCCACAGTTTCCTTTTGTCCGACAGGATAGGGGATGCTTTTCTGGCTCAAGTCCCAAAATCAAGCTCCACAAAACAGAAAGCAGAGATTCTGAAGTCTTCCCCTCCCCTTTTTGGGAGCAAAGATTTCTTACTTGGTAAAATGCACACGGTTCAGCCACCTTTCCCCAAGGAAAGAGGATAAACTGCTGCTGCTCCTTACTCCAACATTGGGCCCCACAACCAGCCTCCAGTCAAGATCCTCGGCAATGAAACATGAAGCTGTTTTGCACAGACCTCTTCTAGAAACAGCAGGCACTGAACTGCAAACAGTAACTATTTAGGAGACTAATCAAGCAGGCAGTAGTTAAAGGGAGATACATCTCAATTCAGACCCATCCATAAGATGAGTTGTGCCTGTCATCTGTTCAGCAGCAATTTTCCTCTAAAATGTATTTTGACACGATACTTGAAAAAAAAATTAATAGATTCTACAAAGCACTGCTCCTTGTACTGAGCCAAGCATGCTTCTTAAAGTCCAAAAAAAGAGGACTGAATCAGTGATGTTAAGGAGAATAACTGAAGACAAGCAGTGAAGAACAATAAGTGCTGTTGCTAAGGTACCTCTATATTTCCATCACACAGATTCAAGCCTTAAAAAGGCCATGATCAAACAGAATTCTTACTTCAATAATCTATTAGCTTGAGATGCACTGTTCAAACATGACCACTGGGACTCGTTTGTAAAGACTGACTTTAAGCCATAATACTTAATTCAGCGTCCACTGCACACCATGATAAACCTGAAATTTCCAGCTCTAGGCTTTTTTCAGGCTGGTTCCACAAATCACATCCCTTAGGGAAGCATTTAAAATGGCAACATTATAACTAGCAACATCAATTTACATTTAGTAACCAACTCTTAAGAAACAGGTGAACTCCTGCAGACACAAGTTCAGAAAGGTACAATTTGCTTCTTAGAGAGAGAGAGAGAGAGAGAGAGAGAGAGAGAGAGTTGTATTCATACACCACTTGCATGACATGGATGGACAGTTGTACTAATACTGAGCTTGGCTCAGAGCAAGTTTTAGTTTTTCCTACAGAGATTTGTGGAAAGCAGATATAAATGTCATACGACTTTGTTGTCTGGGCAAGACGATGATCCAGGGAACCACAGGATTTCCCATGCAAGTAAAGGCTGAGAGAGTTGGGCCTGTTTAGACTGGAGAAGACTGAGGAGGGATCTTATCAATGTATACAAATATGTTAAGAGAGAGTTTCAAAAGGATGAGGTCTCGCTCTTTACAACGGTGGCCAGCAGGAGGACAAGAGGCAACAGGCACAAATCCAATCACAGGAATTCCATCTTAATTTAAGTAAAGCTTCTTGACTGTGAGGGTGACAGAGCACTGGCACAGGTTGCCCAGAGAGATTGTGGATTTTCTCTGGAGATAACTCATAACCTGCCAGGACACAATCCTTTGCACATGCTCTAGGTGACTCTGCTTGAGCAGGGGGTTGGACTAGATGATCTCCAAGGTTGCTTCTACCCAGGTGCTCAACCCTTCTGCGATTCTGTCTGCTCAAATTGCTTCTGGTTTCAAAGCTGAAGATAGGCATTAGAGCCTATTCAGAGTTATTCATCTTGTATCTGAAAGCCACCTGCACTTAGACTCCAGTTCTCATCCAACTCTCCCACTTAACACAGCAACCTGCAGCTTTCCAATACAATTCTATTCACCAAAGCCTTGGACTTTATAAATAAAATGTCCACTCACAAAGCTATACAAACAACAGACATCTTAAAAATTATTTGCCTTTATAAAATCTCATGTAAGACATTAACAATCAATGAATATTACAGCATCAATCAAGAAGTTTAGCTAAACAGCAGTACTTTCTTCCATCCGCAAAACATCCTGGACTACAACACTGTAATGACTGAGAAAACCCAATGCTAAGAATACCTAACAAAAAAGATTGTTCTGAATTTCAACTCATACATTTGGTTTGCTCTCAGTGCACGTAAGAATTGGATGCACTTTCTTGGAGATGGACAATGTTACCTCCCCACTGGGAATCATAATCACATCCTGTTAAAAAGCAACCTTTTGCAGCAATTACACAGTTCAATTGCCAAAGGCACCAAGGGTCCCAGCTGGGATTACAAAGTACCTTATGAAAAAAAAAAAAAAAAAGGCTTATTTTTTATTAGATTTAGATTTGTTCACTTTCACATTACGCAGAAAGAAAGCAGTGAACAAAAGTCCAAGTTTCACAATAATTGATGATACACAGAAGCTGCCAGGAAAGCCAGCTCTACCAGCACACTAATGATGCATGAAACAAGGTACCTAAACTGAAAGATCAAAGTTTTGGCCACGAGCACTGGGGACTTGGGGTTTTCTGGCAACATTTTGCCTATTATTTTCCAAGTTGGGTAATGCTCTGCAATGCAAAAAGTAATTTGTCACACGTGCCACAACTAGCCTGCAAACTCTGAGGCCTGATCTCCACTCCGAGGAAGGAAAGGTGGATTAATTAGGAATATCCTAGTTGCAGCAATCCCCCTCTTCCTCATGCTGACTGCAAAGCAGCTCTGGAATAGTCAGGCTCATCTCCAACTCACAGGGGGCTACAGAACAGCCAGGACCCATCATTTCCATCCCAAGAATTTCGGCATTAATTGAAAGTAAGCATTCTTCTGAATACATAAGAAAGTTCAAAGACGTAGCCAGGGCTCCCTGTTGTCGTGCTCAACACTCCTCATCACTGTAATTTCCGCAAATGAGCAGAACTTTCATAAAACTGATGCTTTCAGCTCTGGCACAAGATGAGGATTTCCCCTCACAGGGGAAATCCAGAGAGGTTGGTGATCACAGCTCCCCAGCTCAGCCCATCCATTAGCAAGTTCTCCTGCCGATGGGACTAAACAAGTTCAACCCTGCGACAGCGTGAAGACATTCAGCTTCGAGAGCCTGACTTCTTGAACTCTTTCAAAGGCGGGACTCGTTTGGCAATAAATGAAAGGAGACGCGGAATCTGGTACAAAAGCGGTGCGCTTCCTCCCCTTCCCCCATCTCCGCGCATACTTGGGATGTGAGAGAGGTGTGTTCCTTGGCAGCGGCCCTCCCAACTCCCAGTGAATCCGGCCGGTCGTGGGACCATCCCTCTCCGCCCGCAAGCCACGGGAGAAGGCAGCGACCTTGCGGGGCTGTCTGCGTGCTACGAGGGCAAGGCACACAGGGGACACCCGGCCACGCAAGACGGAGCCAGGCTCGCAACCGAGAGCGAACCAGTGTGTCTGCAAGAGTGAACGAGGCCCTGCATCTCCCAGAGTAGAGCCCTCCAAGTTGCGCCGGGGAGGAATCGCGGCAGTTGAGTCTCCACAGCTGGAGAGCATTAACTCCAGCCGCCCTGCGCGCGCGCGCACACACACACACACACACACGAGTTGCACATTCCCCCCGCTCGGGCAGGAAGCAGACCGCAGGGGACATAAAGACGGGCAGAGGAGGAGGAGGAGAGCGAGGGCCCCAGTCGCGCCGCTCCAGCGGCCACGTCGCTGCCCCAGCTCGGGCGCTGCAACAAAGGAGCCGCCGCCCGTTCCGCGCCGCTCCGCGCTCCCGTCGCTCGCCCCGCTCCGCGCTCACCGTCGCTGCCGCACTGCTTGCCGTTGTTGGCGCCCATGGCGCGCGCCTCATGCCCGCCGCCTCGCCCCGTGCCCAGCGCGGCGCCGTCGGCTCATGCCCTCCGCGCCGCTCCGCTCGGCGGGGCTGAGCGCGGCCGCTCCGCCGTAATCCAC